>NC_050198.1:107031665-107342191 GCF_004126475.2 Phyllostomus discolor
TTTGCCTGCGTTTCTGACAGTCTGTGGGAGATGTCACCTGGAACTCAGGACCCAGGGTGCTATTGTTGAGAAAAGAGGCACAGTTTGGTTCTTTGGGGTAGAATCTTACATGATTTTATAGACAATATGACACTTCAAAACCAACTTAAAACTGCAGATACTTCAAAGGCTTCTATGAATTCTGGTCATCTTCACGGTACACAATTCCCTCCTTGCTCACACACACACACACACACACACACGTCAGACACTCACTTATATTAGTTAACACACAGTGAGCAGCTGATTACCCTATACTACTTTTCTCTTGGATTGTTCATATCTCATGACCCACTGATTAGAAGCGTAAACATTTCTCAACACTGATTGCATATCGGCATCACCTGGGAAATCTTCACAACGCTAGGCCTAGGACCCAGCCATTGAAATGCTCACTAGTACAGGTGAGTGTATATTCTGGAGCTATAAGGGTGATGTAAATGCATATACTGTTATCTGCAACATGGACAGCAACGGAATACTTTTCTTAGTTTGAAAGTTAATAGTTTGAAAGGCATTACAACACGTTGGGAAAGGAAAAGTTTCTACTGTATAGTTAACTTTTTCCCACTTAATTGCCTATGAACATTATGCTTAATTTACTTTTATGAAGTAAAAGTAAACTTAAATTATTGCTGCCACCAACAGGGTGTTTTGATGCCCATTTGAACACAAGGCAGATGAAAACTTAGGGATGGAAATTGGAACAGTGGCAGATTCTAGAAGTTTATGAGCATATCCCAAAGGCTATTCCTGTAAAACCTGTCACATGCAAACTTAACTATATGAATCGTAGGTATTGAATCTTCTGTGCAGACCCAGTTTTAATGCTCTGAAATTAATCCCGATTCCAATGGGCTATTTTTAACAATAATTAAATCATGTAATTTTGTCTCTTTGTTTATATTCTTTGTTGTCCCACAATAAGTAAAGTAATACAATTAGTATGTTCAAAATGGAATAGAATCTTAAATAACTTAGCTCTCCTATTTTACACATGTGGAAATTAAAATCCAAAGATCCTAAGTGGTTGGCCTAAGAGTACATAGCTCCATAACAATATAATTAGAGCAAGCGTCAAGTTCTCTTGAATCCTTCATCAGTGCATGAATTAGTATATATCAGCTAATTTTAAGGAATAATTAGAAAGATTTATAACAAGGTGAAGTGCAAATGCCCTGGGACAGCACCATTAGAATGTTGTCATCTGTTTAAATCAGGCATCGTTCAAGAGCCAGCTAAGCCCTGGAACAGTGTAGAAAGTGTGTATCTGTAAGGTTGTTTGACAAGGATTTCCAAATCCCTAAGTGAACCACTGTGGGTTACTTTTCTGGCATGAAACTATCTACTTGAATCATCCATAAACTTGAAAAGCTCCAGAGGTATGTCCGATGGGTGAGTAGAAATGGATATTGACTTAGGTTTTAATGAAAAAGTTTCCCCACTAGCTGATGATTTGTGTGGTGAAATTTTTCTTTTCTGAGATCTCTGTCAGTCCATTCCTGCAAAGGTCACCACTCAAAGGGTCAACATCATTTTGTTGACAGTTTCTAATAGTATCAAATTGCATTGCTCATGTCTTGTCACATAGAAAGAAACTTTTTTCTCCACTATAAAGATCTTTTGTCTTTATTATTATCATTTAAAAGAATGAGTTGCAATCCTTCAGGAATCTGAGTACATCCACGGGATTATTTGATTTCCAGATATTGCCTGCTCAAAAATACTCTTTGACATATATTTAGTTTTTAAATTAAAATTGATCTTATGGAATTTGGGAAGCTGTATTTGTTCATACACCAGAGTGTTGTAAAATCATTCTTTAAAATTATCTCCATTAAAACCCCAGTATCTCTTCAATATCTTTTTCCTTCAATATCTATTTCTCTTTTACAAAAAAGAAATCTGAAAATGGTAAACATCAGCATCATGATAATTTTTGTAACTGAACAACTAGTGGGGTCCTACTGTTCACTGCCCAAAGGACAAAAACAAACAAACAAACAAACGAACAAACAAACAAACCGTCTAGAGACAGAGTCTGGTGGGAAGGAAAAACAAATTTTTTTATTTAAAATATGCACAGCGGCTTCCAGTGGCTTCATACATGGGGGGCAGGCATGGGGCTTGTCGCCCAGCCCCACATCCCAGGCCACTGGCCCAAGCCTCCTCCGCCCCTTTTCTTACCAGCCCACTGTGCACAGTGCTCCTGGTCAGGCCTGGAGCACTGGGGGATGGGCACAGGGTCCATCCCCAGCTGCAACCGGGCCATTCATGACAGGTGCACTCTGAGATCAGAACCTGGAGAGGTCAGGCAGGGGCACGAGGAATCCTCCCAGCTGGGGGCGCACCAGCTGTTCCATCCCTCCCATCCAATAATCTCCCGAGGTTTTGGCACCAGCCCTACGCACCTCTGTGTTGCACTTCACACCATCTTCACCACTTCCCCACGCCTCCCCATTGCAGGGGCCCCCGTTACATTTGCAACCAATATACCAGTATAGTATATCCTCACTATATATTAGCTATAAAATCTGTGAAATTTCAACACAAGTCAAAGTTCCAATAATAATGACATTGATAAGACTTCCAGAATCATCGTTTATTTGAACTGTCCAAGTATTTTACATGTAGGAGATGCTGTTTTTCTCGTATGTTTGGAGATAATAAAGTTATACTTAGAGTCTGCTCCTCAGGTTCTTCAAACTGAACAGTGATTGAAAACACAGCCATACAGTTCATCAATCATTGGAATGTTTCATCCCACCCTCTCGCATACTCTTCGGGTCTCTGACAGGCTCCGCATCCACAGTCTAAACAGACGGAAAAATAACACACAGGAAAGGGAGGTAGAGAAACCAAACACCATCTTTATTACTGATGGAGTGTATGTTGAAGGGTGTGGCTTTAGTTCTACCAGTCAGCTAAGATTATTAATAATAAACCTTGAAATCAGACAAGTGAATTCACTGATTCCCAGCAGCATTGAACCAGGACAGGCTCCCTTTTTCCAAAAGGAGAATGAAGGAGCTTAGCATTGAACTTCATTCGATGCCCATTGCTTGCCAATCACATGATTCATCCCAACTCACTTGGGGAGCATAGACATGCCGGCAGTGTGTTTAGAAAACTCTCATGGAATCCACCGAAGTGGGGAGAGGGTGCCTGTCCCCTCTAACATGAATTATGCAAGAATCTGTAAGTCTCTCTCTGTCTCTCTGTCATCTCTTCACTCTGTCATCACCCTCTTCTGCTCTTAATCAGTCCCTCGTGTTCCTCATGAAATCAGGAATAGAAATCAGCCCCACCTTTGGCTCCAGTGGATGGAAAGCACTTAACATAGAACCTCGGCAGATGAACTTATGAAGACTCCTCAGTCTTTAATAAAACAGCCATAGAATCGTCACAGCAAACTGAGATGGGAAAGGCAGTAGTTGTGAGGAACACGAGCAGGTTCATCCAGCAGGAGTCAGAACAGACGGGTGGGTAGATCTTGATAGGAGCATTAACATTCTCTAATTCTAGTATTTTACATTTTTCTAGTGTTTTTCTACCTCACCTTTGTCCTAGACATTGTGTGCCTGCCATGATATGACTTAAACCTTGTTGTCAATAAAATCCAACATTCTCCTAGCCAAAAACAACGATAGCACCAAGCACCAATCAACTAGCTTCGACTAAACAATATAGGATGAATAGAAATAGTTCTCACATGTAAATAAGTAGGATATAATAAATGAATTGTAAATATCTTCATCAGGTCCATAAGTGTGCTATTGTAGAGGTTAAAATGTCATTCTTAGCAATGGTTATTATGAAGACATTTTCTGTATTCTAAAAGCTTTGCACTTTAACAAGCACAGTAATAGAGTGTTATTGATGCAGGCAGAATGTCCAATCTTATAGGTAAAGAGGCAGGGGACACAAAGACTAAACAGAATGCAGCTTTTCATGGCCATGATAGTTCAGACCCTTCTGTGCCAGGAGGCACCTGGGAAAATAGATGGACTTCATAAACTGTCAATAAGTGGATTTCATAGATACACCATCTCGCTCACAATAATTGAATATTATAACCATGAGACAAGAACCCAAGATGGTCTTCAGATCTCAGTATCTTGTTCTCTGGTCTGGGAATACTTACATAGCCCTACTTTGTAATATTTCTCTTACACACTCTAGCAAGCCTCGAGTGAGAAACACAATGCTGCCAGTACCTAGTATCACTGTTAATTAGCTCGTGTACAAAAATAAAAGAAGATGAACTGGCTCGCTAGGAAGACTGAATAGGTTGAATTCAGAGATAAATTACTAGGAGAGATCCGAACAAATATTGTCTGATTAACATTTACTCTTATCTTAACTAGAAAACTTAAGCGCTTTAAATAACTCATTTGATTCCTATCTGCCTCTTGGAGTTATAAATCTATCACTCTCTGCCTTAATAAATAAAAGAAAGAGTAATTGAACTTAGAGTTTGGCAGAGAGAACCAACTCTCCTCTCAAATCTTCCTTTCTCCGTCTTCAACATCTTCCTGTAACCCACTATGCTTTGCACATATCTAGTTTTTAAACTTTTTATTTCTTTTATTATATATAAGCCAATGCAATTACATAATGTTCTTGCACTTCCTCATGTACATATTACCTGGTTTTAATGTACATATAGTTTATAGAGTCTTCATAACTGCCCTATGAAGTATATTAAAAAGTTGTTCTTTTAAGTCACAAATTCACTGCTGATAAAAATGCTTCTACTGTCTCTGTTTTATCGCCAGCCTTCCCGACTGGAACTGTGATCGCTGGCAGCAGACCCATAATGTAATTGCACCATAAAACCATTTGGACAGCCCCAAAATTGGCCCTATATATTTGTTCTTATGAAATTCACTGGTCTGTTCTTTCAGAGAATCATTGATAAAAATGTATAGACCAAAATTTATATTCATTAAATAATTGTTTATTTTTTAATCTCCCATCCATTTTGTCAAACAATCATCTGGTAGCTTAGATATTCTGAAACAGAACCTTCTAAAACATCAAGAACCCATGCTGAATGGGTTTCTTATCTCTAAAGGATCTTGTCTTTATTAACAAGTCCCTACGCTTTTGCTGACTCATACTTATTTTCAGTCCTACACTTTGGATCTTTCAACATTCTCTAAATGAGACTGGTTTGCCTAATGGCTACCTTACACTCCAGTAAACAAATGTGATGTAATTTTAGTTTACAGAAGTCTTTTCTCATTGGATGTATGCAAGGAATATGCATTAAGTTTCGGGGTTAAAAGATGTTACCAATGTAGTTCAGCTAGAAAACATTAACGATACTCCAACTTAGCTTGACGTTGCAATAGTTCAGTCTAGGTTGGCAGCTGCCTGACAAAACAGGGAGAATATAGAATATTTTTAGAGGTGCTTCTTTAAAACAATACATTAATGTGTTAAATGATGTGATATTGTTTATACAAATGTACCCAAGCTTTCTTTGGAAAATATCTTTGAGAATGTTCTCCTGGTTATCTACCATATATTATTCACATTTCTGTTCCCAGTAATAATTATAATAGTTACAACATTTACTGAGCACTTACGCGCTAGGGACAGTACCTTTCATCTGTATTACAGAATGCTCCCAACTGCTGGATGAAGTGAGAACCGTTAATGTCCCCATTTTACAGCTGAGATTTAGAGAGGCAAAGTTCACAGCTAACAAAGTTAACAGCCAAGTTTTAAACTCAGACAATGTGACAAGTGCGTCCACCCGCACACGTCACCTTTAACCGTTCTACTGTTTCTGGACTAAATACGTGTGCTAACCACGCCCATTGCTCTCAGCCAGCTTGGAAGTATCTACCGACATCATTTTACAAATGAGGAAAGCGAAGGTCGGAGAGGAGTGACTTTCTCGAGCCTCCAGGTTAGTGAGTGGACCTTCCCATGCACCTTCCCACTTTGCCCATGCACCTTCCCACTTTGTTTCTTGGGCAGATTTGTAAGAAATGGGTATTTACGTAAAATGCAGTGGCGAAGACTAATTGTATAGAATTCACGATTTTGCTGATGGCTGGTCCTATTTATATTTCTATTTCTCAATGTGTTTGGAGGCAACGAGAAATGCTTAAACATTTACTGTGCACCACGTAAGTTTATGTTCTTGTCTGCCCACTCCTACAACATCAGATCTTTGCAACAAAAAGTGGATCTGATGAGGGAATAGACATTTATTTATCTGTTGAGACATTCATTTATCAGACATTTACTGAGCCACTTATATGTGACTGCCACTGTGTTAGATGCTGAGGTTAAAAACTTTTAAAAAGGTCTTTAGGGCACCTGTCCTCACAGAACCACTTGCATTAAGATATGCGGGGCATATCTATTAGCATAGACAAAGGGGAGCCATTTACTGGCAACGCACTGCTCTTTTCTTTCTTGCTCCCTGAGCAGAACAGTACCTGTGAGGTTTGGGGCCGCAGCAAGAAGGGAAGCAGCTCCGTTGGCTGCCCCACTTCACCTCAATCCAAGCTTCCAAGGGACTCATCTCCCGTGACCCACAGAGAGCCTGAAGGATTGGGAAGATAAAGCCCTATGAGTTCTTACCATTCCTCCACATCTTTCTGAAACCAGGTGAAATTTCCCTCCATCAGCAGTGCCTCCATATAAAGAGTGAGCTGAGTGCATTTTCAGAAGTTTAAGAAGGTTAAACACTTAATTATTTGTCTTGTTTTAACTTTGTTTCTCTTGTGCTAATTTCCCCAAATGCAACAGAAAAAAAGAAAGGAGCTATTTCAAACGCTACACCATGAGGAATTTGAAAAAGCGGGGGCAGCTCATAGATCATAGGACCAAAATCACAAAGTGGTTTTCAAGCCGACGCTACTTTCCCTTCGGTATTCGTCATGAGCAGTTTCTTCTGTCAATCGTGGGTTATATAAGCAGCAAGATGCGTGCGTCCACAGCATGAAATATGTTTTCTTTGGATTTTCTTCAGTGAAATGACATTATTGCTAAGAATATGGGCAAGAAACAAATTTCCAAAACAATGTTGCCCATTCCATCCTATCGATTACCTGGTTCTTTGAAATAACCGGAGCCTAATCAACAAAGCCGACAGGTTAAAGGATGATGATGAGTAAATAAATGCATGGAGAAGGGAGGAGGACATAGAATAGAGATGGGGACAAATCTGGCCAGGAAAACTGCTGTCCTAAACTATAAAAAAAGAAGAAAACATCCTACATAAATGAATGACTAAGGAACACATTTCCCTGCGTGGATCTCTCGGCTGGTGAGTCATTTCCAATGTCAAAGCTGCCAAGGTCATCTTTGATTCAGTGCGTGTGTCCACAGTGCGCGTTCATGTGCTACTGTACGTTTTCAAAAGCTCAACATGTTCCAGATTGCTGCAATTCCATACAGAGCTCGAAATAATATAATCTGTTTTATTTCTGAATTCTCCTTACTTATATTATCTTCCCTAATAATTTTTTGTTCTTTGGAGAGTAATTCATCTTCCTTATCATATGTCGCCACCTGTTGGTGAGTTACAAATATGGCAGACTTTAGAACTTCAAGACACAAATTCGCCTAAAGCTTACTTCACTTCACAGTGAAGTTTGATAGACAGCAGACAGGTATCCATGCTTTTGCCCTTAGAATTATTTATCCCTAGAGAAAAAAAAGCAGTATTTGGCCATTTTCACTATTTTTTCATCCAGTTTATTTGACTCAGGCGTTCCTGGTAGCAGTTATTTAGTAAGTGCTTTCCCCTAGACCTAGGGAACTACAATCAAAATAAAAATGGATGATTTGGACTTCGACAGTAACCCTTGCCGGTTTAAGGAAAGCATGAGAAAACTCGTCTACAGGCCAACCATGTCCTTCCCAAGGAAAAGTAGTGTTCGCCACTCGCCTACCTAAAATATCCATTTTTAAAAAATGCATCTAAGAAACTAAATGGTGTAGGGAGAAGGCACATGGGCTTTGTGTGTGGATAGAGGGGCTACCAGGTGGCGGTTTTGTTCCTCAGCTCTCTCGGGTGAACTCTTACTGTCGACCCGAGCGCAGGGCTAGGAGCCACTCTCTCAGCACCTGGGTAATCAGAACACAGATCTCCAGGGTTTGCGCCATCAAACTAGGATTGTGAGACATGGAATTCAATAAGTACAACTTAGAGAATTTGCTTCCTCTCCAAGGATGGGAGCAAGGGGTTTACTGCTAGCCCTTGGCTAATTTCAAAACAGTCAATGGGGGGTTGGGGATCTCTGTCTAAATCCCAGAACTCTAGGACCATTCTACTTATTTCCAACCATCCTTCTTTTTAAAAAATATTTTATTTATTTTTTGAGAGAGGAAGGGAAGAGGAGGAGAAAGAGGGACAGAAACATCCATGTGTGGTTGCCTCTTGCATGCCACCTACTGGGGACCTGGACCACAACCCAGGCATGTGCCCTGATTGGGAATCGAACCAGAGATCCCTTTGGTTCACAGGCCGGCGCTCAGTCCACTGAACCACACCAGCCAGGGCTACCATCCTCCTTTTTTACCATGTCATTCTTTCCCAATGCCATTAATCACATTTCGTTTATGAGGAATAAATAGGGAAATATTGTAAAATATAAATGATCACTTAAATTATTCTAAAAGGTAGCAACACTAGTATGCATGTATAAAGATAGGTCTCTTGTTCTGTGGTGTTGAATCATGTGATCATACTCAGAAATGTTGAATGATAAACAATATAAAGAATATATATGATGTAGTCTTCAGAAGGCTGAGAACATAGAGTAATTTTAATAACTCACTGCCGCTGTTAAGGTTATTTATTACATGGAAACTAGAAAGAACTAGCACACTGGGGAGATGTGCCTAAGTTTTAGCAAAGGCAGTAAATCTTGAAAGGAATTCCCTTCCAGTTTAGATCTGTAAAAGTAAAACAAACATCCTTGACTCGTTTAGGTACAGACTTTCCCTGAGTGTTGATCAACTCAATGATTTCTAAGGCCCCAGTAAAGAGAGCTGCTGGGATTCACTTATCGTTTACAGAACAGATGACCCCGAAAATGCACCAAGGCTGCCACTCACCACAGCATCCTAACATCCCTCTCAAAACTTAATAGTTGAAGGTACTAATGCTATTTGTAGAAAAATGTATTCGAAGTTCTCACTCAGGTTCTCTCAACATTTTCCCAAAGGCATCAAGTGACAACTGGAGTCGCATTATGAGGAGCAGACTTTAATTCTCTATTTGTCAGTAAAAATTAAGTTGTTTTCACGCATCTGAAAATGGGAAAAGAGGAGACAGTTAGGACTCTGGGGGACAGGCTCTGTAAAGCGAGGCAGCGACAGACATAGTTTTTTATTAAGTACCTAATATGCTCCGAGCTTTTGATCCTAATAGCACAAGGAAGATACTATTAGTATCACTATGCGCCATGTAATTCTCCTGATGTCATTCCCCTGATCACTGGCCAAGCTGGCACACAAGCCCAGATGCACCTGACCACAAGTCCATATGCTACACTAACGACCTCATCCTGTGGAGGTGGAAGGTGAAGAAGAGCAAAGAGTCAAGTATGACTTTTCGATTTCCGGCTCAGACCCCTGGTAGACAAAGACAGAGATTGAGAGTTTTGGGAGATTATGGATTTATATATACCTGCAATAATCCTCTCTGATGAGTTATCAGTCTTTTTAAAAATGATCTCGTAGGGAAAGCACAAGCTCTCCTACAGAGCTGGAATATTGAAACATGTTCCTCATTTGACTGATATTCCTAGGGTGTTAGGCACAGGGGAAAGAGAATAGAAACTATGACATGTCCCCCATAACAGTTTGCTGGGCAGACAAAAGACACAAACCTAAAATATATACACCCCTATGGAAATGACTGCCAGAATAGGACAATATATAGCAAAATAAGCGAACATTTTTATAGTCTAATACTATAACAGTATGCATATTAGTCTGGATAGGCTAGTGATGCTGTAACTTAACCCAATAAAATTCTACTGCAGGTCTAGGCAACTCTCCAGAGCAGAGGTCTTCAAACACAGTCACTACAATTCTAGGTCTTGGGTACATTTTCCCCCTGGGACAGACCAAGCCAGAGGCTGACACTGAAGGTGGTGAAAACGGTGACCCTCCTACACACCTGGAAGTAGAACAGAACCAAGTATTGCTGAAAACTAGTCATGTCTATGACACTATGTGCCAAGCACTAAGCTAAGTCCTTTGCAAATATTAACTTTAAATTGCATCCCCCAAATTAGTTAGGTGCCATTATTAGCCATTAACTAATTATTATTAGTACCAGTCCTCCCGAGGTTAAGGAACTTGTCCAAAATCATACAGCTCCTAAATGACAGAATTAGGATTTGGAACCCTGGGCATGCTGGCTCTAGAGTTTGGCCTCTGAAGTTTTCAGCTGTGCCAGCACACATGAGGGCTCCTGTGCTTATTCAAGAGCAAGAAGAGATCAACATGGAAACTGCATGTCTTAACTCGTACTTGGGAACGCATGTGGTATGCGTGAGGAACAGCGAGGAGAATGGCTTTCCTATTGGTGGTGGTACTCGGAAGCGATGGAAAATAGGGTTACTGGGCGGAACTGGATGTCCGCACGTGGAGAGCTGCTTCACACATATATGTGCTTCACTGTGTTGATATTTTGACCATTACAAGTTTGATACTTTCCTCTTAAGGAAAGCACTCAGTTATTAAGTATTTAGTGAGCCCCTGTATATGCGAGGCACCATGCTCACGTCCTAATGACTTAGAAACACCCTGCTAGTGACATCACGTGCTCAATCCACTGAGCTACGCCAGCCAGGGCTTAGGACTTCCATTTAAAAGACCTTGAGTTCTTAAATAAATAAAATCTAAAAAAAATTAGCCCTGGCTGGCAACGCTCAGTGGATTGAGCGCGGGCTGGGAACCAAAGTGTCCCAGGTTCGATTCCCAGTCAGGGCACATGCCTGGGTTGCAGGCCATAACCCCCAGCAACTGCACATTGATGTTTCTCTCTCTCTCTCTTTCTCTCTCTCTCTCTCTCTCTCTCTCTCTCTCTCTCTCTCTCTCTCCCTTCCTTCCCTCCCTAAAATAAATAAATAAATAAAATCTAAAAAAAAAAAGACCTTGAGTTCTCCAAAATAATGTGAGGCAGCTCTCTCTCTCTCTCTCTCTCTCTCCCCCTTCCTTCCCTCCCTAAAATAAATAAATAAATAAAATCTAAAAAAAAAAGACCTTGAGTTCTCCAAAATAATGTGAGGCAGCACCGTGAAGCCCCCTTGGGTTTGGGCTGGGAGGCGGTGTCTTCAAACCAAACCAAAAACTATGCTTTGCCCTTCGTACAAGTTTAATGCGAATTTCAGAAGGTGGTGACCGAATCATGTTCACCCATTCTTTCCTTGTTATAACTGTATATAGCCGTAATAAACCAAGGCATTCTTGTTCATCTTCTTAACACACACATTCAAAAACATTAAACAGCAGCGAAATGTAAGTAAACAGCGCCAGGCTACAACATACAGCAACAAACTTTTACATTCCAAGAAGTATAAATATACTTTGAAAACATTCCCCAATGAAGTTTTCTATTTTCTCTTCTATAACACTTTCTGTGGGGTTTTAAAAACAAACATCCCTAATCTCCATAATAGAGTATCTATGAAATAAGCAAATGTTCAAGATCAGCAATATTGCTGCTAAATGCATCCCGTTTTCCTTCTTCTGATCCTTATTGTTGGCAACCCAGGAGAACTCGACAACAACCTCAGTTGCACACACATTCTTTGACTCTTGAAGGGCATAAAGGTTAAATAACTGAGAGGAAGGTCAAGCCAGCAAAGTAAAAGTCCGCGTTTCATGGAATCACTAGATTTACTTATCACTTTCCTTGAGGTTTGACAGACATACTCGTGATCAGGTTAAATCCTTCAAGTAGAAATATTTGACCTGCCCTGGGAGATGTTTAGATGTAAGACTTTATTGTTTAGCAATCTGGTAATTTTTAAAGGTTTTCAAGAATTACAAAGACCAGAAATAAATATATGCATATTCCACCGGTGAATTAAAATTATGGAAAGGGATGGGGGTTTCAGGAAGTGGTGATGATGTGTCTAAAGGTTTTATGTTTTGCTTTATAACCAATGAATCTCATAATCTTCCAGGGGCATGTCATCTACAGCTGACCTCAGCCACAAAGTTCTGAGGATTTTTATATCTTATTTTATGTTTTACTTTTGCTAGTACAGCCAAGCTCAACAGAAAGGCCAGGTGTTTCTTAGTAGATAGCCAAATAAAATTTTAATGAAATTACTCTGTAGAATAATAGGCATAAAAGCTTTATAAATAGAGCACAGCGAATAGATGTTAAAGAGAGTGCAATTTCCTTAATTTGCCCCATCAGTCAAAACAGAAAAATCTGAAGAATACCTAATAAGGTGTTGAATATTTCCTGGTATCTTATCATCTAAGTGCCTTATTCATTCACTATGTTACATTTTCCTCAAGTTTTGTTGCATGATATATTACTCCAATCTTCTTAAATAGCTTTAAGGCAGCTTTAACCTAAAAATAGAAATAGGTTGGTATTCTTGGTTGTGAAATCATTTGCACCTGACCACCCCTGATTTTAATAATCAAGGCAGTAATTGATATCAAAAAGTTTTATTACAGAGTCTCTGACACCTTTCCTCTCCCCATGCCAATTCCTCCATCAGGATTATTTTTAGTTTAAAACTTGTATTTCTATTTGTGTAGTCTATTTTTTCTAACACAAACACAAGACATGCTTTTAGACGCCACATTCGGAAAGTAAGCTCTGGGCAGAAAAAAGAAACTGCATGTGTTGGTACCTGAATAAAATATCTGTTTTTTTCAGGTGTATTTCTTTGAAAAGTCTAAGGGGCACAATCAAGCTAGTAGGTATAAGAGGTAAATGAGAAAAAAAAACTTCTCAATTTTTAAAATACATACTTGCTGCAACCACATAGTAGGAAGCAGCAAGTAGTTTGAAGAATGTAGATTCAACCTGGCTGGTGTAGCTCAGTGGATTGAGCGCGGGCTGTGAACCAAAGCCTTGCGGGTTCGATTCCCAGTCAGGGCACATGCCTGGGTTGCAGGCCACGGCCCCCGGCAACCGCACATTGATGTTTCTCTCTCTCTCTCTCTCTCTTTCTGCCTCCCTTCCCTCTCTAAAAATAAATAAATAAAATCTTTTAAAAAAAGAGCTAGTTCTCCAAATTTGAGCATTAGAGATGATATGTTCTTTATTCCTGAAGCTGTGTTGATAGGGCCAGCTTTGTTCTTTTGGTGCTACATGAAACGCTCGCTTTGTCTGAGATCTTCACACAGGTCACATTTCTTCTCAGAAGTTTCACACTACGTCCCCTCTCCCAGCAACTTCCCACCCCGTTCTCTCCCTCTCCCTCTCCTTCTCTCTCTAACTCCTACTCATCCTTCAGTTCTCACCACTGCACTGTAAATCAGCTGACACTTATTGTTCTTTCTCTTAGGCTGATTTTCTTCCTTCACATATTTTCATAAAATTTGCACTTACACTTAAAGGTATGTATCAGCGTGTTAATGTCTACTGCCCACATTGCACTGTAAATTAGCAATTATTTCTCTTTGTTCATCACTATAAATCCAGGGCCTGGACCTTACAAGGCACTTAAAATAATTTGTTGAATATATCAATGCATGGATGACCCACTTTAATTACCACCATCTTATTATCTATATGAATTCTCTACCTAAAATTCAGAGTACTTGCCAGGAGATGGTGGAGGTAATATTTTATGGAATAATAACGAGGAGAATTTGGTCATTTCAGATATAGCTCCTTTCAACCATAGAAACACAAGCTCTTACTTTAAAAATGTTTTCTTCTAAATATATATCTCTTAATGAAACTAACGAAATCCTGATTAAGCAGTTAATGTTAATTTTCTTCAAATCATTTAATTTCCTAATGAAATCTGAGAACAGCTGATATTACTATTCATATTAAACCACCATTGGAGATTAAATAACAAGAAACAATGCAGAGACTTTTAAAATTTTCATTTTAATAATTCACGAATTAGCTGACATTACAAACCAAACATATGCAAATGACCCTTGAACAACACGGTTGAACTGCATGGGCCCACTTAGACATAGATTTTTTTTCAATAAATTAGTAATTTTCTACCTTTTGTCATCTCATGGTACACATGAAGTAATTTATAAAATTATGCATCACACCAAAAAATATACTTTCTCACCTATCTGACAAATAATAGCTATACTTTGATTCATTTGCACTGACGGTTATTGTTGCATTGGCTGTTGTCATTTTCCTATCTGACAGCTTAAGGGAAAAGAGATCAGTGGCCCTGACTCAATAGTCAGGGATCTCAGGATTTAAAAATTCTTGTGGCACACCAATTAAAAATCACTGCTGTAAATGTATTTTCTCTTCCTTATGATTTTACTAATGACATTTTATTTTTCTAGCTTACTTTAAGAATGCAGTATATAATATGTATGTGTATGTCAGCGTATGTTATTTATAACTGTTTATGTTTTCAGTCAGACTTCCAGTCCAAAGTAGGCTATGAGTAGTTAAGTTTAGGGGGAATCAAAAGTTCTATGTGGATTTTGCTCCAACCCACAAGGTGTTCAAGAGTCTACTGTATTTTGACACTGCATTTCACTAATATTATGCCGCGTGCCCACCTGCCTGCAGTGAGCACGGAATGCCGCGGATGGTTCGTCAAAACACAAGAAAAACATACACAGAGACAACCAGGTCCTGTGGGGGAATCGGGACAGCAGGGCCACTCCTCACGTGGGGAGTGCCCTGTCCCCCTGCACAAGCAGGGTTTTATTCTTGAATATCAATACAGTTTGCAAATTACAAGTAGTTAGCTTTTGAAAGGTGCTGGCAGATTTCCTACTGGGATTCTAAGCCAGAGAATTTGGGGTTTTATCATTTAAAAAGACTACAGGACTTAAACCTTAGTTCTGTTTCCTGCCAGTGACTTCATATTCTAATTAAAGAGCATCCTCCAGCAAGCAGATCTCACAGGGTCTTTCATATTCTGTGTCCCAGGCCTGATTACCCCGGGGGTCCACCGTTTCTGGTCTGGACTGTACGACCCCTGTTACTTCCAATGGGCCTGAGTTGGGCAGAGGAGACAAAGGCAGCTGGGAGACTTGGATTTCTCACGGACTCGGGCATTGGCAAAATTGGTGATTGATGTCGATCACCCCATTATTTCCACAGCCCCGCGAGTCTTGTCCCTGTCATTCCTTCATGAACGCGTCTGTCTTAGATTCGTTCTCTATCCAAGACAATTGTTACTCGTCATTGACTGCCGTTCAAGCCAGGGAAATAAGTGTTGTCTCCTTAGTGGCTCCTGGTCCGGAGGTCTTTCACTCAGCCTAAGTCACGGGGGGGTTACAGCTTCCTGAGACCAGGCAGGGCGGTCCTCAACAATATTACCCTTGTGTTTTAGGCTTTCCCATTAATAGGGGGTTAGAAGGATGGGTACTTCAAAATTTATATTAAAAAAGCAAATATGTATATGTTTCAAGAAAGAAAAGATTATCTGTAGCTGCCACTGTGGAACCAATGAGCTGTGTGAGCCGTGTTCCTCCCAGATTATTTTTCATTTTCTCATGTATGAACCAGGGGGAAACGAGGGCATAGTGGATTCCTACCTGACAATTAAATAATGTGATTTGAAATTTTACATTTATTTAATTTGAATCATACTGTTTTCACTCTGGTCCTGAAAATAAGGAAGTACATCATCGGGAAATATGGTCTTCAGCAGAATACATGTCAAAATGCTCTTGTTAATGTCTATAAAAAGTTGTCACTCGTATCACAGTGGGTAGATTATGACAGCATTAGAAAGAACATGTTTTAGTGTTACTACAGTTCACAGTCTTAATCACATAATTTAAGAGGAAATCAACACAAACTATCTCATACTCATGAAACCACTAGGTATGCATTGTTGCTTCAATTCAAGCCATTCGTTCCCACTTAAACACAACATGTAGACACCCGACCTCTAACAAGGCATAATTTAGGGCACCAAGCCTGTAATCAACCTAATACCCAGCTCCCTGTCCCTTGATTATTTACTCCCCTGGCAGACAATTTCATTAACCCCCTCCTGTGCAATAATCTTCTCTGCCACATGTTAAGGGAAAAATTATTTTCTAGCAATATCATTATGTGACCATGGCGAAAGGACAAAGGCTTTCTGAAATTCACCAAGGAAATGAACTCCGACACCCCGTCTCTTTGAAATTAATGATGGTCTCCCTTCGTTCATTTGCATGAGAGATTTAGAACTTCAGATTTCCATTAAAAACGCAAAGTCTTAAAGTAGTTAAGGACTTGCCACGTCAGGTCACTCATAACATTTGTGTTTCAGAAATAGATCTGATAATACTGTGTTGAAAATAAGGAGAAATTCACCAGGAGTGCAGTGCAAAATGCAAGCATCCAGGGCTAGAGTCTCTCTGCATTACTGATTTTACCTGAAGGATTCAGCAATTCTCCCTATAATTACATTGTGTCCTTACCGACTGAAGAGTTTAACGGCCTCCACAGGGTTGAAAACAATTACTGGGGGCGGCCACTGTAGGCAGACATTGGAGGGAAAATTACCCAGTGATTTGGGGCTTAGTGGAGAGGTGCTCTGTGGGACAGCTGGCACCCACAGAAAAATGTCCTTGTAAAGCTTACCTAACAACTAGGGGCTTTTACAGGATATTTTCAGCTACCCAGTCACTAAATGGGACATACAGAGAGAAATATTGAGAGGCAAGATTCTGGCTGTTTCCATTTCAAAATAAGGCAAATCATAAAATGGTGAAAGAGACAACTGTGTTCTAAATGCGCTTAGATCCTCTGAGCTTCTACTCATTCAAACTACTAAATGAAGTGTACAATTTTCTTATTTTTTCATTTTTTTCCCTCAAACCCCTCAGAATCTAGTGGGGTGACAGAGACAAATCCGTTGAGGTGGCCCATAGAGGTGGGCATGGTTCATAAAAAGTAAAAGGCTAGTTTGCCAATCTGTTGGGTGACACAGAAGCTAAGTTTTAAGAAACAAATCATGGAAATCAGCTTTCTTTCTTGTTATCTGCCATTTTTTCATAAACATGAAACGATGAACAATGCCAGTTAATTGAGGAGGCTGAATAATTAAGGGTGTAATGGAACAACAGTGAATTTAGCAGGAGACCATAAAATATGGTCTGAGTTTGCCTTTTTCTTTTTTCTTAACAACTCGAAACACACAGAGGTGTCAGGTCGGGCTTGTTGTTCTTTTTCTGGTGTTATCGCCATCACGTGTGCTGGTCAGCAATTTGAATTCACCACACAGAGTGTTAAAGTATATTGATCAGCCCGGCTGCTTTCAAACAATTAATCAATACCCCCCAACTATGCCTCTTTGAAAAAACAAAGTTATAAGACAGCTTAATAGCTCACAGAGATGCATGCAATACAGTAAGATATAATAAGTTGAAAATAAATGAGAAAATGAAGAAAAGGAAAACAGAAGTGATACAGTAGAAGAGAGGTAAGGGTCAAGTTAGCCAAGAAAACATTCATGAAGGCGGTCACAATGTTGGCTGTGGACTATCTAGCAGACAAGGTAGAGAAGGGTCCAATAATCACATCACTCAGTCTCCACTGTGCAAGAACAAACCCTAAAAACTTTGATCTGTAGAAATGCCAGCTGTCCTATCCTTGACTTCTCCTCTGGAAAGAAACTGCTAGGTTTATTAAACCAAGTGTTCTAAGTAGGTGATCCTTTCTCTTCAGGTTGTGGGTCCAGCCACATTTCAGTTTCATGAGTTTGCTGAATTTCTGACAGGCCTTTAAGTAGAGAAAATTATCATCGTGATTGTTCCAAGATGACCTTTCCCCCCATCAGCTACCAACTCTCTGCCTTGTGATTATGTTGTAGAACAGAAAAGGATGAAATATACTGATGTGATGTGATGCCATGCCTATGCATTACCCAGTCATTTTCCTGTAGAATGGAAAGACATTGAAGTTGAGGAATAAGACAGATGGTGGATGAAGCCATTGTGTTGTTGTTTTCAACCAGAGTAAATGGCGTCTCATCAGTATCAGGCACCAAAGTTGTTAATTCCTATGAAAAGTGGAGGCAAGTAGCTGCATTGCAGAGAATGAAGTTACATCTATATGGCACAAAAGCACTTCTTCAGTTCAGCAATCACAATATGTTATAAGCACACTATCTCCACTGAAGACAGGGTGATTCGTAAAATGAAATTTATTACCTAAAAGTTTTCCCCCTTTTTAAAGGGTTCTGTCTATTTGATGAAAAGATTTTGATTCCAAGCTGAAAGGATATCTATCAACCTACTCCAGCCCCCTACAGGGCAAGCTGCAGGGAAAAACCTAACTGTCACAAACAGAAATGGTATATTGAAATAAGTGCATTTCACGTGTCAGCCTTGTTCTGTGGAGGAAATGGCCATATGGCCAAGGAGTCTTCAGTCCTTGGAAGTGTTTCCTTGTGAAAGTGACAAAACTTAGCTAATAATTAAGACGAGTAAAATTTGAATTCATAGAACAGGGACAGACATTGTGAGTTCTGCGGGGGGGGAAGGTGAAAAATGTGAGACTAGGCAGTCACCCCAAATTCCTCACAGGAATAGCGAATGTTTTTCACTTATACAAATTTCCTGACTAGACAGCACAGTTGCAATATTCTGAAAATGCCTCCTTATCATGGTTTAAATAAAAAATGATTTCTAAATGTCCTTTTGAACTTATTTTTAAAAACATTAAAATTAGAATATAAAGGTGACTTTTTCCTATACAGGAAGGAGGAGGTTCAATGAGCAAAAGACAAGAACCAATGTAGCCCAAACTCTTAATTCTCAAATTTCCTGATAGTTGTTCAAGGAAACAGACATATTCCCAGCTGGCAATTTATTAGGGGGAAAAAACAGTTCTGGAAGGGGTAGAAGAATTTTCCTTCCAAGAGCTATTCCATGTTCTGTAACCTCCATGGTATCAAGTTACAGCGAAGCAATTGTTTTAGTGAACTTGTGCATGATTGCAGGATGCTCTTCGTTCCTGTGGCGGTCTCAGGGATCCCTCAATCAGCCTGTGCCTTAACCATCTGAACACCTGGCCTGTGTTGATATTTAATAATCATTTCAAATATGGCTCTTAAACATAAATTTCTAGCCCTGATATGAATTGCAGATACACCGTTTTTTTTCCCCACAGGTGAATACATTTCCTGTCGTGATTCCTAACCTTTTGACTTATGTTAACGGCACTGAGGCTGGCTGCCATTACGTAAACCTATGCCTGTCTTGTTTCAGCACCAGTGTGAAAGCAACCAGGTTGTTGGAGGCGGTAGGGAGTAGGGAGCAGATGGGCTATTCAGAAACCTCATGATTCTTCCTCTCCAAGGCTTCCCCTTGACACAAAGGATAACAAGTAATGCAGAAGAAAGCAAGAGTCATAGTGAATGAAATACAATGGCCTATTTCAAGTGAAGAAGACTTATTTTTGTGAAATTGATGCATTGCCAACAAGTACCAGTCTTGGTGATAAATCATGGAATGTGAATATTGATTTTCCATCTAATAATGTAATTTGCTTTCACCAGTTGACACATCTTTTCCTTAAGGTCATCGCTGCTGTAATAACTTACCCTAATAACTTATTTAGTTGTTCCTTACATTCCTTTTAATCTGGGATGTACCACCTTCTTTTTTTTAAGATTTTATTTATTTATTTTTAGAGAGGAAAAGGAGGGAGAAAGAGAGAGAAACATCCATGTGCGGTAGCTGGGGGCCGTGGCCTGCAACCCAGGCATGTGCTCTGACTGGGAATCAAACCTGCGATGCTTTGGTTCGCAGCCTGCGCTCAATCCACTGAGCTACGCCAGTCAGGGTGGAATGTACCACCATCACAACTTCTAAATACGTTCTCAGGCCCAGCTAGATACTGTTGAGTGCGTCCCTTCGTCCTCAGCAGTTGGGCAATTTCCTTCACAGGCCACTAGGAGGCAGCTAACGCCTGATAAAGTCCGCGCTGAACTGTGGACAAGAGCTACCGAATTGCTCAGTTATCTCAAATCACTCCTTTACAGAATTGCTCAAGGTTTTCTACGACCGCACTAGGGCAGCAAATTTTTAAAATATTGTACATACGACACCACTCCTTTCTGTGTGCCCTAAAGCGGGGTTCAGCTTTCTTTTTCCAGCTCTTCCTCAAGTGAGTTCCGGGCAGGTCCACGTAGAATTAATTCATCACGCACTCCTAGCAACGTCTCAACTCACATAACCAGGAATCTAAAGTCACAACTTCTCCCACAAGAATGACGTAGCACATCTGGGCCAAAGTTGGTCCAAAGAACAATCAGCAGACAGCTTTTCTTCCTGCATCCACATTTGTGCATCAAAGTTCATCTCCCACAGTGTAACCAGGGTGAGATTTTAGAAACACAAATGCTTTCATGACTTTCATTTGGTCTTAGCAAGGAAACCAATATCCTTAGCCTGGTTTAGGAAGGCCCTGCGACACCCCGCCCAGCTCTCCAGCCAAATCTCCTCGCTCCAGCCACGCAGGCTTATTAGGGCTTTTGGTTAGGGTCACGTCTCAGAGCATTTGCACGTGCTGTTTCTTCTGCTTTACCTACTTCCTTTCTACTTAACATTCCCGTTTGTTCTGAAATGTCAGTTCTCTGGGGGAATGTGTCTTGAATCTCCTCCCCCTGAAGAAAAGATCATGTCCCTGGTGTATATTCTCACAGCTCCCTGTAGTTTTCCTTGTTATTAGCTCAGTTTTTAATTATGTGTGTGTATACATTTTTAGACTGAATATAAATAAGCTCAGGACAGGAGCTGTGTTTTAGTCATTGTTTCATGCCCGAAGACACACAGTAAGTATCCTACGGGGTTATGTTAAGCAGAAGAACAGAAAAGCAAAATAAGGGGGCCTGAGGTGCTGTGTCTGACTCTCTACTGAATTATGAATAAAATAATAAAATAAACAGGTGGGTGGCACATACATATTTCCAATAAGTTCACCAAGAGGAATAGGCTTTTTAAACAGAGACAGAATGAAAGCATTACTGTTCTCTTCTTATTATCATTACAAATGAAAGCATGGATGGAGGTAGGCAACAGGGGACAGCAAGAGGCAGGCAGCGTGTTCTCAATGTGGGGAGCAAAACACAAAGCTGCGGGGTTCCCATTTTGAAAATATCATATTCTAGTTAGAGGGAACCTGGCCCACTGACAGCCAAATGCCATGTATAAGCAGGTAAGTAACCCAACAAATACGACAATGGGTTGTATTAGAAACAGAACACTGATGAGGTTAACTGGTTTAAATTTGGCTGGTTTAAAATATGGTTATTTATTCATGATAGCCAAGTACTGGAAAGAACCCAGGGGTCCATGAATAAGAAGATAGTGTATGTACATAATAGAATAGTACTCAGTAATAAAAATGAGCACATTATTGATGCAAAACGTATTTGACAAAGTTCAACATGCTTTCATCATAAAAACACTCAATGAATTAAACTACTTCAATACAATAAAGGCCATATTTTAACTGTGGTTTTTAGCCCACAGTTAAAAACCATACTCAATGGTAAAATACTTAAAAGCTTTTTTTCTAGGATCAGGCACAACAAAAGGATACCTATTTTCACCACTGGAAGAGCGAACAAGAGCAAATAGGCAAAAGTAAAGAAATAAAAGGCATCCAAATTCAAAAGTAAAAAGTAAAATTATACCTCTTTACAGATGACACAGTCTTATATGTACAAATCCCTCGAGTCTACAAAAAAATCTGTTAGTATAGAATTTAGCAAAGTTGCAATACAAACATTAACACACAAATATCACTTCTGGCTAACAATGAACAATCTGAAAGGAGAAGGAAGGAAACAATTCCATTTACGACAGCATCAATAAACTACTTAAGAATAAATTTAACCAAGGAGGCAAGATACTTATACACTTAAAAGTATAAGACATTACTAAAAGAATTGGAAAAAAGACATAAACAGAAAGACATCTCATGCTCGTGGGTTGGAAGACATGATTTTCTTAAAATAGTCATATTGCCAAAGCAATCTGCAGATTCAGTGCGATCCATCTCAGAAGCCCAATGACGTGTTTGGAAGAAATACAAAAATCCATTCTAAAATGTGTATGTAAACTCGAAGGATCACAAATGCCCAAGACTGTCTTGAAAAAGAACAAAGTTAAAGGTCTCACACTTCCTGATTTCAAAACTTATTATAAAGCTACAGCAATCAAAATACTGTGGTATTCTCATAAAGACAAACATTAAATAATAGCATAGAGATAGACGTATAGATCATTAAATAGAATAGATAGCTGAGAAATCAACCGTCACATATATTAAAAACAGTCTCTTCAAAAAGTTGCGCTGGTAAAATTGAATATCCACATGCAAAAGAATGAAGTTGGGTCGTCACGCCATATTCCAAAACTAACAAAATGGATCAAAGACCTACATGTAAGACCTAAAAATATAACACTCCTGGGAGAAAACATAGGGGGAAAGCTTTGTGATACTGGATTTGGCAATAATTTGTGACATATAATACCAAAGGCACACACAACAAAACCAAACATAGATAAACAAAATGTCAAACTTAAAGCTTCTGTGCATCAAAGGCAACTTATAGAATAGCAGAAAATAGCTGCAAACCACATATCTGACTGGGCATTAACATCCAGAATGTACAAAGAACTACAACTGAATGGTTCCATTTATAGGAGGTTCCTAAAGTAGTTGAGTTCATAGGAACAGAGGGTGGACAGGGGCTGAGGGGAGGGAGTTGTTGTTCAATAGGTACAGCGTTTTAGGTTTGCGAGAGAAAAAATGTTCAGGAGAGGTGTTGCACAATTTGAACATGCTTAATACCACTGAACTATAAACTTAAGAATTATTAAGGTGGTACTTTTTATGTTATGTGTTTTTAACCACAATTTTTTTATTTATTTTTATTTTTATAGAGAAGGGGAAGGAAAGGAGAGAGGGAGAGAAACATCAATGTGCGGTTGCCTCTTACATGCCCCCTACTGGGGACCTGGCCCACAACTTGGGTATGTGCCCTGACTGGGAATCAAACCAGCAACCCTTTGGTTTGCAGGCCTGTGCTCAATCCACCAAGCTACACCAGCCTGGGCTTAACCACAATTTTTAAAAAATCTATTAACTAATGATATATGCTGAGACTAGCATGAATGGTAAAAAACATGGATCTATGTCAAAACATTACTCCATGCGAAGAAGCCTAACATAAAAGAATTCATGCTATATGCTTTCATTAATATGAAGTTTTAAAGGAGGCCAAACTAATCTATTTTGAAAAAAATCTGGAAAATATTTGGTGTTGCAGGATGTGGGTTAACGTTAAGGGAATGGGTTGAGTGGGGAGTATCTATATGGGTTGGGTCACACAGGTGTCACATTTTGTCAAGAGTTCTAAGCACTGTAGTTAAGGTGGGTAGGTTTAAATGTGCAAATATTACCTTTTAAAATAAAACAAATATTGAACTTCAGTTAATGATATGTATTCTGATGAGTAAAATGCACCATCTGTAACTTTTCCTGAAAAGAAAGCTTCAAAAATAAGAGACATCAGTGGATGGATAAATGTTTAGATGCATGACGGACCAAACACAGCAACGTCTCAGGGCAGTATGGGTGGATAGTACATAGATGCTTATTGCACAATTCTTTGAATTTTTCCCCATGATAAAATTGTAATTCAATGTTGAAAAAATGCATTCATTTCAGTGAAGTTCTGCCAGTAAATGCTGGAGTTAGGAATGAGGTCCTGTCTGACTCCCAAAATCCCATGCTCCGAACCACTTCAGACTGCAAATGCTTTCTGGGCAGTAATTCATCTTCTCACACCCCACATACTGCACATAAAATTGCTCGTGAGAGCTTCAGGGAGCTGTGTGAATTATGTCCCCTCCCACTACACACACACACACACACACACACACACACGAGCTTCCCAGATAACTGCTGTCTTGAGCTGTGAAAATCAAAGCCCAAGCAGCCTTCTCCCCACTAGCTGTTCTGGAGCATTTGGGGCTGGCACTTGAGTGCACTCTTTTGCAAATGATTGCTTTGCCTCAGGAGACAGATTAATTGGTTTCCATGGTCAGCTACTTTCTTACAGAAAAATCTGTCAAGAGAGGAGAAGAGGGAAAGCAAAATCTTGTGTGTGCATCTTTTTTAAAGCAGTATTGAGTACTTTGAATGAAAAATTCTCTGTGCATGTGGCAAACTTCATATTTAGCTTATCCTTCACAAAAATGAATTATTACAAAATTGGAATCCAGTGTGTTAATATTTGTGGTCTCTAAATGGGAGATCTTCATAAATTGCAATAAATATTGTTCTAATAAATTATAATAGCTGCGGTTTATTGAGTATTCACTGCGGACCAGTCCTTACATGATTTAGCAATAATTGCCACAAGAATCTTCATAACCATAGCACTATTATTATTAGCAGCATTTTACAAATAAAGATGTACCAGAAAGGTAGTCAACTTACAGACTTAAGAGAGGATTTTATGAATTTGACCCCAAGGGCAAAAATAAATGCATGAGACTATATCAAACTAAAAAGCTTCTGCACAGCAAAAGAAACTGCCAATGAAACAAAAACACAACCATCCAAATGGGAGTGGATATTTGCAAAAAACAGCTCTCACAATGGGTTAATGCCCAAAATATGTAAAGAACTCATACAACTCAATACCAAACAAACAGTCCATTAAAAAATGGGCAGAAGACCTGAACAGACACTTCTCCCAGGATGACATACAACTGGCCAACAGACATATGAAAAGATGCTCAACTTCACCAGCTGTTACACAATAATAACAAAGGTTGGAGAGGTTGTGGAGAAAAAGGATGCCTCACTCACTGCTGGTGGGAATGTAAATGGTGCCGTCTCTACGGAATACTGCCTGGAGATTCCTCCAAAAATTAGGACTAGAGTTACCTTTTACTAATTTTGACTGATTCCTTCACTTGCAGGCAGAATGTCTCCTTCCCTGGCCCAGTAAACTACATACTTACCTCTCTCCATTTTGCAGTTTAAAAAGAAAAACCTTCAAAATGATCTTGTTAAACAGACCATCATCTTCTGCTGGCACTACGCTAAACCTGAGTGTTTGCACAGACTTCGCATTATTGAATAGCACAGTGGTTAGAAGGGGGGCTCTCGGGCCCAACCATCTGGAGTTGAATCTTGACACTCCTAGCACTTTTAAAACTTCTCATTGGTTCTCTCACCTGCAGAATGACTCTAACTGTAGCATCACTGCATTGGGTTTTGTGATCGAGTGAGTTCTTCAGCAAAGCATGCAATACAGCGACTAGTGCGCTGTAAGAGCTCAGTAAATTTTAGCTGTCACTAACTTATTCAGAAGAGGTGCTTTTGTCCCCATACACTCTGGATCTTTCCACCCCCTCGGGCTTCTGTCCTTCACCCTTCTCAGGAACCATGCAGCAGCAACTGAAGGGGAATAAAGGATGGGTTTCTCCCCCATGCCCCTGGGATGAGGGACATCCACCGGGAACACTGTCTCCTGCTTCATGAAGGACACCAAGAGCCAATGTGTTGTCCTGCAGCTGTTGCTTTCAAGACAAAAAACTGGTGAATTCTTCAGTAAGTACAGGGCATGGACTAGATAACGAAAATGACAGACATGACTCCCCAACACTAGAACCATGGGAGAAATGCTGCCGGGTTGAGATCATTGAACTTCGCCTGATTCCATAGTAGAATACATTTATTTCTAAGTGCCATCTCCCCTCCCACATCCAGAATCCATTATCTAGTGTAGACTGATGATGCTTCATGTACTTTTGATAAATTCCCTAGTCAGCAGAAGTAATGTTAATGAAACATGAAGAGTCAACATTAATTAGAGTTAATGAAAAATTAAAAGTCTCTTCTCATTACTATGTGTGTCTGACATTTTGCCCTCGCTGAAATATACAAGAAAACTAATTAATGAGTTTAATGCTGCACTTTTTCTTCACTACATTCTTACAATGGATTTAGCAAAGATTGTCAACGGGTCCAAATCAAACGTTCTCATGATGGCAGTTTCCAGTATGGGATTCCTACCGTGCATATTCTATCCCCACATTTCTATTATAAAGGGAGCTATGGCTATATTCAGTTAATACTCCCAAGAACTATTCTCAAAATATAACCTAAACACATTTCCTGTAGGCCTGCCTCCACTGAGCATACATCATACTTATTTAGGGGACAAAAACTACAATTTAGCAACTAATAAACAATTTAAACATCGTAATCTTAGTTGTTTTGTTCATTTTACCTATTCTCTTCTTCTGTAGGTATACGTTAAACTCACTTGTATTCTCCAACTGCTTTATTTCCTGACCTTTTGTTATTGGTGTGAATCATTTGCATTTATTTCTCCTAAACGCATTTCTATTCTTATATTCTAATCTTCCTGTTCAGACTTGGGGGAAGCCCATGGAAAAAGAAAACTCCTGATTAAGTTTAGCCAGGATATAAAATAAATAAATAGCTAAAAATAAAATTTTGTCAAGATAAAGCAGAGGGTAATAAATGCACAATTGTGACCACACGGCCATGTGTTTTCCTGATCTGTGTTTGCACAGCACTTTGCATGCAGAGGTTTTCGTTCTTTTCGTGTTAAGTTGCATTTATCTGTTTACTCGTATTGCTCTTCCACCAAACTGTTAGTTGCCTGAGAACAGCAACCATGTCTTTTGAGCTTTTCAAAAGTGTATGGACGGATGAATGAATGGAAAGTTGAGCTGAGGGAGTAATGGAAGGAAGGAAGGAAGGAAGGAAAGAAGGGAGGGAGGGAGGGAGGGAGGAAGGAAGGAATCAGTGTGTTCTGTAATTGAACAGTATGTTGCTTGGATGTCCGCAATGTTGGAATCTGAAGGGAGACTTGTTACATCTACTCACAATCCATTGGCAAAGCTGGTCTTCAGACCACACCAAATTACAAAGGAACCAAGATAATGAAGTCCAATCATTTGCCTGGAGGGAAGAGCCAGTAAGCAGCACTAATGAATGACACACTTAACAACCAATAATAAATATGTTTGTTGAATTCAGAAGGCCATCTTTTGCATCAGTAGAAGACATATAGTGTAATACTCATAAGAAAAATTGTACAGAGAAAATTACATGGTATGCTGTAACTAAATTCAATCTAACAACATGTCTTTATATAACCCTATAAAGTAATATTTTAGTACTCCCTAATTTTAAGTATTACTCTTTTAAAAAGGTCATGCTTTTTATTCCAGTTCTTGTCAATTTTTTGGACACTATCTTTGCTAGGATTTTCAACTGTAGTCTAAAAATTCCCAAAAAGTACTGTTGTGGGAATATCACAAAGCAAGGATAAGACACTATGATTGTAATGTGACACTGTTCTAACAAGAAGTTGACCTACTCCCATTTTCATCAGACAGTCATTTTCATTGCACTACATTAATTGTTTAGGGCTTGATTTTCTCAAAGCTGTATTGGACTCAGACCTACTTAAATAGGCTTCATATATAGAACTGTTAAACATGGTAGAGAAGGGTTAGTATATAAGATTGTAGAAACCAAATGCTCAACTAATGGTATCATATCCAATAATGAAGAAAGGAGAAGAAAAACACCATCCAGTGAAAGACAAACACCATAGGATCTCACCTATAAATGGAACCTATCGACAAAACAAACAAGCAAGCAAAATATAACCAGAGACATGGAAATCAAGTATAAATTGATAATAACCAGGGGGGCAAGGGGAGGGGATAGTGGGGGAAAAGGGGAGAAGGGTTTTCAGGAACAACTATAAAGGACACATGGACAAAACCAAGGGGGCTTGGAAGCAGGGGAGGGAGGTGGGGATGGCTGGGGTGGGGGGAGGGGTGCAGGAAAAATGGAGATAACTGTACTTGAACAACAATAAAGTAATTTAAACAAAAAGAAAAACACCATCCAAAACCAATTTTACAAATATGATCATAGTAACTAACGGTCACTGATTTTAGTCCCAGCCTCTCTGATTACCAACTGTATAGTTTTAAAACTTTCTGAAACATTTTAAATTTTTTTGAAGCCCCACTTCTCTCTTCTGTGAAATGGGGATAGTAGGACATCCTAACTCACTCCTAGTACTCTTAAAAGACTCATCTGAGACAATATATAGAGAGGATTTTTTAAACTATAAATCATAAAATTCATACTTATTATTAGTTATATAAGAACAAACCTCAAAATTCACAATACCAGGTATTAGAGTCCATAAATCTCATTAATATTTTAGGAATCAAAAAATGCCACTTGTTTAGAACATTGAAAATCAGAAATGGAAGAATGAACCTATTTTTTATGATATTGTGGTGGCAGATACATCTGTCAAACCCCACAAAACCTACACTAGAATCTGTTACTGGCAGGGAATGGTTAATGAGTGCTGATTCCTTTAAAGACCCTAGCTCCAAGTCCAGTTACATGGTGGTGTACTGTGAGTTAGTACTTGAAAACAGGAATTTTTGCAGGGACACAGTTCAAGCCATAACTAGCGCATAAGCCTCCACTCTTTTTAAAAATTTTTTTAAAAGGCTTTATTTATTTATTTTTAAAGAGGGAAGGGAGGAAGAAAGAGAGAGAGAGAAAGATCAATGTGTGGTTGCTGGGGGCCGTGGTCTGCAACCCAGGCATGCGCCCTAACTGGGAATCGAACCTGCGATGCTTTGGTTTGCAGCCCATGCTCAGTCCACTGAGCTACATCAGCCAGGGCAAGCTTCCACTCTTTATCCCAACCCATATGGCCTTCCTCCTCCCCAGAATGTGGGTTGAACTTTCTTTGAAACTCATCACTCTGTCCCTCCTGTTCTTTCCCCCCAGATCATCACCATATACAGATCATCGGCAGTCAATCATGAGGTACGGTATCTGAAAATTGTCACCTTTCAATTCAGAAAAACACAGGCTGAAATCAGATTTTAAGGATGTTTCAGAACAGATTCTGAGGTGAACCCAAACATTTGTGCAAAAGGCATCCTGCATTCCTCAACCTTTGTATCCAACCATTAAGTTAAAGGAAATACACACAGGCACACACATACTCCCACTTAATTCCAGAGTGAATTTGAGAAGACATCTTATTGAGCAAATAGAGACATTGTAATGTAATGTTTAAGCACATACACTCTGGTGTCAGGCTAAATTTAACTTTGGTTTTATCACGTAATGAGGTAGGTGACCTTTCTTAAATTAATTAGTCTCACTTCTGAGCTTCATTTATTCATGTGTAAAACAAAATGATATTATTCACCAACACACAATCACTGTTAGCTTTACTCTTATTTTTATTATAAAAACAGATGAAATGAATGAGGAAATGGAAGTAACAGGAAAATAACAGGATAATGACAGAATGCCAAAGATAAGAGTCCACGTACAAAATACCACACATTCCTCTGTAACCACCGGAAGTGGGCCAAACGTTCGTCTCTGAGATCTCTTGTATCTAGCCTTTTTCTGAGTAAAGAGGAGAACAATTATTAGATTCAACAACTTTATAATAAGAGTCAAAGCAACTGCTTAGGAGAGACACAGTGATTTCTGAAAACTGAGATGTGCAGATGGTATGGCCTGACCCAATGGTCATAAGCGGGCAGCAAGAAAGCTACATGCACCTTGCACGTGTGTTTAATCTACAGAGTATTTTCACTTTTCTCTTCTTAATGTGAATGTATAAAACAGTCCATGTGACCTCCAGTTCTCTATAAGCTGAGCCACTCCCTACTGTGCTATTGCCTTGAACGTCCTTAAAGGTATTTGAGATCTCAATCCTTAATGGAAGAACTGTCACTCAATATTACTTTGTATTAGTTTTGGGTGTCAACCATAATTGAAAATAAAATAAAAAGAAAGTTATTACGACATCTTAACTAGAAAAAAGAACTGCCTAAACATAAAGAAAAATCTTGCACGGATGTGATTTCTCATAGCCAGACTTTTAATAAGAACTGAGCAGTAGAGTTTCATGATCTGGAATAATCTGGAGTGAAGAGACCCGTATTACTAAGTAAAAGTAATAAAGACATGTTTTCCATGCTTCCTATTTGCCAGTCACTGTTTTAAGTGTTTTACAAGCATGATCTCATAAGATAGTTATTATTATAATCACCGGGAAATTGAAATTCAGGTGACATACCCAAATTCTTTAGTTTAAGTTGTGGAGCAGGATTTGGTCAGATACTCTGACTCCAGGACACATGCTCTTGACCATCTCCTGGTAATCCAAAGGTAAACTTGACCTTTTCTTAGTGTTAAGGACCGTCACTAGGATCTACGCCTGAGTAAATGACTGATGGACCTACCAATGAAACACACACACACACACACACACACACACACACCAGGTCCCACAGAACAATAACAAAAGATCCACCAGAACAAAAGAAGAAAAACAGAGCTCCAAGAGCATTCAAAGAAATGTTCGCTGAAAACTTCCCAAATCTGACAAAATACTGTGACGGGAAATTTCACATGTCACTTAACTGGACTATAAGATGTCCTGCTATTTAACTAAACATTATCTCTGGGTGTATGTGTGATACAGGAGATTAGCATCTGAACTGGTAGACCAGCTAAAGCAGACCGCTCTCCCAAACATGGGTGGGTATTATCCAATCTGTTGAAAGTCTGAATAGAATTTTAAAAAATGGGAGAAGGGAGAATTTAAACCTCTGATTGCTTGAGTTATGCTGTAAGTCTTCTGGGAATTACACCACGACCTCCCCCTGCTTATCAGGCGTTCAGACTCAGACCCAACTACACCACCAGCTTGCCTCCTGTTGGTTCCATTTCTTTGGAGAACGCTAATATATATCTTAGTAGCGAGAGTGGTTCTAGGAAAACAGAATATGTTAAGAGTAAGTTTTCTAAATTAGTTTCAGGGTTTCTGGAATTGGCTCTCTAATGTGATTAGATTTCAAGATGCTAATGACTCTTATTTCTGGTAGTAGAGAGGGCTCTGATAGCCCATGATGTTATCTGGCAGCAGTGACATACAAAATCTCTGCACTGGATATTCCTAAAAAAACCCTTACAAAGAAGCAAGGAGCGAGCGACTGCAGGTATGATAGTTTAGAACATTTTCGAAAATAATGAATATAAAATGAAGTAGGCTGGTTGCTCCTAATACCTCTGGACAAAGTGATGCAAGACGAGGATGAGTTCAGGGACTCTAATTCCCAGCACAATTGCTGCATAAATTATCTGAAACGTAAATCTAAGTGGACCCTGAAGTACATTCTTAGCTTCAGAGATAAGCTTGCGGACAATCAAGGACAGAATCTCATCCTGCTGGTGGCCGGATGGCAGTGGAAGTTGACCTCCTATCTCCGCGGGGTGTCTACTTTTAAAGTGAGGACACTGACCCGGAAAGAATGAGACCCTGTAAGAGGAGACGGAGAACACCCGAATAAAGAGGAGGACAGTGAGTCCCTAAATTCTGATGGGTCTTCTTTGCCGGTGGAAGTCTAAGTAGCCTCCCCACCCTTAGGTGGCTGCTTCATGACACCTCCCAGTTGTACAGCCTCTCCATTTCCATCCCAAGGGATAAACCCTGCCGCGCTTGAGAAAACTCTAATGACCCCCCCTAGGCTGTTGCTATGCAAGACAATAATGTTTCTCTTCAGGACCCTCCCCAACCAACTCTTTGCTTCTCAACCTGTAACGAGGCTCCAGTTTCAGCGGGCCCCTAAAGGTAGTGTACAAAATGTGACTGATGGAAAAGTATGCTCCACTCAAATGAACTATTTGAATTTTCCAATTTATACAAACAGCAATCTGGGAATCATATGTTGGAATGGCTACTAAGGGTATGGGATAATGGCAGAAGGAACACACAGTTAGATTAGGCCAAATGTACTGGTATAGACTCTCTAAGCCAAGGGTGTCAAACTCACTTTCACCAGGGGCCACATCAGCCTTGCGATTGCCTTCCAAGGGCCGAATGTAAGTTTAGGACTGTACACGTGTAACTCTTCCTTAACAGGTAAGTGAGAGCTCAGCACTGTCACCAGGTAGAAACCAGGTGCCGGGCCGGATAAAACAAGGTGGAGGGCCGGATTCAGCCTGCAGGCCTTGTGTCTGCCACCTATATTCTAATCATCAACTCTGCATTTAATGTTGCAGTTCAAGGAGTGAGAAAAAGGGATCTAACAGTCTCTTTTTGGTTGACTGAAACATGGACCAAAAAGATGGTCCACGGTGAGTGAATTGGACATTCTACACCTGCACTGCTGGTTTAATGTAGAGGAAGGGACTCAAAGGCTTAAGGAATGTATTTCTCATTCCAGACCTACTTAGCCATGTTGGAAGGGTCCAGAAGGGTCCAGAAAGGTCCAGAAGACATACCTTTCATCAATAGTTTGAAAAGTAAGCTTCTGCGGGAAGCAGCAGAATATTTAAAGAGCCCTGTATACTCTTTGTAGACCATACCTCACAGCGGAAATAGTAGCCCCTGAATTGGAAAGCCTAATTGCAATGGGAGTCATTGAATACTGGGGAGACAGGGTCCGAATGGCACCACTCAGTTGCCAAAGGTCCGAGAAGCAGGATCATTCTGACTCGTGCAGACCTATGATGTTGCCTACTTGACCGTGAATAAAATAGGAAGCCACCTAAATTATTACTTATCTCTATAAGCTGAAAAGTTTTAGGTCAATATTAGAGTAAACTGAAGGTAAATTTTCTTTCTATTGATTTTCTCAATATTAAAAATAAGCACAAAAGTTATTCTTTATACAAGTACCTGAATCAATTTCTTTTTAATAAGGTGTAATTGGCAAACAACATTATATCACTGTCAGATGTAAAACATAGTGATTCTGCATTTATAGAACTTACAAATCAATTTTTTAATATCTGTGTCTAGTATTCTCAAAGATATATTCTAAACAATATTCTAAAGAATTGTTTTATGATTTTTAATGTTTTCGCAAAATTGCCTGCCCTTTTTTTTCCAAATTGCATTTTACGTTTAGTAAGTTTGAAATTGTTGAAAAGTTTAAAAAAAATTTTCAAGTTCCACATCAAGAAAAGAAGTCTAACCTGAATCATTAAAGTAGAGAATCATGGACACTTGATCAATTCCCACACACAAAATTGCTTGAATGAGGGAGAAGCCGCGTGACCTTGAGAGAGGATCCTGGGACACTACCAAAAATCTATGCTGTTAATCTTTCCCCAGGCTTCCCCACAGGGACCCACAGCCTTTAATCAAATTAACCCAAAATGTTCCTGTGGGCCACCAATCACACCAGAGGATTACGAAAGTCAGGTGATCCATTTTGCCTATTTTTAAAATCATATACTGAAAGTTATTCTTGACATCACTTCAAAAATATATACAGCTTCTTGAAGCTATGGACTAAAAAGTTGTGTAAGAAAATGAGCACTTCTATTTATCACTGTGTTTTTTAGGAAGGGGCAAGAAAATCTATGAGAGGAAATACTAAATAAAATTTACATTTCTCCCACATATCTATGAGAGGAAATACTAAATAAAATTTACATTTCTCCCACATATCTATGAGAGGAAATACTAAATAAAATTTACATTTAGATTTCCAGCAAGCAATAAAAACCGCAAAATTGTCTCCATGAAAATTCCTTCAAAGAAATAACGAAATCACTGTCATTGGAAGGAATGTGCTCACCTTGTGAAGGGCTAAGTATTTTGAAGCGGAACATCCAGTGTATTGACACGGGACAAACACAGTGATGGACGTGTTCTTATTGACCTTGTGATGGGACTTGTCACTAAGCCCCCAAATGTAAATCTGCTCTTCTTTACCCTTTTTCTACACAAATAGAAACTAATTTGTCAGCATGCCAGCTTTAACTAGCGGGAATGAAGCTAAGCTAATTTAATAGGAACTGTTCAATAGCTTCGACCGACTCGACACTGTCAGTGAACGCGTCTTTCATTATTCCCAGCCCTATCTTCTGAATGGTTGGACGCCGAGTAAAATAATATGCTTAGTAGTCAATAGGCCGGACTTTTTCCTCAAGGACATTCTTCTGGTGCCAGAAACTGTCAAGTGGAAAAACATGTCCCGTGAAGGTGAGAGGACACTAATTAAATATACATGGCTCCAGCCAAAGAAGCAGGAGGCCCAGCATGCTGAATAGCAATGTGGCTGCCTGCCTGCCTGAGGTCACAGCTGTTGACTCGCAGAAGTTCCTAAGCTGCAGGTCCTCTTGCAAATTATTTAACGCCCCCACATTGGTATTAGGGGTGCCGCACAGTTCCAGGTGTAAATATTCCAGTGCAATTAGGCATGCTTCACCCTTGGGTTATTGAACTTCTCCACCTCTTTAACATCATGTACCGTTTTTAAAAGTATTAAGTTAGTCTGACCTGTGCCGGGCATGTCACGTGAGCAAGAAATAAACTTGGTAGGGGAAGCCAGAAAGGGAAAGTTCTTGTTTAGTATTATAATGTGCTGATGCTCTAGAACCAAATAAGCTTCCTTTGCAACCCTTAATATTTTAACCCTGGCTACGTCCCTACGTTGATTTCCTCATCTTTAACGAGCTAATGGTAACCATGTTTGTTACCTGTCAGAGTTATTATGAAGACTGAAAGAGAAAATGTATGCATGGGCCTTAGGCTGTGCTCCAAAAATTATAACTAGCTGTATGGGTTTCGATTTAAGAAACAGCAATCTGTCTCTTGCTTCAACAGTGCTTGGACGGCACAGGGCCAGGGACTCCCCTTTTTCCAGCCTCCGACCCTCCTCCAACCTCTTTTCCAATCATCACCTCGCAATCACCACATGCCTGAGCCCAGCCCACGCCGTGCTGTCACCCTAACTCCGCACAACCAAGCAGCCCAGAGCTCCCACATTCATCCGAGTTACCCAAGCGGTGCACGCCCGTGCACCCCGGCCGCCCTGCATCCGCGGCTCCCCAGAAACACGAGCAGGAGCCTGTGGAGCCCAGAGGCCTTCCAGGGGCCCCTGCACCACCTACTGTCTGATTCCCGCCTGAGCCTCTCCCTGCAAGCCACTGGGCATCCTATTCACCAGCCTGCCGCTCTCTCAGGCCGGGACCAAGTGGAAACGATAAAGCTATTTGCAGGAAAAACAACAACAAAGAAAGAAACAAACAAAAGAAAAGAAACAGAACATTCTAGCTGGTCCTTCCTCTTTCTTAATTAAATGTACCTCTTCTCTCTACCTTAAAGACTCCACTTTTGCTAGGACAGACTTAACAGTCGTTAGTTTATTAATATTTATTTAACCGTCACATAAAATGTCTCCTAAGATTTGACCACCTCGGAAGTGTGTCAATCTGATTTCATAGAGTTGCACTGTTACAAGGGGGTGGCTTACAGGAAAATAAGATACGTATCCTTTTCTCTGCTAGACATTTTCTCCACTATACACTGATTCTCCACACACACACACACACACACACACACACACAAAACCTTTGTAATAAGCTCAGTATTTAACAAATAATAAAAATAGGAAACACAAAATTCAGTCTTATGCTCTGGAGGCCAAGCATAACCAAACCAGCATTGTATATATTGTCTTTGTCCATTTCTAATTTGGGTAAATTAGACAACATTAACCCAACTCCAATATGCACATTGGACATTTTCTAGGCCATTTGCACAGTATTTAGTGTATCCAAATACGAATAACTGTATTTGTTAGCTTAGGGTACATACGATCTTATTTACAAATTTGATCTCTGGTAAGACATTCTGCGTAAAGAAGGATGCCATGAGGATGTGATGCCTTCACTAAAATTCAGCACAGTATTTCTCATAAATGGTTATTTTGATTTACTTTTGACAAGCAGTGAACTTTTATTCTTTTCTCTGATTTGAGATGTCTTTGATTTTTCCCAAAGTATCAATAGTTTTATTACTTAATATTTATAAGAATATGCAGTCTTATCCACGTGCTCTAAATTTTTAAATACATGTATACATTTAAAGAAAAGGGGGAAATAATTTATACTAAGCTACTTGGAGATAAGAACTGTTAACATTTTGGTGATTTACATTTCAGAGTTTTTTGATATATTTACATGTAAAAAGACTCTCACATATATTTGAAAACAATGAGATCATTCCGTAAATAGGTATATTCTAACTTTTTTCAAATTAGCAAGACTTGGAGCATCTTTTCATGATAATGTACATAGAAATATGTCATTATTTTGGTCCTTTAAAAAGTATCTTATCTTCAGGACTATTATTTCTAAATACTCTCCTCCAAACTTTTTACATGTGATTTCTATCCTCTACATTTTATTTAGGTCACATCTTCTTTACTTTTAGACTTTAACAGTTTGCCTCGGGCTGAATTTCTAAGAAGCAACAAGCAAAATATACAGAATCCTACACTAATTCTAATATCAGGGAACAGAAATAAATAGCTGTCTTTCATATATTCAAAACAACTAGTGTTTACTATATCTTATAATGTACCAAGCACTACACCAAAGATTTTTCATTGATGAATTTTATTTAATTCTCTTAATAATCATATAAGGTAAGTACAACCTCCATTTAACAGATAAGGAATCGGACTAAGAGGTGGAGTCGGGATTCAAGCCAACATAGTTTGAACTGAGAGTGGCCCACATAACCTCTCCTCTCAGTGCATGAGATACCTGCACGACACTATGGAAATTATCGTTATTACATGACCCGCACTATAAAACAGTAAGTGAGATTGAGGAATCCACTCAAATGAGATTTCCAGGGAGATTTGTAATGTGTAAGAAAGAATAATACAACGCTGTAGTAGATTTCAGTTATCTAAAGAACAAACAATACCCATCTCATTTCGTTTTCACCTTCACAATAATGCGTAGTTTGGGCCCAAGTGTTAGTTTTCCAAGTCACAATGTTTTTGGTTTGTTTGCTTTTCAAAAACTACTCATAATTGTGACCTTCCTAAATTGTCAAAGTGGTATATCTTAGGTCTTGCTTGGCACATAGCAAGCCGAAGAATAGGAAGAGAAGGGGCTTGTGTATTTTGTGTTAATAACACTATAAATGAAAAGGATCCCATTTACAACGTGCATTGAAATTCAAGTGCCATAGACATATTTGCCCCCAAAAGGTTGCAGGACACATACATTATTAATCATCCACTTTCAATTTCACAAAGAGTTTTCCCCTTATTTCACCGTAGCTGATGATCAAACTGAATCAATTAGCTTCAGGTTTGAACTTTCATCCCCTGTGCACAGTTTCTCACTAAATAACCACTAAAAACTACCTCGTGTATCTTCTGCTACAAAATATATTCTGCCGATTACACACAAAGATACTGACTCCAAAAAAATCATCGTTTATTCCTTATTTTCAGTGCAAGTCAAACCAAACTTATGAGTAGAATAAACTAACATAAAAAAGCTATTTTTTCAGTACTATATCTAGATATTTCTAGAAAACATATGGAGAAATTACTGTCATTTATCTAGGTTAAATGTTGCAAGAGAATTCTGTTGCACCAGATATTGACTAAAATAAAGAAGTCCTCAGCTAGGACTTAAATTCTATTTAATCACACCAACATTTTTGTTGCAACAGCAATCAACAAAATTATCCAAGACATGAGACAAACCCAATTTCTCTCTCTCCGAAATTTGTAATACCTGTGTATTTCATCTTCCCCAGAGGTAAATCAGCTGACAGGAGGGGGCTCTGGAGAGGGTGATCAGGACAGCTGGTCAGGGAGAAAGAAAAGCAAGTAGCCCAACACAAAATATTCTGAGCACCCTAGAACGGGGCATTGTTTTTGAAACAAGTAATGATGTTAGCAGGATGAAATAGGTCTCGTTTGCTTATGCAGGCTTCCTAAGCTGCATCAAAGCATCTTGCACTGCTCTTCTCTAATGTACTCCTACAGGCAGAATCCCTTTATTCAAAACACAGCCCACTAATTCTAAGTGATTTAATGAATAAGACTCAAGTTCTTTCTCTGCTCATGTGTGTTTGCATGCACACCATGTGCATAACCAATTATAGCCATTATCTGATTGTACTGTATCTGGTTGCTCGTCTTCCTTTGCCACTGCGGAGTTTTTAGGGCAAAGGTGGATCTTTGTCCACTTTCCATCCCCAAAGTCTAGCCCCATTCATGGTATTGGGAAAGTGTTCCACAATTGTTTTCCATATAAATACTGAGTGAATGAAGTTCATTCCCTTCTTGAAAATGCACTTTTATATTCTGTATTAAAAATATAGATTACCCATAAACCATATATTTATATATCTTATTTTAATATCAAATTTGATGTTTTTATATCAATTTCATTAAAACAATGACCAACAGTACAGAAACAGTAATAACAATAATTTATGGCAAAGAGTATCAACAAACAGAAAATCTCTCCTTTCCTACTCAAGTAGTTACCACTAACAGTTTCTTGTGCATCTGTCAGATATTTTTGTATTGCTATATAACTATTCATGCATATATGATTTGCTCCCTGCCTCCCTAATTAGATGCTGAGCTCATGAATTGTAAGTACTGCAGCATATTCTTCCATATTCCACATAATGTCTTTGTGCCGGACACCTACTAAGTATGCAATAAAAATAACCACAGCTGTGACAGTTCTGTTGACTTTGTTAAAAACAAAGAAAAAAGAAAAGAGAAATCGCAAGCCATGCAGAATATTAAACTAAGCCAGGGCAACATTTAATTTTTTCTTTTTGAAATTTTCCATGAGTACTTTTGAACCACAGTTGACTGCAGGTAACTGAAACCATAGAAAACAAAACTGCAGATAAAACTACTGCACTTCTTAAGAAAATTGCATGCGCAGATTCGCATGCCAACGAGACAGAAAGGCCAAGTAGTAAAAATCTTTAATTGTACTGCTCAATAATCCCTGGATCTAAATTTTAAAATCCCAATACTAAATTAAGATGAGTCATTTTTGAATTTTGGTAGACAAGCACTCATTCATTGAACAAATGTGTATAAATACCTGGTTATATTCTGTGGGACACATTATAAGGACAACAACCTTATAAAACAAGTATTATTATTTCCATTTTATAGACAAAGAAACTGAGATTAGAAAGGTCAAGTATTTTACCAATCGATTCAGTTGGGAAAGATCATGAGGATTCAAGCCTAGACTTCTCAGGAAATAATTTGAGAAAATTTCTGGGTCAGTACAAGCAATACTGCATACCCTCCCCAGGCAAAGATGAAAACAAGTTTTATGGGTGATGACAAAGTTATGAAACATAATAACCACTCACTAAATATCACTTGATTTTCCCTGTACAGTTCTACTACTCATATAAATATGCTGGGATTGTTTTACATAAATAATAGATGGCTAGGACATTTTTTGCTAAAGTTTATCTTTTTTTAAATAAAGTTTGGTTTGAGTTTTTTTCTGGAATTATTTCCTTTTTAAAAGATTTTATTTATTTATTTTAGAGAGAGAGAAAGGAGGGAGAAAGAGGGAGAGAAACATCCATGTGTGGTTGCCTCTCACTTACCTCCCACTGGGGACCTGGCCCACAGCCCAGGCATGTGCCCTGACTGGGAATCAAACCAGTGACTCTTTGGCTCACAGGCCAGTGCTCAATCCACTGAGGTACACCAGCCAGGACTAAAGTTTATCTTAACACACTCACAGGAAGCAGATTAATAAATGTTGATTCCCTGGGCTCAGAGGTTAAAATCTTGCCAGACTCACACAATCTTGGCAGGGTCACGTGTCTGCCAGTTAGTTATTCTTTCCTGTAGATTGTAAGCGTTCAAGTCCATGTTATCTACTGGGGTAGGTAAAAACAGCAGGAAACGGCAGCAGGAATATGGAAAATTTTTTTCTTATTCCAATACATTTTGTGGATCAGATTAGGTGCTCTCTATTTCCTCCTGATATATAGGAATACTTTATGTTATCTTATTAAAGATTATTCGGTACAGCAATGGAGACATTCCAAGGCCTCCAGTGGATACGTGAAGCCACAGATAGTACCGCACCCTATATATACTATCTTTTTTCCCATGCATACATATTTATCATAAAGTTTAACTTGTAAATTAGGCACAGTCAGAGATTAACAATAACAATAATAAAACAGAAGTTATAACAATACACTGTAATAAAACTTAGGTTAATGTGGTCTCCCTCTCAGCAAACTAACACCAACTTCTTTTTTCTGTCTCACAATTTCATGGATGGAAGATTCATTCTTACCATGGATCTTAGCAACCTCAGCATACACCTTCTAAATTTCCTTATTAAGTGAAGAACTTCCACCTTTTTACTTAAAGGAAGGTCTTTACAGCTTCTCTTTGGCACATCTGAATCGCCAGCATCACTTTGGGGTCGTTGTTAAGTAAAATAAGGTTTAGCTGAACACGAGCGCTCTGATACCTGGGCAGTGGAAGTGACTACCAGATGGGTGTACAGTTGGCCAAAGGATTGATTCACGTCCCGGGAGGGATAAGGCTAGACAGCGTGAGATTTCATCATGCTGCTCACAACAGCGGGTAATTTAAAACTTGTGAAATTTTTATTTTTGGAATTTTCCGTGAACATTTTGGAACCATGCTTGACCTCAGGCAACTGAAACCACGGAAAACAAAATGGCAGATAATGGCATATTACTGTAGTTCTTATGAAAAGTGCATGTGCACATCCGCGTGCCAACAAGATTGAAAAAGTGTTACTACAGAGAAATTACAAGAATACTGTGACTTCCATAGATGCACTTCGTTACCTCTGTTATGTGAAAGAAGCCTGGAACATTCTTCTCCTCCACACTAGGTATCTCTGTGAGTGCTTCTCTCTAAATGTCCAAGTTTTCCCTTTACCAAAAGCCTGTCACTTACAGAGAGCTGGCTAAAGGGGGGAAAAGTCAAAGTAACATTGATGGAACTTATTTCTCTGACATGCTTTTAATCTTCAACTTGCAGGCCAATGTCTACGCAGATTTGCACTGGAGAGACTCTGAAGCAGATGCTAAGTCCTAGCCTCTAGGAAAAGATTCATTTCTTCCCAGTAGATTGCATAAAATATACTCATCATGGAAGTACTAGAGGATTTAAAGAAGATAGGCCGTCGTTATGATACCTAAGCTACATCTGTACAGCAACACACCCTGGATAACAGGATAGAAATAATATTAGCTGTCCAATAATAATAGAAATCAGCTGTGGTGATTTGCCAGGGTCCAGTCCAACCCTGAGTAAGGCAAGGTCCTACAGGTAAAAACCACAGCGCCACCTACCTTACCCCATCATCTTAGTGGGTCACAGTAAATAAGACCTATTGCCCACATTCTGCAGTCAGAGTTAATAGTAGACAATAGAAATATATTTTGACAAAAACATATCTCTCATAAAATATTCATGGAAATGTTTATGTCACTTGCCTGAGGAAGATCTCCTATCACATTTTTGTATTTTCATGTCAGTGACCAAAATCATGGTTTGGGGGTATTATTGTCAAACGGACTTTTTTCAAATAACAATTGGAAATATATTTGAACCCCAAAGTCTAGACATTTGCGAGCTACAAATTCCTAATTAATACTCTGGTCTTTTTGCTAAAATGTAAATGCCTTCTAACAAGCATCCCACAACAGACGGAATTTAATGACATGAATTATTTTCCTCTATGTATATACAGGTATCGCCCACTTCACAAAAGTTCATATTATGCCCCTTAGGTTTTTTATAAAAGACCTACATTAATACCTCTTTTCCAGCAGATTTCTTAACAGCAAGAAATCTGAAGGAAAAGTGGGGGGTAAAAGCACTGAGCGTTTGTTTTGAAGACAACCATGTAGAGGTCCTGCCAAGTTCCCTCCCTAGGGACCACACTCAGCATCTCAGCATCAAGCTGCCAGAGCTTTGAACCGCGTCTCTGAGCACCTGTTATAACACCTCCAGTTATTTTGAGCATCCATTGGCAAGATGTATCCTAAGGTACCAGAAAAACCTAAGAGAGCTTATAAAACTAGACACGATTAAGCATATGTAACATGATTTGGATCTGGGAAGATGCAAAAAAGTTCCATATGAATTATTGATCATTGTTTCTTCCCTTGCTTACACCACTTCGGTTCATGAAAGATTTCATAGGAATGCTCTATTTTTGCATAGCTAAGGGAGCCTGCATGCACAATGTATCTACAAAGACTGAAAAAAATATTCTATAGATCCCTTAGTTTTAAAAGGGATTCCCCTGTCCAAAACGACATAACTAATAACTGGAGAAGCAACATTTGAATCACAGGTCTTGATCTCTCCAGAGTGAAGAATGCAAAAAAGCTGTGAACTATTGTCAACATCAAAATTTGTTATATTTTTATTTCTATTTAATATTATGAACATTGTGCTAAGATTGTCTTAGCCAAATTCTCTACGTACACCTGTGTATGTCTAGAAAAATTTTTAAAGCCTATCCATGCACGAATTTTTACTTTTGAAAAAACAAAAACAACAAGCAATGTTTTACTTGAGCAACCGAAATGTAATATTAATAATTTTTCTTTGCCCTGGCTGGCGTAGCTCAGTGGATGGAGTGCGGGCTGCAAACCAAAGCATCACAGGTCCGATTCCCAGTCAGGGCACATGCCTGGGTTGCAGGCCACGGCCCCCAGCAACCACACATGGATGTTTCTCTCTCTCTCTCTTTCTCCCTCCCTTCCCTCTCTAAAAATAAATAAATAAAATCTTTAAAAAAAATAACTTTTCTTTGCTTACGAACTCCTCAAGGAGGGGGCCGTTGTATGACAGGCAATGATAAAGTTGTCTGCTTTGGAAAATTACATTTGATCAACAACCCTAACCCTCATATTTGATCAGAATTTTCATGTAGAAATTCATACGCGTGCACTCTGGAATAATTAATATCACTCCTCTTGTAGCATATAACCTTTCTGTACTATTTTTGCAACTTCCCATGAGTCTTTAATTGTCTCAAAATAAATTGTTTCTTAAAATGTTGAATAAGGATGCTTTTATCAGTTATTGAAGCTGGGCTAATCAATGTGTTGGGCCAAAACCCAATTCACCCAACTGGTATCTCAGGAACACTGTTCAGTTAGGGCTCGGAGTCACTGCCCGCCGTCACAGGTCTCAGGTGGTGCACAGACCCCCTAAGATGCTCACGCCCTGAGGCGGCAGATGTTGAAAGCAGTAAGAAATGACCCCAAGGGGGCACAGCTGCAAACACAGAACCCAAGGGGAGCTAAAGTAAAGAGAAATGATAGCAGCATGTCAGCATTTTCTGATCCTTAGCTTCTGCTTCAATGTGAGAAGGCTGACAACCAACCAGAAAAGAATGAAAAAATCAAACAGGAAAATGTTTCAAGACGTGCAACATTTTTCCTTCATTCAAAGACAGTGCTTACTATTACTAATCAATTAGAAAAAGATGTTCCTAATCTAATGGCCCATCATTAAAAAAACCTGATGCAGCAAATTACGGAATATCCATTTTTAATGTGTTTAAAAAGTGAAGTTTACATGCACTAATATAGAAAGGGCTCCAAAATATATTAAATGAGAAGTGAAAGGAATAGAGTAGCAGTTATCATGTTAATGAAGATAGACATGGATATTTCTTTTCCATGTAAACCATGGTTACCTTTGAACTTATAATTGTCTCATTTTTATACTGTTCAGTATATTTTCCAAATTTTTATAATGAACATATTTTATAATCAGAAGGTGTAATAAAACAATAATAATAAAGTGACTTCAGTGAGGTTTAGTGCAAAGAAAATATATTTAATCATCTTAATTTATATAAATCATGAGTAAAAGATGAGAAAAACACTAACTTTTATTAGCACCACAGTGGAAAAATAACAGCTTCATTATGCTTATCCTTTTCTTTTTAAGTCTGTGTCATGCAAAATTCAGAAACACAGTCTAGGAAACTTGATATTAATGCACACTTGAAAATTCTTAACTCAATGCTACTTTATTCAAGTGATAAAAGTGTAATGTACCATAGCATAATATACACGTGGTGCATAATATAATAAATAGGGTATACACCTGGTGCGACTTAACTTAAACTCTTCCTGTTTTGAAGCTGGAGGCCAAACACACACTTGAACTGGCTCTTGAAGTATGCTTTTTCTCCAAGTAAATGTGAACTTCAGTGAAGAGCTCTGATAATTTTCCCAGTTATTTTCTAAAAGCGATATGGCAAAAAGACATCATAAGGACTAACTTACATGAGAATCAACAGAGATGCTTTAGAGAATTTGTTGCGTTCTGCATCTCTTGAACAAAAGTATACTTCAAATTCCATGTGATTTAATGCTTAAATTATTTCACTGTCCAAATTTTAAAATATACTCTACAAAAGCCAGAAAACATACAATTTGAAGGAATGCGTAGTTGTGTTGAAGTTATTGTACTGCGGGTTGTCCTAATACATGGGCCAGGGGTACAAACACGTCATCAACTGAGGATTTATACTTTTTGCCAAGAGGTTACAATTGCTTTTCAAGTCAAGTTTCTATCTTATCACATGCTCCCTGACTCTTTTTGAGGGCAAAGCCACCTGCATCCCTACAGCCTCACAGAACCCTGCATTTGCATCATTTGACTATTTTGTGTTATCACTATCTCCCCTTAGCAATCCACACTTTCTACCATTACCTCTTGCTGCTAGTATGAAGTCAGCCACGTTCAAGGAAAGGAGCAAACTTTTAGAGTGACTGTCTTAGACAGACGCCTGGATGGGATAGAAATCAAAAAGGAGGGACAGGTGGAGGGGAACGGCAAGGGGGAGGAGGAGGAGACCACGACCTCCTCTTAGGATGGGGGCAGTGAAGGGGACAGCCGATGCCAGCCTTGAATCACAGCTAAGAAAAACAGCGCACTAGGAAGAAGGTGGGGAAGAAGATTCCAAAAAGCTCTTCTTACGCCCTGGTCCCCTGCCGTTGAGCGGGTTCCCGATCGACTTCCCCTCTGACATCATTCATTGGCTGAGCAAGTGTGATGGACAAACCGCAGCCCAATGATTGTGCAAGCCCAGCGGGTTTTCCCCGGCTCTGTCCACTTCCACTAGCCAAGGTGGTCTTAGCCCTGAGCTGACCACTTGCATTTCCGGAACCCTAGCTTTACTGATGAAAAAACCCTTGGCACCTGCTCCCCGTCCCCCAGGCTTAAACTGAAAAGGTAAAAGTATCAAGAAGCTGTCTTTCCAATGATCTTGTTACATCCACCCAGCTTGAATTCACCATTTGATTTGAGCCATGACCTTGTCCTAAAACCTAATCAAGAGATGGAATGGAAGAAAATATCCAATACTACGATCTACCTACAGGACATATCTTACTGTAGTGTGCTTCTGAATGACTTTTATTCTGTGTATTTCTGCTTCTGTTTTTGCAAATATTCTAGTAGTATTCGTCCCTTTAACATTAGAACATACAGAGCGTGAAAGGGCTGAAATAAATACTTGAGTAAGTGTTCTAAGATGCAATAAGGATGTTACAATCCATATAGAAGTTTCTGTGATGTCAGGCAAGCACAGTATGTACCTGCGTTGGGGACATCTGCAGCAGCGACCATATTGATTATAGTCTTCGTTTTGGCCCTGGCATATAAGTAAACCTGTCTCCATACCTCTTTTTGATGGATGCAAAAATCTCGGAAATAAAGCAAAGGCACTCTCAAAATTGCAATGGCTTAGCTAAAAGCAATCAGTTGCTTCCTGATACGTCAATCCTAACAAGCTAAATATCCAGACATTTGTAATTGGTCATGGGTTGTAATATTGTTACATTTTTTTAAAGATTTTATTTATTTATTTTTAGAGAGGGAAGGGAGGGAGAAAGAGAGAGAGAGAGAAACATCCATGTGTGGTTGCTGGGGGCCGTGGCCTGCAACCCAGGCATGTGCCCTGACTGGGAATTGAACCTGTGACACTTTGGTTCGCAGCCCGCGCTCAATCCACTGAGCTATGCCAGCCAGGGCTGTAATATTGTTACATTTATAGGCATCAGGGGCTATGACTAAACAAAACTAAAGGCAAAATACTAAACTACATATGGTGGGATTTGGAAAAACTATTGTTTTCCTCCTACCATGTTTCTTTCCTGTAGGGTCTTGAAGGAAAATATATGTGTGTGTGTGGGGGGGGGGGAATGGCAAATGTGAAATAAGATACGACTTGATTGATTGATTGATTGATTGATTGATTTTTGGTGCTTGTGCCTTTGTGCCCAGTGGAAAAGCCCTTTGGTGAACTGAGTTCATGGACCCTCCTTCTCACAATAACTTCAAGCCAAAATCTTAAGATGTAATTACCTTGTAACCAACTGCACTGTGCAAAAGAGGTGAGAAGATGATGTTTCCTATAAGAATAAATAGGCCACACTCGGGAGTGTGACCTCCTCCCCTGTCAAAGTGGACCATTTACCCATCCTGCTCTTGGAGGTGAAAGCAGCAGCTTATATAGAGCTCCTTTCTGGGCGAGGCACTCCTGCCTTCTGCCCTCCCCTTCCTTGCCCACCCCTCCCATCCTTCCTATTCTTTACCCACTTCCCCTCCCCTCCTCCCTCTTCCTCACTCCCCATTGCTTTCCTCCCCTCTCCCTTCCCTCCCTCCTCTCCCCTCCCATCCTTCTCCTTCCCACCCTCTTCTCATTCTTTCCCCCCATTTTCTTAGATGAGGAGTGAGGAAACTCACCTTACTCTCCCTCTCCCTCCAAAGAAGAGCTAAGATCCAGGGAAATATAGAAGAATGTTATCATAGTTATATATTTTTAAATTCCCCTTTCCTCAATATTTTCTACTTTTCCTATAATAAGGACTACTTTTTACAATTAGAAGAAAATGCTTGCTTTTTTGTACAACATGATACACTTTATTTAACATTTATTTATTTTAGGTTGCAATAGAAGTACATGAAAAAATATCAAATGATGTAAAGTGATCATTTTCAGTGAAAGGCCAAGTAAAACAGATTACAAAAAATCTGGTTAGTAACTTTACAATTTCACAAGAAAACTTTGTAAAATACTATGTCATATTAACACCTCAGTAGTAAACAATTACTTACTTCATTAGGATTAAATGTATAGATCACTGTCATACAAATAAAATCATAGTCATATCATATATGGTCTGGATGGGCATTCTTAAATGGATGCTAATATTTTCAAGCAGTCAAATTCCACAATGCACTGTTCTAGTTAATATAAAAACTGTATTTCTATAGCAAAGTAATGAAGGCACAGCTAGTGCAAGCAGATTTAAACCCTTAGTCTTCTAGGCTGGAAAAAAATAACACTTGCATTGGTACTTGAGGAACTTTGTTTTGTTCAGGCAAATATTTGTGTCAGTTCACAATTCTGACAGCTGTCACAGATACATTCTACTAGGAACATGACAACAGGATTTCACAAAAATCAAAACTTTGTAGCACCAAATGAACATGCTTTAAATAACTGACAGCAGTTTACAGGTTTTGAAGAATATTACACTTCAATAGGCTATATAGAATAAATTGATACTTAGACACTTTAACACAATTTTTTTAGACTACCAAGAAAGTACAAAAACACAAGACTGTAAGGAATAGTGATAATGAGGTTACAGGACAGGCTTTATTTCACAGCTCTGTAAACCTGCCTTACTTCTTGAACTTTTGAGATCTTGATCTTTCTTTCAGGCAGCCTCTTTATTTCCGGTATTTCCTGTTTCCATAATCTTTTCCTTTATTATAGGCACCCTTGACTTCTCCTGTATAGTAATAGACTGATTTCAGGATGACGTTATCGTGTAAAATTTGACCAATTTCAAAGTCCTCCTCAAGGATAGCATCTTCTCGTGGTTCCAGCTTTCCAATGTTAGGGATCTCAGGAGGGCTAAAGAAATGGAAGAATGATGCATTTGGAACCACCCTTGGCCGGATTTCAATGTCTCCCGCGGCAGTGGTGCGACTGTGCGTGGTCGTCACCGTCACATTCTTTCCTCTTCTCCAGTCTATCTTACAGCCTTTGCAATCGTGGATTTCCCATCCCCAAAAGAAGAAGGGATCATTGTGATCGGGCTTTGAGTTTATCATGTATGTCTTGGTCAGCACCTCATTCGTGAAGTAGGGATTGGGCCGAAAATAAAAATCAAATGTGTAACTTAGAGGCTGGCCAGGTTTCGAGAACTTCAGGGTAATATCTGACAAGAACTTCAGAATGGGCTCATCGTACTTCTGAATCGTGGGCCCCAGCTTGTCAACATTCTTTAACACAGTCAGCCAATAGTTAGGGATGCCCTTAGGGTCTTCCTTTTTGGGCTTTCCCTTTCTAGCTCTTTTGAGATTCAGCCTTTCTTTAGGCCTGACCTCGGGGACTCGCTTAGGAGCCTCTTTCGCTGCAGCCCTTGCCTTAGCGTCTGCTGCTTTCGGCTGTTCTGTACCGCCTGCGTTTGCCTGGGGGACTTCTTTAGGCTCTTCTTTCACTGCAGGCTTTGCCTCCAGAAGGTCTTTAGACTCTGCTTTTTCGTCAGCCTTTGCCTCCGGAATTTCTTTAGGAACCTCATTTCCTTCAGCCTTCACCTCGGGTTTTTGTTTAGGGTCTTCCTCACCCTCTAAGGCAGGCATCTCGCTAGGGCTGTCTTCCTGCACCTCCTCATCGCTGCTGAACATCTCATCCTGGGAATTCCATTCACATTCTTCTTTGGTGGGTTCATATTCTGCGTTTACGATTTGAAATCGCCGATCATAGAGAGGCTTATTGAGTTCAGCGTATTTTCTTTCGAGACCGTGAATTGCCTTTAAGAATAGCACGTCTACCTTGTCACACTCCGCTTGAATATTTCTGAGTGCCTGTACACGATTTCGAACTGCCCGAGGCAGCCGCTCCACGAAACTGGTCCCCGATGGAGCCCTCCGCGCCCTCCTAGAAGGTTCAGGTACCCTCTTCTTTCTATAGAAGCGGCGGCTGCTGCTGCACCCAGTGCTGCTGCTAGAGCTACTGCTGTCAGACTCTTCCCCGCGATCACTGGGCGAGCTAGCCATCACCTCTTCGGCAACCCCCTGGGCGGCAGGTCCTGAGACCACTTTAGGATCTGCTTCTGCCATTTTGCAAATCTGCAAAAACCTTTTAAGGTGGCAACTACCGCCGAGACCGCGCGCCCAGAGAAGGGCAGAAAAAAATGACTCACGGATACTTGGGTCGCCGAGGCTCGGGCTGAGGAGGTGGCGGCAGCGAAGGGAGCGGGAGTGCAAGGCTGCGCAGGCTGGGCAGCGGCGATCGCGAGAAGGTAGCAGGCGCGGAGGAGGCCTGGGCGACAGCAGTGACAGCAGCTGTCTCCCGGCTGAATGAGACCCCGAGATCTCCCCACAGTTTAGATCGCAAGCCCCCTCCCGGTTCACTCCTACGTCCCCTTCACTTAGTTCCCGGTGTGCCTTTAGTTCGCATCTCATTGGCTGCGCACGCTTTATTGACAGTCCCTAAGCCCAATGGATGACCAAACGCCACGCCCCCCCGCGGGCTAGGCCCACCTTCCCAGCCGGTCCTCGGTAGCTGACGCACCTAACCCTGGAAGACTTTTTTTCACGTCAAAATTGTATCTTTACAGTTTTATAATTTTAAAAAAAATGCTTAGATGAGAGGCAAGAAATACTAGCCACACTTCCTAAGAAGGGGAGAGAAGTGTCCTTCTCCCGTCCGCTCCTCCAGAATTCCTGTTGGGTTTGTCAGGGGCCTCTGACCAAAAAATCTTATTTCTAAAAAATTGGACGAAAATACTCCCAATGGCATCATTGGGTAGTGTGATTAAGTGTGATTTTCTTTAAATCTGTTTATGGGAGTATTCTATGGCCATGTATTTTACACTGAAAATAAAGGGGCAGTCGCTGATTGGCAAAGCGGGGAGGGGCTAGAAAGCCAGCATTCCACGCAGCAGTTTTGTCTGCGATGTTTGGCAAGCCCGCTTTGTATCCATCTACAAGGTTTGCGAACGCGTGTTGCCGTGAGTCAGTTTACACCATTTTTTACCATATGTCTTTTTAGGCTGGCATATAATATACTGTCCCCCAACCTTGCTTATGACTTGCCACGTAGCCTTGCTCAATGCTCACCGCAACCTAGTAGATGAAATAAAAGGATATTCAAACATTACGTAGTATTACTTAAAAGCAACTGTTTGTTCTGTACTTTTTCTGCAGCAGGTTTCAATTCCAGGAACGGCAGGATGGAAGGAGGCATCTCTCTCAGGTTGTACTTTGTCATCTGCAATTCTAGCCAAACAGCAGTACGATTTAGAAGCCCGTTAATGTATGAATAAACTTTGGCAAAAATGAAGTTTAAAAACAGGTATGTGCTATTTTTATTTACAGGATTCTTTTCTTCTACAGAACAACTCCCTTGGTACAATCCAAAAGACCAGTGTTCACTTTTCATTGAAAGGTAAGGAACATATTTTAGCCCATTTCTATGAATGACAAGAATTACCTATGTCTTTATGAATAAAAATTCACAGGATATCATCTTTTAAAAAACTAATTGGAAGATATTTTGTTATTTCTATGGAAACAGAAATATCCACAGAGGTGATTTGATATACTAATGTAGAAAACGTAATTAATCACATTCACTATCTAAACCTGATCACAGAATACAAGTAGTAAATCAAAATGTGGTTAATTATTTATTTCAAATGAGTAAAAACATTAAAGTTAGATTAACGTTCATGTTACTTTTTATTATAGGATTTGTGCTTTGTCATTGAGTCACATGTAAGTTAGGAAATGCTTTTATTTTATATTTTGTAAATGAATTTACTTGTATTGTTTACTTCTGATTCTCAAAGTACATAAATATTTTAAAGAAAAAATACAAATATAGAAAATTCCAGACATAGTAAAAATACAGTTTTAGCAACCAAATGCTAACCATTGTTACCATTTTGATGCATTTCCTTCCAGAAATTTCTTTGGACATATACACACCTGCCTATTTAGACCTGTGTGGCGTCACATTATATTTTGTAATCTACTCACTTATCAATTAATTTAGGCTATGTTTTCATGGTAAATGATCAACATCTTATTTTAAAATAGATTCATATTCTATGAAAATATTTGCCTGAATTTATTTGACCAGATTCCTATTATAAGTCAGATATTTCTCACACCATCTCTCCACTAACATACACAATTTTTTTCTGTTATAGAAAATATTAACTCTGCATACCTACTGTACACACTTGTGACAATTAGTCATAGAATGAATTTCTCGAAATGGGAATACTAGAGTAAATTGTATGCTCTTTTTTTTCTATGGTATGCATTTTCAAACTTCTCTCCACAAAAGTTACCTCAATTTACAGTCCCACTGAGAATGCATAAGAGTTCATTTATTTAGTCATTCAGCTATGATATCTTTGTACAGGCCACGTGCCAGGCACGTACGGTAGAGGATGGCGCTATAATGGTGAATAAAATGTACTGAGTGTGTATCCCCTCATTTCATACTTTTACTCAAAACACATACTATGGAAACAATTATTTAAATCAGTGAAGTTATGCCATAAATATTAATCTGCAACTTATATGCATTTAGATAAATGAGATATATTTTTTAAATGAACGCTTATATTTTCTAGTACTGTAATGGTTTAAAATATGTGTTAAATTTTGTAACATCAGAAACTTGTAAGCAATGACTTGGGGATCCAGATTTTTAAAATACATATACATATACATTTTTTGCAGCCAGATAATTTTCTTAGTACCATTTCTTTGATACTCTTTCTGTTTTACACTTATTTGAAATCATATGTCTATCACATTAACAGAATCGCTTAGTTTTGTTTCTGAATTTTCCTTTCTGATCAGTTGACTATAATTCTTTCTGGAAACAAGTAATGAGGCAGTTTTTTAAATAACTTTATATTTTGTCAGAATTATATACATTGAAAAAGGTCATATAGTACATTGAAATGCAAATAAGAAGTTAAAAGTAACTCAGAATACACAGAGAGGTGATCACTATTCACATTTTTAACAAACATCTCCACATTAACTTTTATTATTATGTATATGTATTTCCTAGATTAGTGATAAGATTTAATGTCTTTCCATATGTTTATTGTCCATTTGAAAATTGCCTGTTCGTATCCTTTGCTTGTTTTTTTTACACTGAATTACAAAAGAAATTAATTATTGGTAAAATCCTAAAGATAAAATAATTTTGGCCTGACTTGAGGTAATCGTGACGCTTTTAGAAAATACCTTTTTCTGACTAAATGATATTGAGCAACTATGACTCACCTACAGCTTTCATTCTAAAATGACCCACTTGGAGGTTCGTGTAGATGCTTTTCAAGGATTAGCACTTAATCATGTAAACTGATACAGAAACGTTTGGAATAGAATGGAAAATAAAAAGGAGAAAAAAAACTTGTAAAAAGCTCACCCAAAGATAATACATTCATAAACTATTCACATTTTCAATTTGGAAGTATTTTTTTTCCCCACAAGCCATAGACTCCAGTTTACTTCTTTAACCACAACAGGCTACTTTTTTAAAAGATTACAATTTACATTCAACATTACTTTGTATTAGTTTCAGGTGGTGTACAACGTAGTGGTCAAACATTTGCATAACTTTTTAAAAAAATAATTTTAAAATAAGCAGAGCTTATTCTCGTAGTATTATTTATTTATGAATTATTGCATTATTTATTTGTATTCTTTGTCTTATTATTGTTGCTATTATTATTTTGTATCCTTAGTTATGACTTATCTTCTAGGTAATGATGGCTGGTAACTTAATCTACTTTTGCCCACTCCTGTATGCATCCCTATGTTCATTCCAAGCTCTGGAAAGGGCCCAAGTGCCCATCGGTAGATGAGTGGGTAAAAGCTGTGGAGCATTTACACAATGGAATGCTACTTGGCCACACAAGTCCACTTTTAATGTGTATGCACTACCTTAAGAATCTAGTAACACTTCTTTTTGTAGCTTTTTTAAGGCTACTAGTTAATTTTATAATGGCAGGTACCTAAAGGAAAATATGGATTTTCTTCATATAATGAATTGAATTTATACATAACACAATATATTTTCTACCATGAATATTATTATAAGAATCAGTTTGAGCATAGACAATATGATTATTTGTATAAGGCTATCTATAAATTACTAGCATAATCATATTGCGTCTTCCATTATTTCATGATATTTGGGGGGTTAAATGTTCATACTTCTACATGAGATGATACTCAACACATAACCTATTAAATGTTCCACTCAGGCTGAACATGAGCCGTTGACATCGTATACCTTCTCTGTTATGAACAGATACATAATCCTACCTACTGCCGCTGCCACGCAAAAACATATGTAACACCCAGTGACAAGTACTACGGCAATGTCTTTTGTTGTCCATATTTCAGAAGCCAATTATTGCAAGTTCATTTACATTTGCACTTATTTGTATGTGGTTCTCTTTGTTTGTTTACCTAAACAGGTTCTATCTGATTAAACAAGTTAATTCTTTTTAAAAACAGTTTCATTGAGGTATAATTATTACAACTGGATATAAAATGTACAGTCTGATGAGTTTTGATTAATCTACACACCTTTGAAGTCATCACCACCGTCAAGATGAAAATTTTCATCACACTTAGGAGTTTCTTTGTAATCCTTCCACTTGGCCCTAGGCAACAACGGATCTAATCTCTGTTTATACAGATTAGTTTACATTTTTCTAGAATGTTGTATAAATGGAATCGTACAATATATCCCTCTTTTCGCTTGTCTTCTTTCACTTAGTGTAATTATTTTCAGATGCACCCGTGTTGTATGCGTGGAGGGTCATTTTCCTATTTTGTCACTGAGTAGTTACCCATTACCACAGTTTGTTGATGTGCACTGTGTTTCAGGTTGTGGGCTACTGTGAATAAAGCTTCTATGTTCATGTGTGTGTAAGTCTTTGTCTGAACGCATGCTTTCATTTCACTAAAAGGAATACTTAGGAGTGGAATGAGTGGACCATATAGTACGTGCATGTATGTTTGTAACAAATGCCCTGTTGTCCAAAGTGGTTGTACACTTTTGCATTTCCACCAGAAGTGTCAACACTTGCCATGGTCAGTCTTTTTAAATGTTGCCATTCTAATGGGTAGGTCATAGCATCTCATTATGGTTTCACTGTACATCTTCCTAATGACTAACGATGGTGAACATCTTTCTGGGGACCAGCCTACCATCCACATACCTTCTTTAGTGAAGTGTCTATTCGCATTCTGCTCATGTTTCTATCAGGTTGTTGTCTTACTATTTAGAGAATAGTTCATATATTCTGGATACAAGTCTTTTATCAAGTGTAAGTTCTGCAAATATTTTCTCCCAATCCATGGATTTTTTTTCATTCTTTCAACAGTGCTGCTCATAGTTTTTCAAAGAGCAGAAGTTTGCAATTTTGATGAAGTAAAATTTATCATGTTTTTCTTTTATGGATTATGCTTTTGGTATCAGCTCTAAGAAATCACTTCCCTAGCCAATTGTCACAAACATATTCTATTTTTGGATATTTAATCGTTTCAGCATCATTTGTTGAAAAGACTATAATTTGTCTACTGAATTACCTTTATACCTTCATCAAAAATTAGCTGTCCACATGTGTGCAGATGTATGTCGGACTCTTATTCTGTTCCACTTCTTTTCATCACCTAATAGCTAAGAGTTTTTTAGCTATGTCTGGGAGGGAATAGGAACCAAATTGTGGAATAACGGAGTTTTATTACAGTGGAGACAGTTATAGCAGATGCGTCTGCATCCTCAGCCTTTCACTTCTGCTCTCAGATATCTAAGAGAAAGGATGAGAAACAGCAGTAATGCCCTGGAAAACAAATCAAAACAAGACACACAGATGCTCTTTTATGTTTTGAACTTTCCATTGTGTACCTACAGCCCAGCCACAGGAATGGCGGCTAGCATGATTCGGGAATACAAATAATGCCTGTGTTTTCCTCACCTCTGACAAGAGAGACCGGTTGGCAAAACAGTAAATAGGGAGTATTTGTAAGCTGGTAATGAATTATTGTCTAAAAAAAGAATAGTAATCAAATGGTTATGATTTCACACTGTTTTCAAAGCGAGATCATGTCATTCCATACTCATTTCTAAAATAAAGATACACACAAATGAATAAAATATGGTATATGGCTATAAAATTGGATTTTTAAACTAAGCTATTTGTGAATTACATTCCTGACACTACCACCGTAACCGTATGGGGTTTGAAGGGGCAGTTACAACAATTGAAAAGGAAAATCAATTACTAACTTTGATATCTGTTTTAATGCTAGTTTTAAACTTAAAAATAGCACGCATTTTTTAAAATGTAAATTCACATTACAGAGAAACACTTTTATAGGGGCCCTCAAGCCTCTTCTGTGCATAGTACTCACTTGAAGAATTCTCACACTACAACTCAAATAAAGGAAACCTTTTTTATTACAAGTTTGGAAGTGTTTAATTCTACTAAAAGGGATGACAAATTTGAAGGATTTGAATGGTGAATGCCCACGCATATATATGTAGCAATAACTATTTCTAAGTTTTGTATTATATTTTGAAAATATGAGCCCTGGCTGGCATAGCTCAGTGGATTGACCGCAGGCTGCGAACCAAAGCGTCGCAGGTTCGATTCCCAGTCAGGGTACATGCCTGGGTTGCAGGCCACGGCTCCCAGCAACCGCACATTGATGTTTCTCTCTCCCTCTCTTTCTCCCTCCCTTCCCTCTCTAAAAATAAATTTTAAAAATCTTTAAAAAAAAGAAAGAAAATATGGAACAGGCCCAAATTGACCTTTCCTATACTTTTCATACATAATACCCAAATATATTTAATTCATTTGATCAAGTACACCCTCTGAGAAAAAATGAGTTTTATGCAACAAATACATATTCAGAGGTGATGGTCATTTTTGTATCAAACAACATACACACAACTCAGAAAACCCTTTCTTGAATTTAAAAGAGGAGCATTCCCATAATAATCAAGTCTAAGCATTTGACTTCCTTCATGAGAACTGAAGACCCAAGTGCTTTTAATCAAGTTCTGGAGACAGAATTGCTAGGCTTGAGTCCTGGTCTTTCCTGACTAGCTATATTAGATATTAAGCAGGTTACCTCAGTTTTATTATATGTTGTTCCTTTCTAAAATGGGGCTAATAATGGCACACAGAACTGAAATTCAATATTGTTTGCTATTTTTTATAATATGATTATATATCGAGATGGCATATAAAGAAACTTTTTTTAAAAGATTTTATTTATTTATTTTTAGAGATAAGGTAAAGGAAGGAGAAAGATAGGGAGAGAAACATCCATGCGTGGCTGCTTCTCACATGGCCCCCTACTGGGGACCTGGCCCACAACCCAGGCATGTGCCCTGACTGGGAATTGAACTGGTGACCCTTTGGTTTGCAGGCTGGCACTCAACCCACTGAGCCACACCAGCCAGGGCAAGAAACTTATATAGTCTCAAGCCACTTGGCATTTCTTTCTGATGATACTGTTACTTCTATTTTGGAAGCAGCAAAGGAATCCGCAAATTCTTTCCAGTTCAAATATGCACAAGGGTGGACATTTCTTAGATGCTGGCAACTCCTTCCTATTAATAATAAAGTTAGGTCCTGAGAGTTCTAAGGTCAAACAGCCACTCATTCTGCTTCGCATTATCTGTCTACAGAGTATCTTCTGTTATTTCAAAGGAAAAAAATCAACACAATGTTAAATAAAATTCCAAAGCAATTTTTACAGCACACGTATATCCTTTCTGTCTTGAGAGCTTTGAAACTTCCTAACATTGTAAAGTATACAACCTTTATTACCTAAACCTTAAATTTATTGTATCTCATGTATATTTTTATATCATTTACTTTTATTCCATTATGAAGATTGAGAGTATAAAATTTGCACACAATGATGTACATATCTCTTATATAATAAAACCATTCAAAGTGTGTTAAGTAATGAATTTTATTCTCAATATGAACAACACATTTTTTTAACTTTTCATTTTAATTAAGTTTACAGTATTATGCATTGTACCTACCTAATACTTAATACCCACCTAATACCTTAGATCTTCCTGTTCTGTTGCTTAGAGTAATCATCTCAAGCCTAACGACAGCTGTGTGAAAATACTGTCCTTGGAGGCGGATGGGACAAACTGGGGAAACTGAGACCTTTCCCTATTGATAGACATTCTAGGTATTTCCAGACTTTATCACTACAAACAATTCTGCAGTCAACACACTTTTACTTATAGTATTACATATTCAAAAGGTCATTTTTACAAATTTTTATGCTTTTATCTTAAGGGCAGATTAAGGAGTAAATAAAGATTGTGGAGGTCCTATAATAATGGATAATTATCCTAGGCATTATGTAATAAGTGTTTGTAGTCGTCAGTGAATAATAATAGCTAACCTCATTTATCACACAATGTCTCAGACACTGGACCAAGTACTTTACTTTTACTATTTCATCTTAATGAACCTATTCAGGTTATGGTATCATCCTCATACCATGATATCCTCTGCTAAGGCTAAGTGAGTAAATTGCCCAAGGTCACAAAGTCTATAATCAGAAGAGCCCAGATGTGAAACCAGATGGTTCGATTCCAGATGTTTAGTTCTCACTGTTCTACTATACCACGTTCAATGAACAAAAGTGACAGGCATGGCCACTCCTCCATTTCTGTGTAATATCAATACTTATGCTCTCATTATGTTAGTACTTAAGGGCCGCAGTGTCTGGCTTATGAGTCTTAGCTGGGACTGGCACAGCTGGAAATAAGACAATTTCATGTAAAAGATGGTTTTCATTACTTCTGACGTGCCTCATGGCTTTACTTGGTTTAAGATCTGACGGGGAGGTCAGAGCTTAAAGTAAATGCCAATGTAGCCAATCAACAATGAAATGAAAACTACCCCAGGAATTTTTCCATTTAAGTAGCCCCAGCAGAGAGGAACGTGCTCTTGGAGGAGCTTGAAGGGATGACCTGAAGCTACGCATCGAAATCAGGAAAGGCCTTTGAAGTCTACACATTTTAGCTATAAATTTCTTTATGGTATTTGACTTGTTTGCACTTCACAATTTATTGTACATAAGACAAGATTCCGTGTCCCTGACGAAACTGACACCCAGGAAGAGGCACTATGATGATCCAATCTGTTGTCCTGTGAGTTTCTGGCCATCACATAGCCTCCGGGGTCACACTGCCTGTGTTTAAGTCTTCACACTTACTGTCCATGTGACCCTGGACAAGCCACGTATCTCCAGCCCTCAGTTGCCTTATCTCTAAAAACAGAATAATGATAGAAACTACCCCATAGGTTTGTTACATGAGAATTAGGGGGATAATGTTTATAACTTATTTATCAGATGCAAAGAAGCTCAGTAAGTGTTGCCTATTATTACACCATTCACAGAAACACATAGGGATTCCCACGCCATTTAAATATGATCCAGGGCCAAGGCTAATGAATTAATTTGCCTTAAGTTGCTGTGCTGTGCATGTGCTGTACATGCAGAAAACAAGATAAATTTGCCTTGTGACCTGAAGTCTCATTTTATTGCTAAGGTGGAACTAATATCCTTGGTTTGGTTATTCCCCACTGTAGCAGACTTTTCAATTAAATTACAATATATGCTTAGCATTGTAGTAAATGCATGCTTCAGCAAATCTAGTATTACTACTTTCAAGGTAAAGATAGCTAAAAGGTCAGTGTTATCTTAACTGAGCGATGAGAGAAGTGAGGAAACTATCATTACTGACTACAGGTAAGTAAATAAACAGGACGTCTAGTGAACTCACTTCTGCTCTAGTCATTATCATCAGAAAACCTGCTCATTTTAGAAATGAAATTATACTATGAAAAAAGAAGAAAATGAAATGGAGCCATAAGGTCTCAGACTCATTACTTAGCTTTAGTGACTGTCTTAAAACGCATGTAATCATAATTCAAAATTCAAATATTCAGCAGGTTGGTCTGTCTTCTTTTATGACCAAATATTTGTATATCTACATGGCTCATTAAGAATTCTCTGTTGAAAGGAAACCAAATGCTTTCATTAACATGAATGATTTCATTATCTGACATCACGAGAATGTGTCTAGCCTTATCTGGAAGAAAGGTTAAAAACGACGAAGACAGAATTACATAAATTATTTGACTAAATGACCACCCTGCTTGTAACAGTGTCCAAATTGTTCTCTAATGTAAGTTACATTAGCTTCTATTATATTGTTATGCATAATTTCTTCTAATATATGCTATATGTAGTTCTTTGGAAAATCTTCTTGAAAATACTTATAATAATCCCACAATATTAGTGATACACCTGTGTATGTATATTACCATCTGATGACTTTGGGCAAATTTCTCAACTCTCTTTGCCTCAGTTTCCTCATCTGTAAGAGGAGGATAATAATAGTACCTATTTCATAGAGGCATGGGGAGGTTTAAATAACACAGTACATGGAAAATGCTTAGAACATGGTGGGTATTCAGTGAATTCTAATTTCCTTAATAAATTTATCTTCTCCAGGACTGCATATCCAATGGAATTTTGTTCTTAAAGTCTTTCATTTCTTTCAGAGCTTATTCACTCAGCTTACATTCCTTTTCTGTGTGTTTTTTGATAAACATAATAGAGCCACATTGGCCATTTCTTATCTATACACACACACCTTCTTTTCCTAAGTATTTTTTTTTAATTTCCTAGGACAGGGACCAAAACAGTTTCTTCTGTCTAACCTACTATTCTTGCACAGAGTATTGCTATGCACAAGGACACACTTAGTATTAATAAACTAACTTCTCAAACAAATGAATTTTTGGTTTCCTGATAACAGGACTGTTTTTACTTACTGCTGAAGTAAATGCCAGTTTTAGCCTTTAATTACATCCTCCTTGTATTTCACAATTGTCCCCTAAATATACCAAGTTTCCTGATGAATAATGCCATGGAGCAAATCATGTTAGTTTAGTAAATTTTCAGTATTTAAAGAATTAGTGTTTTAGCAACCAACTTCTAAATAGGAGCACCTCACACATGCTTCTAGTAGCTAGCAAGCCATGCAGACTCATCAGAAGAAAAATTCTGGATTCTAATGAGGATCCATATTTAGCAGTAAGTTAAAATGTCTGTTTATAGCTCTGGCTCGTGTGGCCCAGTGGATTGAGCGCAGGCCTATGAACTAAAGGGTTGCCAGTTTGGTTCCCAGTCAGGGCAAATGCCTGGGTTGTGGGCCACGTCCCCAGTAGGGGGCACACAAGAGGCAACCACACATTGATGTTTCTTTCCCTCTCTTTCTCACTTTCTAAAAATAAATAAATAAAATCTTTTTTTTAAATGTATGTTTACTTATCCCTTGTGTTTCATTAACACAGCCCTCCATAACTGTGGGTTCTGCACCTGCAGATTCAACCAACCATGGAATAAAAATACTTGGAAAAAGAGTCCCAGAAAATTCCAAATCACAAAACTTGAAGTTCCCATGAGCTGAGCACTATGCTGAATCCACGTGAATGAGGTGACATGTAGGCATACCCTGCTGTATAACCAACATGTCCACGCAGTCTTCGTGCAAATGCTATGACACTTTATACAGGGGATTTAAGCATTTGGATTTGGGGCCAAGGGACAACTGCGTTTTCTTTCATAACACAAGATTTCTAGAAAATAATTATCTGATTTTTAAACGATAGACATGTATCAATTTTAGCACTGAAAAAGAAACAAATAAGGCAACAATAAATAGCATGGTTTGCAATTTGGGTTGTTATTTAGTCAAGCAAGGTTGATACAGAGGACTTGAATACTGCCAATTACTGCTCTTGCAATGTAGGAACTAGCTTTCACTCGAGCAGCACTCGGAAAGCCTGGTCTGAAGTATCCTCATACCTACACTGGTACCTAAAGACATGTACCATTTGCCAGCTATGCATGCCTTATTCTGATTGTTATTTGAATCCTTTATACAAAGTTATTCTTTCCAAAACATGGTGTTTTGTTTGGACACCAAAACATTATCAGAGGCAGCACTGATAATGCTGGCAATCCAACTACTTTAAACTTTCCTTCAGTTGAATTGTTTTTCCCCCCTGTTATGTGGAAACTCATCATTTTCCTATTAACTTGTACAGCTCTTTTTTGTCTTTTTTTCTTGTTTTGCTTTTTAAATTTCTTTAAATGTTCAATTACATTTGACATATAATATATATTAGTTTCAGGGTACAACATAGTGATTAGATATGTATACACCTTACAAAGTTATCGCCCTGATAAATCTAGTGCCCATCTGACACATACATAGTTGTTATAATACTATCGACTTTATTGTACAGCTATTTTTAATGGAAAAAATGGCTTGCTGCTAAAAGCTTATGTTGCCTAGAAAATGAAGATCTTGAGTAGAGCACTTTTCTTCTGAAAAGTTTATTTTCACCTCTGTTGGAAAAACATAAGCCAATTCTATAAATATCTGTTTAGATTTCATTATATCCCTTTTCCCCTGTGCTAATTTGTGATAATTTGGAGAAATTTCAAGCCATAAAATGTTGCTTGACTATAAAATCTCTAGGCATATTGAATTTTCTGCAAATGATGTGTACATAATTAAGGTGCAAATGATGTACATTTGCTTATAAATTTACAATATTCTTACCAAGAAATTCTGTTTAATCCAGTAAAAGTCATATGCTTACAGGACTCTAATATAAAAGCAGTGGGCTGAAGGTATCAAAACACAGTAAAAAAAGGAATGCAAATTTCAGAGAGATAGCGATGACAAGCGATAAAGTACTCTAGTAACTATTCCTTTCTTGCATTCCTACTATCATTTCACTATTTCAGGCCATTGTCAGCCCATCTGGACCATTTGCCTCATCCTCTTCATTTACATTCTTCCTCAAGCTGTGAAATGAACCTTTCTAAAGTGCTGTTTTCATTACTCCATACCCCATCTTGAAAATCTGCAGAATGGTGTAGGAAAGAGAACAGCAACATTTAAATGAATCTTGGTCATACTATGCTGCCTCTGGTAAGTCATTTTAGAGACCTTAGCTTCTAGAGTCACACATTCCCACATCTACCATCTGCTAGCTGTATGGCCTTGGAAAGTTAGTTAAGCTCACTTAATCTACAGTCTTCTTATTGGTAACATGTGGAAAATAATATATAACTAGGGCTTTTTTGTTGGAAGCAACATAAGTCAACTCTGACTATCTTACTCAAAATTGAATTTATTGGAAAAATAACAGGTTCTCACAGAATCTGTGTGAGGCTAGTGAGTCAGGTCTGGAAACAAACTAGACTGTCCCTGGCTACTTAGGAAGCAGAACACACAGCAGGTGTTTCACGACCAGAGCAGTCTAATAATGATGTTAAGGATGAGATAAACTTGAACTCAGTCATTTTAAATTTAATTTCTTGTCCCTCATTATAGAAGGGTAAGGCCTGCCATGGTGTTGGGTTGGCCAAAAAGTTCATTTGGTTTTTTCCATATGATGGCTCCAGTAGCATAGTGCTTAGTTGTCTTTAACTTTATTTGAAACCATTTTGTTAGATTGTATCGTGGCAGCTGTCATATCAGCATGCACTTAAAAAAACATCAAAATTGGTGAATTTTTGTGTATCCATTTTAATATTGATAATGGAAGAAAACAAGCAACATTTTCAGCATATTGTGCTTTATTGTTTAAGAAAGGCAAAAGCGCAACTGAAACATATTAAAAAGCTTTGTGCAGTGTGTGGAGAAGGGGCTGTGACTGATCAAAGGTGTCAGAAGTGGTTTGTGAAGTTTCGTGCTGGAGATTTCTCACTGGATGATGCTCCACAGTCAGGTAGACCAGTTGAAGTTGATTGTGATCAAATCGAGACACTAGCTGGCAACAATCAACTTTGAACCCTGTGGGAGATCGCTGACATACTCAAAATAACCAAATCAATGAAGTTATTGGTGGAGGTGAAAATGTGTCTTTTGTTTTAGAGAAAAAACTAAATGGACATTTTGGCCAACCCAGTAGTTTTATTGGTCTCTTAAGAGAAAATCACAATGCCATGAGAATCAGGAAATGGATGCCTGATATCCAGCTAGTGGCCATTATGTGTGCAAACCACAGATCACATAGTAGGTGGTCCGTTAATGGCTAGTTTAGCAGGATGAAGTCTGGACAACTTTATAGGCATTCATGACCATTCACTTTCTGGCCTTGACCTATCTTTTCAAATTTAAATTTCTCCCAAATTCTCTGCATAAAACCTGAATTCTCATCTTACTCAGTGTATTTCCCCTCCCAGAAGTGCTTGTAGGCTCTCTCACTTTTTAATTCCCAACTCATCTTTTCTAAAGCTCAGTTTAGCTCTTTTTTTTTTTTTTTTGATCCTTAAATCAGAAAAATTCAGGGATCAGGACAAAGTTTTCTGATTCATCACGGTTTCTTAATTATGGATTGCTTCTTGAAGTCTTTTGTGGATGGTAGTCTTGTATGGTCCAACCCTTCATTTGTCTTACTTATTTCTACCAGCTAGATTATAAACTCCTTGAGAAGACAGAGCATGTACTATCTGTTTCCTTGATGGCACCTCCAGCATTATGTACATATTAGGTGTTCGTAAGCTTGTAATAAACGAATGAAATAAATGTGTTATTAATGTAAATCAGCATTCATTAACTGATTACCTACTGTATACTCAGCACTGTGCTAATTCTTTTAAAGGTACGGAAAAGAAATCCACAAAAGTTGCTTTGATTTAGTTTCCAGTCTAATTTAGGACAGAAAAAATAAAAGCATGAAGCACCCCAGAAGCAATTATATTAATACACAAAAATTAGCATGTGAAAATGCTATATTTTAGTGCTAAGGGTATACGAAGATTTAAAAAGGAGGAATTAACTACATATATGTGAAATACAAACAGATTGCCTTGTCTGGGATGAAGGGTTCATTTTGGAAAGAGTAAGACATGGTATTGGAGAACATGGCTTGGGGAAGACTTTGAAAGAGAACTTTAATATTTTAGATTTAATATAACAGAGAACAACAATAGTTTCATTAAATAAAATGTAGTCCATCTACGTAAAGGAACACATCTGCTATTCACAGTAATGAATGTTCTTTTACTTAGAAAGATGATCAAAATATACTTTTCAGTCATGAAAGCAGATTACAAAATACTATATATATGAATGTAGTTTTTTGTAAAATAAAGGGGATAAACACACATTAAAATATCAGGAGTTATAATCAACAAGGTGTTAACCATGCTTACATATAGATGGTATATTCCATGGCTGCTTTTTGTTTAAATATTTTTTCAGCAGATAATTGTGCTTGAAAGAAACAACACACATGCATGTATATACTAAAAGATGCTATAGGTTTTCGAGGACAGTAGTGATGTGGAAAATAGTACTTGAGGAAGATTGCTTTAGTATCTGTATATAAGGATCTAAAATCAGCAAGACATGCTAAGAAGCTTGATTAGAATATGGAAAGAGCAAATTTAAGAGATGCTTTGGAGAAAAATTTCAGTAGGTTTCTCATTTAACGTGGGGATAAAGGTGGTGAAATTGAAAGCAACACTGGAGTTGTGAGAAATACAGAAGATATATATATATACACACATATATATGGCATATATATGGCCACTAATAATTATGGGAAAATTGAGAGGGAAAGCTTGTTGAAGTAAGGGGTTGACATGAAGGGTTAGTTAATTTCTACAGGTAACTGGGTATAGGAGATCAGAACTGGAAAAAGGCTTAGCAGTCAGGGCTGGAGATACAGGCTTGTGATTCGTTGGTGTGTAAGGACTGTTAGTGTAGATGAAGAAATTATGCAAGTTACTACATCCAAACCAAGAGAATGGAATGTTTCTCAGTTTATTTAGATATTCTTTAACTTCTCTCAGCAACGTTTTGTGATTTTTCAGTGTGTAAGTCCTTGCAGAACCTCTGAGCTGAATGACATTGGGGTATGGACTATGGAGCAGCTACACGGCCTGATGCCACGCATTCCTGCTCTGTGTGCCCCAGCGTGAGTGCCAACATTTGGTCAGCGCTCTGCATTTTGGCTATTCTAATAGGTGTATAGAAGTAGCTTCTTGCTGTTTTAATTTGCATTTCCCTAATGACATATAATGTTGAGCATCTTTTCACATACTTATTTGCTATCTTGTTGAAATGTCTTTTAACAGAGGGAAAAGTTTTGAAAATATTCTCCAAAGACCCCTGCCATGAAACATTTACTGTTAGAATATAGTACAGTATAAATATCATACTGACCATTCTTAAGAGCTCTTTAAAAAATGTATTTTCAAAATTCCAAGTGCCTTGTAAAATAAAGTACAATGGAGTCAGAAATTTAATGTGAATTTAAGAAAAATTACAAACCATGGTGGGATGAGCCACCTGCACATTTAATCCAAGGGACTGCTGACCAATAGATACTTTGATTTGCAAACACTCATAGTTTTGGATGGGTTACAGGGAGGCATGAATTGAATATGATCATAAATTGAAAAGGCAAAATAATAACAGACTGAGTTATCACAAAGGATATTACTCTATGAAGGAAAATCAGAGATCCAGCTGTGAGTTTCCAGCAACGTCTAGGAAATTAGCAGATTGAAATATTTCAGTCCCAACCCCGTGGTGGAGGTGGGTAGGTATAGCAAATTAAATTTGAGGCTGTAATCAGTAAGAATATCTACCGACTCCTTTTGTAGTGATCTCCAGGCCCACCATGGTAATTCATGGTTATAGTTTAGTTTTGTATGTGTATTACTGAATAGATTCAGAATATGCTGGCTATCAAACTGAACAGTCCTGTGTTTACAATTTTCCCCATTATAGACAAATAGATGGGCATTCTAATTTATACTTGGTATCTCGTGCCTTTATAGTTAGTTTGGATTAGCCTCTGTAAACCTGGTACTGCTAGCATACTGACAGAATAATAAATAGTGTGTACATGGAAAGAAGCAAATGTTCTGGCTGTATGGAACGGAATGTGTGTGACGTCATCCATCCATTTGCAATCAATAACAGAAAAGTAGTGTGGCAGGAAAAGAAACTGCTCTCTGTAACACTTGCAAGTTTTGTCAGGACAAAAGCTGAGTAAAAGTTATTTTTAGGTAAGGAGCCGGCTAGCGGGGTTGCTAGGTAACGATATCACAAGGTCACTAACCTTGCCCCTGCTTCTGAATGCTTGCTTTCAGCAGCTGGTCCCCCTCCCTTTTTGCCTGTGTAACAGGTATATAAAAAGGACCCCTAACCCAGCCTTTGCGGCTTAGGATTTGGGAATTGACTCCCTTGAGCCCCGCTCTTGTAATAAGTTTGTGCTTCGTTATCTCCCCACGTGTGGGTGGATTTTCCACAACAGTAGTGATGCAGAATATGCTTATTTTTTCCTATTCATTTCATTGTTTCTTGTTTAAATTTTCCCTATGGCAATGATGTTCAGTCTTTGATACCATAATAATCTGAGGAAATTATTAAGATTACAAATTTCTGGGTCTCCTTCCCAGATATTCTGATACAGTTGAGTTGGGGTGGAGCTCAGATATCTGTCCGCATTTTTAAAAACACTAGTATGGAGGAAGTTGCTGGCAAAATTTCATTGGCTTCTGTTAGGTTTCTGTTTACTGGCTAAATTGATAGCTAGTTGAAGGAGCTGATTGGTCATTGCTGTGTATGCCAATCACAGAGAGCATTAAGGAAATTAACATCAGTTGTATATGGAAAATGGTTTGGGGGCACCATGATTATTCGGTTCCATGTATGCAAATCTAAGAGAATATTGAAGAAGTTGCTGGGCAAAATTTCATCGGTTTTTGTTAGGTTTCTGTTTACTGGCTAAATCAATAGCCAGTTCCAGGCAGCTGACTGGTCAGTGCTATGTATGCAAATCACAGAGAGCATTGAGGGAGTTGGTATCAACTATATATGAATAATGAATTTGCGGCACGGCTTAGGGAGGGCAAAATGGCTGCCAACCTGACAAGAAACCAACTTGTTTCAGGCCAGTGATTGGTCAGTGCTGTGTATGCAAATCACAGAGAGCATTAAATAAGGTGACAGCTGGTGTACATGGACAAAACGGCTGCTAACCTGACAGCAGACTGTTGTCTGTGTTTGTAAGCAAAGACAGAAACATTCTCTCAGGATGCCTTCCCTTTTCAGAAGTAGAAGCAGCTGTGTAAGTCATGTTGCCACATAGGAGCCTAGGAGCCTAGGAAATACTATTCCCTTCCTTCATCTCCATTATAAACCCCTCCTTCAAATCTCAGTGATCTACCATGGCCACCTCCAATCTTAAGTAAAATCAATGTACTTCTTATAAAAAGGCTTATGTTGGTCATTCTAGGTTGGCCATCAAAGTTTAGGGACAACAAAGAGATAGAAAATTGATTCCTTAGATTGTTTTGGATTGCTAAATTATTTTCAATATAGCTCTTTTGATCATTTATATTGTCAATTTGAAAGCACCATAGAAATATAAGAGTCCAGATGGTAGGGCAGAAATTTGTTAAAAAACTTCTTGGTTTTCAGGGCATTTCCACATGCTAAGATTGCTGCTCAGCAACTGGCGTGAGAAAAATGAAGTGTAGTGGTGGGAAACGGTGGGATGGTGAGACTTGGGGGGGTGTGGTAACAGGATGCCATGGGGCTTGTGAAGAGCGGTGAAGCTTGGGTAAAGCCTCGCGAGGCTTGGAGGGAATGGCAAGGCTTGAATTGAAACCTCTTCTGAGGCTGGGATGAAACCTCCCGAGGCAGCAACAGAGCCAGGAAGTCAAACCACGGGACGGTTTCTAAAATGCTGCCACTCGTTTTGTCTCTTGCTTGTCATCCTTGTCGACCTAGTATTTTTCTCATATCTTTTGGCCTGAATGGTTTGCCTGATCCCTAAATTAAGAGGTTGGCTCCTGGATTGCTTTCTGAAAATGGCTTAAAAACTTTATCTCCCCCCCCCTTTAAAGTTAATATATTTCACAACTTTTTATTAGGCAGTTTTCAAGCACATAGAAAACCTGAAAGATTTTTGCGGTAAACACCTGTATATCCACAATCTAGACTCAGGAGCTTTTATCAATTTGTTACATTTGTTTTGTCTGTTTTGTTGCACACTTTGAAAGTTACAAACTTTATGATGCTACATATGCAAGTATCTCAGCACGCATCTCTTAAAAATAAGAGAATTATCTTCCACAATCTGAATATTATAACATTTAAGTTAATTGAAAATAATTCTCTGATATCATCTAATACCCATCAACATTTGCTATTCCTAGATGTCCACTCAAAAACGTTTTTTAACAGCCCTGGCCAGTGTGGCTGGTTTAATTCCCAGTGTTGGTTGGTTCTGATTTCTCTCCTTTCTTTCCCTCTCTTTCCCTTCTAAAATCAGCATGTCCTTGGTGAGGATATTTTTAAAAATCCTTTTTAACAGCCTTATTTGGGATATAATTTTCATTTTAAATGCAGAATTCAATGATTTACTGAAAATTGGCAAAAGTTATGCAATCATCACCATAATCTAATTTTAGAACATTTACATAACTCAAAAAAATCCCTCATATATCTGCTTTTTATTGAATCAGAATAAAATCAAGGTTCACACATGGCATTTAATTATGTCTCTTTAAATCTTCTAGAGCAATCGTCATTTCTCCCCATGTAATTTTAGAAAAGATCAGCTATTTACTTTATAGAACGTCCCACATTTTGGACTCCGTTATGTGTTTTGTCATTACGTCATTGCACTTGTTTCTCCAGCTCCTCCACACCCAGTATTTTCTATGAGTTCATTCTGACATATTTAAAATAAAGCCCAGATTTGTTCATTGTCTCCTTCCTCTAAAATGTTAAGCTTCATGAAGTCATGAACTTCACCTGTATTGTTTAGCGCTAGTGCCTAGCTTATAGTAGGATCTCAATAAATATTTGTTGGGTAAATAAGTGAATCACCTACATTCAGATTATAAAAGTTATGCCATATAGATTCAACCTTAGTTTAAGATATTTGTCTAGTTTAAACTGTGTTATGGTCAAACTAAAGTTATAGAACTATGATTTATTTTCTATTATTTACTAATCCAGTAATTCAGACTGATGAAAAGCAAATTTTCTTCCATTTCAGCATGGCATTAACATCTTAGGTGCTTCTCTAATTTTTAGGATGTTGGATTTGTTTCCATGATTAAGGATTTCATTATCAAACATTTTACAATACATTAAGGCAAATAGATTACAAGATTTTGATAGGGCTGTTTATCAGAAAATGTAAGGGATTGCATAAGTAATCTGTATGCTCATATTCAGGGCTGTCGGGGGTTTCAACTTAGAATCGACTTCTTCCATAAAGAAAAACAGGTATCTAGAGTTACTGAGTTTGGAGTACATCAAAGAAATATACTGGAATTTTCAGATTCCTGATTCAGGTAATTATGTGTAGTAATTATATATTATTTCAGTGTCAGTCAAGAATGAAAAAGATTCAGGGGAGCCTAGGTGCAAACAGCTGACTTCCTAACGTGCAGCTTTCCTATGTTCCTGAGTACTGCATGACAACTGCTGCTGACGTATAATAAATAGGTAAAAATAACTGATACGACATATTGTTAAGCATTGGGTTGGCAATTTCTGTGACTCAGAATATGTGCCAAAGCAGTGGATATAGCATGGTAGTCTGGGCAATGTTACAGCTTTTACCCTGTAGGGATCTGCAATCTGGTGAGGGGAAAGGAAATGACAAATTATTACCTATGAATATAAACGGCAGAAACACACAACCACATAAAGGAACAGAGATAGATAATAAGGAATCTGGAATATAAAAGAAAGAAACTCTTAGTAGAATGTATAGATTATCCAGATTGATTTGGATAGTTTACATTCACTTTTTGCTGATTATAGTTAGTACTTTTCCTTAAGCATCCCTACACTTGCAAGTATGAAGAAAGAAGGGAAAACTTGAAATTAGTCCACTTTAACAGCTCTGGTAATCAGGTTGGGTAAGGAAAGAAGTTGCAAATAATAAATGGTGGTGCTTTTGAGTTTTCTGTACATTTCCATTTTCCCAAACTGTCTTCATTCTCATAAAAATTAGTTGTATCCAGCCACAATGTAATGCAGAAAAACACAGTGGCTAGTTAAACTGGATTTTCATCTCTACTCTTACTCCAAGAGAGATTTATGTGTCATGTGTCTGAAACTTTTAGATTTGTTGGACAAATTAATGAAACACCTGTTTCAATGGTCCTAATTTATAGAAACTTATATTTTCAACCAATTTAAGTTTTACAATATTAACAGAAGACTCTCTCCTGCCCTTTCAGAGGAGCATTTGTCCTGGGACCTTCGGAAATGTAAGGATAGATATACAATTACAAATGGCTATCTTACTTTCATTAGAGTTCTCAGCTAGAATTTGCAGCCGCTTTTCATATTACAACATTTTTTAATAATGCAGGCTTTAAATAGGGCTGCTAAAGGTTCAGTCTTGGTTCTAGCACATACTAGCTATAAGACCTTGAACAGATTGCTTAAACTTCCAGAGACTAAATTCCTCATCTGTCAAATGTGGAAAATAATAGGACCTACTTCATGAAGTTGTGAGAATTAAATGAGATAATTCATGTAAACCACTTGGAACAGTATCTGTTCAAGGTGAATACTGAAAAATTGTAATCATTATTACATGATTCATAATAATGGTCATAAGAATGTCAAGTTTTTACATTTATATAGACTTGTACAGTTTTCAAACCATGGCCAAAGAGCATTTCATTTGAACCTGGGGGCCAGCGATGGCATTGTAAAGAGAAAGATCATATATCAACTCAATTTCCAGAGATGAGAACTGAGATGCAGAGAGGTTATATGATTTGTAGGAGAGCACTCAGCAATAAATGGGGGAGCTGGGTCTTCAACTCTAATGGTAATGAACTCTGATGATGATTTGCTGCATCAGTGAAGTTAATATAGTCTTCTTAGGGAATTTTCCTAAGATACTTCGCCTTTATCAAGGCAACTCATACTCAGTGCTCATTCTTCAATAGAGAACTCTTTTTTTTTCTCCCTCTGAGGATGAATTCACATAGTTTTTCAAGTCAGGTCAATTATGGAACTGTAGTCCCCTTTAATTCCAGCATAATAAAGTAATGGCTGAACAAATTTGCAGCTTGTGATGCTCTTGAGCACACCATACTATTTCCAATAAGTGTCTATATTTTAATTATTGTAGTAAATATGCCTGTGTGCTCTTGCCTTTGGATTTTTAGGAAATGTGACATGCAAATGTACCCAGCTTCACTTAATTAACTGTGATGCTTTTAACTATTTCATGGCCAATATATTCAAATATACACACATCACATGAAATTCTCTGCTTTTTAGGAAGACATTTAAAAATTCACGTGGGGATGACAGGGTACAGAAGGTAGTAATTGAAGCATAAATATATCTGCTTTAAACTATGTTCTTTGGGAAAATAGAAGGAGTTCCCCTGGTATTTTACTTCCTATGCTTACCTTATTTTTTATAAGTTGTTAAAAGAGATGGCAAGTGTACCCTGGCACAACTAGATCCTAGGGAAAAGTTGACAGAATTTAGACTACAAATCAATTTGGATACACACTGTGTTGCCTCAAAATGCATCTCATTATCCTCTAATAAAAATATCCCTTTACCACTAAAAGGTTGATAAAAGTATAAAGAATGAGTGGAAGGTGCAGTTCACTTTGAAGTCTAGTAATGAATAATGTACTCTATCCTGGTCAGGTGTGGATGGAATACATTTTATATGCTCAGTACTTAATAAAAAACACCCACTGATGTACCAAGCTTAGTGACTTGAGGGATCTCTCCAGGGTTTCTACAAAATTCACATTGAGACATTTGTCAAATAGAAACTGGGACAATGGGGAGAAGATATGCAGAAAACCTTATTGTTGAGGTGTAATTTCATAGGAGTCATGGAACACAGATGGAAAGAAAAAGGAATTCATTTACATTCGACTCAGGCGAGATGCCCCCTTGAATAGTGCACTTGGAATTGACGGTGCTCCTAGGACATTTTGCTTATATCATCTATAGCTACATCTTACCACATGTAAACATACATTACATGTCAAAATCAGTTCTCAAGCAAGGCTCAAAAAGTCACTAGGGAGTATCCAAAACTTAACACACGGAGTAACAAAGTAAGTACCTTCTTGGCAAATAGTTGAATTTGCTCCTTATGTATATTTTCAGAGGGTTTCTTGACACTGGCGCTATAAACTACACCATTATTTTGTTCATGGCTTCTTTTTTTTAATAAAGATTTTTATTTTTAGAGAGGGGGAAGGGAGGCAGAAGGAGAGAAACATCAATGTGTGGTTGCCTCTTGTGCGCCCCCAACTGGGGACCTTGCTCACAACCCAGGCATGTGCCCTGCGACTGGGAATCGAACCCATGACTCTTTGGTCCCAGAGCTCAATCCACTGACCCACATCAGCCAGGGCCATTCGTGGCTTCTTGACTACGACAAAATGCTAAAGGAGCAAAGCTAGTTCTTCTGAGAGCCTTTGCCCTTTTCTTTAGATGATACTGTTAGACTTTTCACACAGTTTTAGAAGTGTATGCAGGAGAAATTCATTCATATGACTGGAGAGAAAACCATAGCATGGACTATGTTGATGGTGAGTCAGCCATGTCACCTAGATGTCACATTATAGTCAGCAGGGCATACTGTCTCTAAATAATTTATATTTGTCATCCAAGCACCAATACTGAGTTTAGACTTAGTAGGTGATTGAATTAATTAAAATATTTTCATATATTTCCTAACTGTGCCTGCTAAGAATGCCTAGAAGCAATGATACCCCAATAGGAGTCTAGGGTTACTACAGGGGATCCACAAAATGACCCTAGAGTGTCTTGTTGAGTCAGAAAGTAAAGATGTGCTTAAGAAACAAAATGATGGGGTATGTCAAAGGCACATAGGAACAAACTGAAAGAACCCCCAAAATGTAAAGCTGGAATAATTTTAGCAACAAAATAGTGTTGAAATATTATCTAAAGTATAAAATCCATACTCATGATCCATACTGATATGAGTAAATGACTTAAAACACATTAATGGAGATGAATAGACAAATCACCCATTCATACACATGAATTCCAAATAACTTATGTAGATATTCCCTCATCAAGAATGAGGAGCATTAGTCCCCATTCCTTTTGTGTGCACTACACACAGTGACTTCCTTCCAAAGAACACTGTATGGAAAAGGGAGAATAATCTTACAGTGGAGAAAGCTGACATATACTACCTAAGCCAGGTGATCAACATTAAAAGCACTAATAAGTCACTTAAGTATATACCCTTGGCATATGATGTAATGAAAATAGTAGTTCACATGAGTTTTTCTTCCCAAGAAATTACAACCTAACTCTAACCATCAAAAAAACATCAGACAATCCCAAATTGAATACCATTCTCAAAGTGAGTACCTGATCAGTATTTCTCAAAACAATCAAAGTCATTAAAACCAAAAAAATTCTGAGAAACTTCCAAACTAGAGGAGCCTAGGAGACATGATGACTAAAAGTAATGTGGTATTCTGGTTAAATTCTTCAGACAGAAACAGGACATTAAAAAAAACTAAGGAAATTTGATTAAAGAATGGGCTTTCATTAATATTAATTTGTCAATATTGGTTCATTAGTTGTGTTCAATGTTCCATATCAAGGTAAGACATTAGCAAAAAAGGTAACAGAGTGCAGAGGATATAGAAACCATCTGTACTATACTTGGACATTTTCTGTCAATCTAAAACTATTCTAAAATTTAAAAGATTGTTTTTAAAAGCATTTTAATTTATCACCATAAAAGCTAAACAATAACAATGATTTTTTAAATATAAAATCCAAAATGTATTACTATATTAAGGGGGTAAAATATTCTCTTTTTTAAATAAACATGGCTAAAATTTATACTTAGAGCTTCTACCCTCTCATAACCAGTCTTTTCTCCTGCATCTGTAATATTTTGTTGCTGCTATAACCGTTCCGATATAATCCTTAGGATGGTAGTGACTGCCCTCTTTTCATTTGACAGTTCTATAGGAGGAAGAAAGAGGAGGTAGCATTTTGAATTCCACACCTTTTCCCTAGAATGACGAATGCTGAATGACACAACTATACTAGAGGCGATTCACACAAGAAGAGTGGTTTCAATGCATCACAACTTTCCATCATGTTGATTCTAGTCAGGATAAGAGCAATAATTCCTCCCTCAAAACAGTTGTGTCAACAACTAGAATAGAATGTGTTCATGGTTGAGTTTTATTTAGAAGGAAGGTTATCATATGACATATACTTGCTAAAGCTAGATATTTTCAGGAAATTGGAAAATATTATTAAATGTCTCCATAAACCCTCATTGTCTCGTATTTGGACTTTGAACTAGATTGTGGTGCAGCTGTTCTCTATGTTATTATTCCATGTGAGAGGGCAAAACAAGGTATTGTTAGTATATATGTGCAGACTATTATTATTTTATAATGTAGTAATTTATTGCTATCTTAGCTGCTTTAGCTTTATAAGAGGCATTTACTTTAGTAGCATGATACTTAAACTTATATTAGCAAGTGTGAAACAGAACACCCAATTTCTTTTTATGGGGGCCTCATCCATAAAATATGCAGGCCTTTATAGAAGAGTTGGGTCCTTCAGATTAAGTCTTGGAGCAATTGCAAACTATTTTTAAAAAGATTTTCAACTCAAGTGCATACATATGTGAGAATTTGTCTATAGTTAGACATATCATTGAAAATTCAATGAAGTGACTTGTAAAATATAGTATGTCTCTAAAAATAACTAGCCTTGGTGATATTCACAATAAAAATTACATTGTAAAATATTCAAATATGCCTTTAATGAAGTTTAATTCATATTGACTTTTACCCGAGCATGTGCAATGAAAAATGGCATAAGAGACTTTTCAGAATGGTGGCAGAGTAGGTGGATCTTGTGTTCAAGTGCAGGCTGCGAACCAGTGTCGCAGGTTCGATTCCCAGTCAGGGTACATGCCTGGGTTGCAGGCCATGGCCCCCAGCAACCACACATGGATGTTTCTCTCTCTCTCTCTCTTTCTCCCTCCCTTCCCTGTCTAAAAATGAATAAATAAAATCTTTTAAAAAAAGAGTAGAAGTAGAGTAGAAGTAGAGTAGAGTAGAGTGAAAAGACATGAAGACCTAAGAGGAGATGGATATAACTAAAGGGAACAGAGAATGGGAGCAAGAACATAGCAAAGGAAATGCAGGAGATTATTACCAAGAGCCACTGTAACATAGGTCAGCACTGAGTTTATGAAAGGTACATACATTTGGTTGACTTAATGGGTCAGACTCAAATGGAAATTGACAGAAAAAATTGATGATTTGGCTGATCATCCTTCATTTCTCATTGCCTGGGTAAACTATTTATCTTTCAAAGCCCTATACAGACATCACCAACTCCTAGAGGCTTCTCTGAACGCTCCTCTCCCCCAGAGTTACCCATCCAGACACTCATTTGTTGATTATTGAGAAAATATTTATTGGCTACTTAGTGCAGTCCAGATAGCATGTTAGGTACTGGAAACACCGTGGTGAATAAGACAGACTAAACATGCCTTTGCCCTTCTTGGCCTTCTCTATAGGGGTTGGTGCACATACAACACACATCTGAATAATCAGACAAATAAAATAATCATCGATTTATTTACTAAGGGCTATGAATAAAATAAACAAGGAACTAGAACACAGAATAGTGAGGATGACTGGTAAACGCAGAAGCAACCTACTTTAGTATAAGGTTGAGCCATATGAAATCGCTGGTATCTGACTGACTGTGTCCTGTATAATTGGCAGTTTATAAAGTTCAACCTAATAGTTGCCTCTCTGATGAACTGACATTTAAACTGAAACATGAAGGATGAAGTGGAACTGGCCATGGTGGCTAAGTTTGGATCATAGCATATTTCAGACAAGAAGAGAAGACTGGAAAAGATAGAATTGAGAAAAGGGGCGAGTGACTCTAGGTGAAAAGAGATAAACATGACATCGCATAGGACCATCGTAAGAGTTTGAATGAGATAATCCACAGCAGAGCACTAAGCAGTCCCTGGTACAAAATAAGCTAGAAATTAATAGTCCAAGCGAGAGATGATAGTGCCTAAACTAACTTGATGACGATGTATTTGGAGAGAGGCAAATGGATGTGAGACCTACTGTGGAAGTTTAAACAGCCACATTTAGTAATGGATTGGATGTGAGAGTTGAGAGAGAAAGACTCTCAGGTATTTATGAATTTCTAGATTTCTGTCAAAGAAATTAGGAAGGTCTATCTGGTAGAGAATTTTGCAATAAATATTTATCTCTTTATACTATATAAGGAAGAATGAAAGAAAGATAAAAGGTTCATATTATACAATATAAAAGAAAATACTTATTAAAATTTTAGATAACAGAACCTTATGTGAGGTATATAAAACACTTTGTTTATGTGTACCACAGTGTCTAAAATATACAAGAATCTTAAATATGTATATTCATTGTTCCTAAGTCCAAGATTTTGAGAATTTCTACTGTACTATGTGGTAGCAATGGACATTTAAGCTTATGTGTTTACTTTGTCTTATATAAAAGGTGTTTTGTAATCACTCCACCTGCTTCTCTTGCAGAATAGAGCCCACTTGGTGTGCCAGCAGATGAAGAACTCAAGAAGGGTTAGGAACTGACTCTTTAGCAACTGACAGTCTGCTCTGGGAACCACTGAGGACCATGGGGAAGCGAGATAACAGGGTGGCCTATATGAATCCCATAGCAATGGCCAGATGGAGGGGTCCATCTCAACCTGTAGGCCCAACAATACAAGATTATCTGAATCGACCAAGACCCACCTGGGAAGAAGTGAAGAAAAAAATAGAAAGTAAAAAGAAAGGCTCCAAGGCATTAGCAGAATATGAACAAAAAATGAATGAGAGTTGGAGGAAAGAACTAGAACAAAGAAGACTGAAAGCATTAAGTAGAAATAAGGGTCCATCCAAAAGAAGAGAAAGAAAGAAAAAGAAAAAGAAGAAATGCTGTGAGTCTTCTTCTTCACCAATCTCTGAATCTTCAAGCAGTTCTTTAGATTCTGAGGTCGAGAAAAAGAAACGAGGAAAGAAGAGAAAGAAGAAGAAGAAGAAACACTCACACAAATCATCAGAAAGCTCTACATATGAATCTGAATCAGAGAGCAGGGAATGTGGAAAAAAGAAAACGAAGTCAAAGGATGAAACAGAGAAAGAAAAGTATATTAGAAGTGCCAGCAAAAAAAGAAAGAAGACTTACCCTGAGGAGAAATCTGTATCCTCAGAGTCCTCATCAGAATCGGACTATGAAGAGGAGGTACAAGCCAAAAAGAAGCGAAGGCATGAAGAGGAAGAAAAAACATTTGAAAAAGCAAGGAAGAAGAAGAAACATAGTAAGAAACACAGTAAGAAGAAGAAAAAGAAGTCAAGTCACAAGTGAAGATAACATCAAGGAAAGAAAAGCAAGGTGTAAAAGAAAACTCAACTGTGAATGTTAGGGTCCATGTACCAAAATGCATGAATTTCTCTGTGTTAATATTCCTGGACTTTGAGTTGCCAGGAAATGCCATAATTGTTGCTACCTGTGGCTTAAATACAGGATTTTGTTTGTGTGTTTTTTCTTCCAGTGTTTAATTATTCTGACTGTTGAAACCCTGTTGTCATACTAGTGGTTAAAAATGTTTGAAATTAGAGTAAAATGTTTTAGATACTAATTTTGACAAAAACCTATCTAATTTTAAATTTATCAAATTTAGATATATGTTTAAGTATAATCCAAAATACCCAGACAACCATCGTTGATATCTTTGAAGCATGAGCGTAACATTGATGTCTCAAAATTTTTATTTTTGGAGATAAGTTCAGCTTATTTTACTTTTCTCAATAAACTTTTGTTTACATGGGGAAAGGGCTTGTGGGAGAAAAAGAGCTTGCTATCACTTTGACTAGCTGAGTCGTGTGCCTTTGATCCTTACACATTCTATTTTTGCCAGTGCAGCAGCGTTCTTTTTTTACTTAATGAAATTCTGGTGTGTCGTTGAATGCTGCTTCAGGTGAACAAGAAAGACAGCAACTTAACAGTGTACGTAAGCCCCCGATTCTATGAAATTTACCTCTAATTCAACAGTATTTAATAGTATTTAGCATTCGAATGTTACATGATTTGCATTAACTTTGATACCCTTTGGGGGAAAATAATTTTAAATTGACCCTGGTATTTTTTGATTAGTAAAGATTCTGAAATATTTTGCATGTTTTATACTATTAATTTTTGATCATCCAGGGATATTCTATATAAACAGTAACCCTTTTTATATTATTTATGCTTAAGATACAAGTTTTGACTTTGTAACCTCTTAATCTCACTACATTAGTTTCATTACTGGGTTTAACTTCACACTTGCCAAAATATTTAGCATGTACAAAGGAGGTCTTTAAAACATATTTAATGCCTTCATATTGAAGCTGGTTTACTGTAAGCAAGTTTAGTGCCAGGCCTCTAGTATACTGTGTCTTGTTACATAAAACCACTGCCACAATTTTAGTAAATATGCTGTTTTGAAGTTTGTTGTTTTAAGCATGAATACTGAATTATTTTAAAGTTAAATTTGGGAGATAATGATATCGCTGATCCTCCTATGTTATATTTTACTAACAGTTGGTGCCTCATATCTGTTGCCGATTCACATTAACCAGTAATGCTGAAATAAGTTGAAAGTTATTTTTACTTTTTATTTTTATATACCATAGCAATATGGTTTATAAATTGATGTTTAAAAAATACCTGTTACAGGAGATGGGCTCTTTGTAATGTCACATGTACAAAATATTTTGGCACAATGAGACAGTCAATAGCTATTTTTTAAAAATTGCTGATTTTGCCATTTCCTTTGAGTCACAATCAAAATTATAAATAGACAATATCTAGTAGATAAATAATATATTGGCTCCTCAAATTTTGGTAGTGGAAATAACGAAACCTCTCAGTAAGGTTTCTTGGAAAATTATAAATGTCATACCATGTTCAGTGACCTAGAAGCTTCATGACATTATTAGTTTCCTAAAATATATATATGTATGTATATACTGCTGAATTTATTATATTTAAGGGATATTTTGTATCCATATAGAGTTTTTCAAGAATTGTTGTTCATTAAAATATGAAAAAAGCTCCTATTACTTGTAGAATGTGCAAAGACATTCACAGCTTGTCAAACATGCTCCTGTCACTTCCCAGCCCTTTGTAGTTAGACAAGCCATTTGCTGACTTGTAGAAGAGGGTTTGTGGGGACATTGTAAACAGGAGGAGCCATAAGAAGTCCTGCATGCATCCTCCAGCTCTCTGTTGACCTGCCGTAGTGACCTGGACACGGTGTGCTCCAAATGGTGCACCTGCGAGATAGGTGCAACCTGGTTCTCTGAGTCACTGTCTGTAAAGGCCCTGCGCTGAGGAGCTGATGGACTTGCAGTGAATGTTTTCACAGTAAGAAATAAACTGTTATATGTTAAGCTGCTGAAATGTGGGGTCTTTTTTATTACCACAGCATCCATCCCCTAACCTAGCCTCACTACTAACATAGAGCTCTAACATTTTCATTTCTTGTTTTTAAAGATTTTGTTCATTTTTAGAGAGAGGAGAAGGGAGGGGGTGAGGGGAGAGAGGGAGATAAACACATTGATTGGTTGCCTCTTATGCACACCCTGACCGGGATCGAACCCACAATCCATGCATGTGCCCCAACAGGGAATGGAAGCAGCAACCTTTTGCTTTGTGGGCCCGACACCCAACCGAGCCACACTAGTCAGAGGTAAAATGATTATTAGTAACTTCATATGACTTGTAAGAATAACAGCTTTTGCTATAACATTCAACTAACTTTGTGGAAGTGGAAAAGTCAATAAGAAAGTACAACAGGAGAGGAGGAAAATCAATACGATCTAGATTAGGATTGTAATTGCAAGCACAAAAAGAAAATTTAAAAGATCTCAGGATGAAAAAGGTTTAGATTGGAGATAAGAATGAATAAAATTTGAGGTTCTGGTTTTATGTTTTGTGATATGATATTTCCTTCATTATAAATTTATCTTGAGAAAGTTGTATCTTTGACATTGTAAAAGTCTAGTTATTTCCTGATTAGCCTTATTTATTTTACAAAGCAATATTTAATCTGCTGTAAATTTACAGCTGTTATACTTCATGACTATGAAAATTGTCAAAACATTCAAACCGACCCTATGCAATACAGAGCTGAACTAATTTTCCTAGTTGTTCCTGAGCTGCAAACAAGATGTGTTCTTTTTTCAAAGGGCTCTATCACTTTTACTTGAGTCTTTCGTGACACTGAGCTTAATCTACTTTGTACTCTGTATTTTTTTATAATTATTAAGAGCACTGGCTCTTGGCTAAGCCATTTTTTATATCAGCATTTTTATTTTACAATGATTGAAATAACTTTTTAAACATTAATAATATGTCTTTCCATTTCTGAAAGACATAGTGATTGTTGTAGCTTCTGCCTTGTGACTGTTAGCTCTTGCCCAGGAACAGGTTGGTAAGGAATTTTTGAAAGATGTGCTAAAGACATCCAGGAACAAGTATCAAGGACACATGGACAAAAACAAGGTGGGGTGGAGATGGGAGGGAGGTGGGGAGGGCTGCGGGGGTGGGCTGGGATGGGAGTAAAAGGCAGGAAACTGTACTTGAACAATGATTAAAATAAAAAAATAAAGAAAGAACTGTGCTGCAACTTGTGGTTCAGTGCAGTTGGGAGCAGCAAATGTGGTGTCTGTCACACAAGTGGATGCTGAGTTCAGCTTCAAATGGGCCAACAGTGGTGGGAAATCAAATCAAACAATATCTGGTAATGTTGTCAGGCTACCTGAGTAAGAAGGGAACAAAGTATACCAAACATAAGTAAATATACAAACTCCTTTAAAAAATTCTTACATACTTCAGCCCTGGCTGGTGTAGCTCAGTGGATTGAGCGCGGGCTGGGAACCAAAGCATCGCAAGTTCTATTCCCAGTCAGGGCACATGCCTGGGTTGCAGGCCACAGCCCCCAGCAACCGCACATTCATGTTTCTCTGTCTCTCTCTCTCTCTCTCTCTCTCTCTCTCCTTTCCCTCTCTAAAAATAAATAAATAAAATCTTTAAAGAAAGCATATAGACTGAGAATGTTTTTAAAAATTCTTACATACTTCAGTGTGTATCTAAATTTTTTTCTAGTGTTAATTTATAGACATAAAAGCAGGTATAAACCCCTAAGTTTTATATCTTAGATTCATGAATAAAGCCAGAAATAAAGGCAATTAACTACAAAAAATGACATCAATAAAATTAAAATTGAAATACTTTTTCCGAGTTGCAAAAGTATTCATGTTCTGTTCAATCACTGCTGCAACATGATGGTATGAGTCACTGTGATGGCACCAGATTGCCTCGTTTCCAGATTATGGAGACTTGGATGGCTTTATGTTTTATAATTATGTATTTATAAATCATCTTATCATAATAAAAGTATGTATTACACAGATAATGAAATTATATATAAGTAAGCATGTTTTTATTTTATTATGTAAACTGAAGTATAATTTAGGTAGTTTATATTGTATAATTTTTAAAGAAATCATAAACTACCAAAGGCATAAAACCAATTTAAATCATGCATAAATCAAAAAGAAAAGACATCCCATGTACCCATATGGGCAATTCACAGATTACAGTCACACTATCCAACCCCTGGAGAAGATGTGGACGGATTTGATTATAGGCACAAAGGAAAAAACTTCAAAGTAAAGACCTTGGTCTTCTACCAAGACTCTGAGAATCACTATGAGAAAAATTCCTTGTGCTGAAGGTTCTAAGATTTGGGATGGTTTCCAGATGAGAATCCACCAGTGATCATTGATTTGCACAATTCATCCAAGTTAAGTAGATTATGTCCATCAATATAAAGCCAGGAGTAGAGATTGAAGTTGGCATTGCTGATGCCTAACTATTTATATTAATTATCAATGCTAACAAAGTTTAATAGACATTAATTTTATCACATATCAACTATGCATAAACTTTGTGAGTAGTGTCAGGAAGGTCAAAATCTAGAATAATCTGAGGTTTTTGAAATACCAAAAGGATTTTTATAAGCTACGTTTGGACCATAAGACAAATCAAGCAGGCTCAGGGTACATTTCTTGGGTGAGATATGTAATGCTAACAGATCATAAGAAAAAATAATTATCAAATATTTCCTATTATTTTCCTCTATTTAATATGTCTCTCACACAGTGGTACATTGAATTCACCTTGAGCATTTGTTAAAATGTATATTCTCAGGCCCCATCTCAAATTTACTATTTACTAAGTCTAAATCTCTGAGAGAAGATTGGAATGCACATTTTTTTACATCTTCTTTTTAAATTTTTTTTGTTGATTCTAGAGAGAGAGTAAGGGAGCAAGAAATAGAAGGAGAGAAACATTGATGTGAAAGATAAACATTGATTGGTTGCCTCTCATACGTACTCCAACCCAGGAATGAAATTGCAACTCAAGCATGTGCCCTGACCGGGAATTGAATCTATGACCCTTTGGTTTGCAGAAGGAAGCCCAAACAACTGAGCCACAGCAGCCAGGGCTGGGAGTGTGGTTTTTTAACAGGCTCTGCCTCCTCTACGATGCTGATAAATATGAGAAATGAGTCAGTTAAAGTATTCCTCACATTTCTTATTCAGGCTTCAGTCTTATAAGATGTGTTTAACTTCAGAATTGGGTATATATGTTCTATTTTTCCACACACCCCCACGAATATCAGTTATGTAATTTCTTTTTTAACTTTACTTCTATTGTTGACACTAATACAGATGTCCCCATGTCCACCCCACCCCCACCTTTGCAGCTGGATGGAGGGGAATTCTGTCCCAATCATGTTCAACCAAATTCATGTCAATTATTTTAGGTTTTCAATTTGAATGTGACTTGATTATTTATCAAGAATAGAGAGTGCAGCCTTGACCGGTGTGGCTCACTTGGTTGGAGCATCTCCCATAGACCAAAAGGTCATGGGTTCAATTCCCTGTGAGGGCACATACCCAGGTTTTGGGCCCTTGGTTCCTTGTGCCCCTCGTGTCAGCTTGTAGAAGGCAGCCAATCAATGTCTGTCTGTCTCTCTTTCTCTCCCTCTTTCTCCCCCTTCCTCTCTCTTTAAATGCATTGAAAAAATGTCCTTGGGTGGGGATTGAAAAAAGGACCTCTGAGCAGACACAAGTATTGAGCATCCTTTGTAAAGAATGGCCACATTTATACCTTCTCAATAAGCCTAAGGTATTCAGGAAAATGAGGTGGAAAAAGGATAACATCTGATTTTCTGTAGACAAACTGGTTTTATAATTGAATTAATTTCCCAGTGATTACTAGAAGATGCATTGAACCTTCGGTAATGACAATGGCATTGTTGCCTAGCAAAAGGGAGGCTTAACGCATTGCTGCAGTTAGATAGAAATTCAGTACACCCACCGACCAATCATCGCAAGAGGAGCTGCAGCAGCTTCTTTGTTGCCATAGCAACAGAGGCAGACAAATAAGATAGATGAATAGTAATTACCATTGAAAACCCCAAAGACAGGAATGGAGCTAAATAAGCTATCAGACGCAGGAGCTAAATAAGATATCTGACGCACATTTTTGGACTCCTGCCTGTGAAGTGGTAGATGTAGAATATTTATCACTAAAACAGATACTTGCTCTATGATAATACCAAAGTGATGCCAGCAAAATGGATCGCTTTTGTTATTACTTAGCTCGATTTCACACTCACTCTCTCTTAAAGGTATACCAGAAAATCCCATTCCTTGTCCTTCAGCCATACTACCCATCATGAGGATTGTCCAATGAGAATTCGTCAATCCCTAATCAAGCATTCTGGTTGTACACAGTGTCTGAAGGACTGTCTGCTCAAATTACATGTTTGGGGCATTGAAAAGACTTTGTACCCAAACTCGGAAAGGCCGCAAATGAGCACACTTTCCTAGATCATTTTATTTGCCCCTGCTCCCAAGCTGTCTATCCCAGATAACAGGGTACAGAAGGAGTAGACAGAAATATGAGATCACTCCAGTGCGTTCTTTCCTGAGTCAATTGTATCTAAATTACAGTTCAGTTATTGGACAGTTTCTAGAAAGAATACCAGTGAACACACATAAGATCTACAAAGGGGAAAATGACTCATCCTGCGCCTAAATTTTTTTTTAAACTTTTTATTATGGAATGCTCCAAACATAGCCACAAATAGAGGAAATAGTATAATGGACCTCCATGGATAGATTGCTCAGTTTCAATAACTCCAAAAATGATTCGAAGTAAACCCCAGACATAATATAATTTCAATAAATATTTCAGTATTTATCTCCTCTTTCTAAAAGTAATGAAAAAATGTCCTCTGGTGAGAAGAAAATTTTAAAAAATATCTTTAGGTTCCAAGAATTAGAACCTGATTTTTTTAAAGATTGTATTTATTTATTTTTAGAGAGGGGAGGGAGGGAGAGAGAGAGAGAGAAACATCAATGAGCAGTTGTTGGAGGTCATGGCCTGCAACCCAGGCATGTACCGTGACTGGGAATCAAACTTGCAACACCAAAACCTGATTTTTGTATGAGAGGGGAAGGGAGGGAGAAAGAGAGAGAGAGAAATATCAATGAGAGAGAAACATCAATCAGTTGTCTCTCATATCCAAAACCACAACCTAGGCATGTGCCCCAACCGGGAATCAAACCAGACCTTTCACTTTTCAGGACGATGCCCAGCCAACTGAGCAACTCCGGCCAGGGCAGGACCTGATATTTTTGGATGATTATTGTTTAGTATAGTACATCGGACTCTTCATTGTACTGAAAATTTATGAACTACAAAAGCTTTTCCAAGAGACTCATCCCCTCAAAGTTAAATAAAAAAGATCTGGCATGATTCTCTCCTTTACCCCATGGAGAATGAGGAGACCACTGTCCCCACCTGAGATTGGATAAACTGGTTTGGGGGTACCTAGGAGCAAGATGAGTGGAAGGAAATCCAATTAGTGGATATTCATTCCAGAGAACATGAGCTGAGAGTCACAAGGAAGATAATACTACCAACATTAATAGATACATGGACTATAAAATTATATTCATAAGGAAAATGCTGAACCTATTATTTACAACACCTGACATGCCAGCTCCCTCTTTGCTGGCTGTATTAGTTTCATTACTGACAATTGCATTAATGGTCAGTGGTCCCTCAATGTTTTATTACCTTTAATTATGATCCTGGGTTTGAACACATCATCATCCTAGATTCATAAGGCAGAAGGTGGTGCAAATTCATGCAGTTCTTGGAATTGCTATGATCACCTCTTGTCTTAATTGTGAAAGATTTGCAAGGAGAATATCAATTCTGTTTCCAATTAGTAGACATTGTCACTCCACATTAAAATGCCAAGACTCAAGTATAATTTTTAGGTTATTTTGCCAACATGCTCATCAGATGACAAAATATCACCAGGTGATGCATTACCTTCAAGTCATTACTTGTTCCTACAGAGTAACCTTTACCCTCATTTCTAATAGCATAAAGTAATTTTTTCTAGTTTCATGGAATTATATGTTTTTGTGTGTCTGCATTTTTTCACTCAACATTACATTTGACAGAATCCATTCTTTTGAGTTTAGTCGTAGGAGCAAACCCAAAACTTGTAAACTCATTGTCATTGCTGCATAGCATCCCACTGTGGGATTGATTGATTTATCTGTCCTGTTGATGGACACTCAGATTTTAGTGTTTGAAATATTACACATTGCATTGCTAGCAACATTCTAGTAGATAGATGTCTTTTGGCGAACATATGTTCACATTTTTATTGAGTACATATAAGGTTTCTCTGGAAAAAGTCCAGCCATTGTTAATACAATGACAATGGTTTGTGCGACATTGATGAAACCTGGCAGCCAAGGAAAGTGGACTGGAATGCACATGTGCAAACAATGAATTTACATTTACAAATTTACATTCCCACCAGCAGTATATTAAAGTCTAGAATTCTCCATAACCTTGTAAACCCTTGATTTAAAAATTTTAGCCATTTTCATGGATATATGGTGATACTGCATAGTGATTTTAATCTATGTTGTCCCAAACTTTTTTTTTATGCTCACCTAAGGTCGTTTTCTTCATTGCTTTCTGAAAGAGAGTAAGGGAGAGAAACATTGATGCGAGAGAGAAGCCTCAATTGGTTGCCTCCTGCATGTGCCCTGACCAGGGTGGTACCGGACTGGGAATAAAACCCACTGTTGTGAGATGATGTTCCAGACACCGAGGTATCAGCGTCTGTTGAGGTATCTGCTTGTCAAGTCTTCTGCACATTTTTCGATTGAGTCGTCTATTCTTTCATTTATATATTCTTGATGAGTCCTAGACAAATATATGCCTACAGATATCCTCTCCCACTCAGTCACTTACCTTTCTACTCCTGTAATGGTGTGTTTTGATTTAAAGAAAAGAGCTGTGGTACATTTTTAGCATATGGTAACTTCTTTCTGTATTACACTTACATGAAACTACCATGTCTCAGCCCATAGGAATTATTGACCAACAGCCTTTGCGTATGCCATTTCATTTGTCTAGTTACTCTTTTTGCAGTTTAAGCCTCCCCTACAAGTTACATTAAGGTCCTCCCTGCTGCTTCTGGCGATGTTTCCTCCCAGCAAGTACTTCTGCTATCCTAGCTTTATCCATGTTGTTATTTACTCCCCTCTTTTTTCTAGATGCTCCCTGAGGACAAATACTATTTCGTTTTTGTTCCCCATTGTATCTCCAATGTTTGTTTTCATCATCATCATCATCATCATCATCATCACAACAACAATTAAAATTCTTTGAATGCTAGGCACTGTTCTAAATTCTTTAAACACAGTATTTTCCGTTAACTCTTACAACTCTGTGAGGTAGGTGCTATAACTATCCCCACTTTATAGATAAGGCGTACTGAAGCTCTGAGAAGTTAAACTATCTTGTCCATTGACACATACATTAGTAAGGGAGGGTACAGAATTTGAACCCAAGTAGTGTGATTTCAGAAACATGCTCTTAGCTAGTATATTGTACCGCTGTAGTGGGCAATTAATAAATAGTTGTTAAGTGAAAATTTTATAATTGGAAAATACTGTCCACATCATCTAATTCATTTTTTTCTTTTTTTAAAGTATATTTTATTGATTATGCTATTGCAGCTATCCCATTATTTTCTCCCCTTTACTACCCTCTGCCTGGCAACCCCCCTCTCACCAGCATTCCCTTCCCCGCTTAGTTCATGTCCATGGGTTGTACATGTAAGTTTTTTGGCTTCTACATTTGGATTCTCCATTTCCAATACTATTCTTAACTTCCCCCTGTCTGTTTTGTACCTACCATTTATGCTTCTTATTCCTTATAGTTTTTCCTCCTTTCTCCCCCTTCCTCCTCTCCACTGATAATCCTCAATGTGATCTCCATTTCTGTGGTTCTGTTCCTGTTCTAGTTGTTTGCTTAGTTAGTTTTATTTTTTTTTAGGTTTAGTTGATAGTTGTGAGTTTGTTGTCATTTTACTGTTCATAGTTTTTGATCTTCTTCTTTTTCTTTGATAAGTCCCTTTAACATTTCATATGATAAGGGCTTGGTGATGATGAACTCCTTTAACCTGATCTTATCTGGGAAGCACTTTATCTGCCCTTCCATTCTAAAGGATAGCTTTGCTAGATAAAGTCATCTTGGATATAGGCCCGTGACTTTCATGGTTAACTGCAAGATTTCTTTTGAGAAATCAGCTGAGAGTCTTATGGGAACTCCTTTATAAGTAACTGTCTCCTTTCCTCTTGCTGCTTTTAAGATTCTCTCCTCCTCCTTAATTTTGGGTAATGTAGTTATGATGTGCCTTGGTGTGTGCTTCCTTGGATCCAACTTGTTTGGGACTCTCTGAGCTTCCTGGACTTGCATGTCTAGTTCCTTCACCAGATGTGTTGCCCCCCCCTGACGAATACCTAAGGCTCCACCCCTGACAATGTAACAGTTGCACTAAGACAAAGAAATGTGGCCCAAATGAAAGAACAGATCAAAGTCCAGAAAAGGAACTAAGTGACGTAGAGATAGCCAACCTATCAGATGCAGAGTTCAAAACACTGGTAATCAAGATGCTCACAGAAATGACTGAGTATCGTTGCAAAATAGAGGAAAAAGTGAAGGCTATGAAAACTGAAGTAAAGAAAAATATACAGGAAACCAACAGTGACAGGAAGGAAACCAAGACTCAAATCAACAGTTTGGAACCAAAGGAAGAAATAAACATCCAACCGGAACAGAATGAAGAAATAAGCATTCAAAAAATTAGGAGAGGCTTAGGAACCTCCAGGACAACTCAAAACATTCCAACATCGAAACATAGGGGTACCAGCGGAGAAGAGAAGACCAAGAAATTGAAAACTTATTTGAATAAATAATGAAGGAAAACTTCCCTAATATGGCAAAGGAACAAATCATGTAATTTAATTGGTTTATTTTAACAATTTGTTACCTGGGGCTGTTACAGAACAAGGGGACAAGGGGGTACCAAAGGCGATACACTATTACCAAAAGGAAGCCCCCAGGTTCGTTACATCCGCCGCCAGAGGAAACACGTCTCTCAATGCCAGAGATTCGTGAAAAGGAAAGGGAATGTTTATTTAAAGCTGTACAAACTTAAAGTAGTGACCTAATGTCTTCATCAGAATCCCAAAGTCCCTTAAAACACCCACAAACACACACAGCCCTTCCTTCCCCCTTTGCCCAGTCTGGGGTACCGTATCTCAGGGAAAGAAATAGAAGTCCGTGGCTCAGGCAGCCCCCAGGTCTTCCCAGTCTCAGCTGGTAGGGCCTCCCTCGGTTCCCGGCACCATCAGCTGTGTGGCCGGGAGCTCTGCTAAAGTCGGGTGATGGTTCCCCCTTCTAAAGTTGTGAGGGTCGCCACTCTGCCAAAGCCGAGTAGTGATTCTCTCGCACAGGGCTGTGGGAGTTCCCACTCCGCTAAAGACTGAGTGGTTTTCTCCCTGCCAGGGTCCCAGCCGTGTGGTCCTCTCCCCAACGGCTGCCACGCCTGGGTTTAAATCCCCGCACCAATCTCCCTCTGCAGCCCCATTTCCGACTCCGCCTACAATTGACCACATCTGCCATCACTCTCCCATCCTTCCAGCTTAAGTGGGCTACTATAGTGGGTCCGGGCAGGAGTAACTCCATGTCCTGGAGCCAATCTTCTCCAAGCTGTCACACAGGCGCTGTAACTTGGGGGACCTGCCCACCAGTTTCGTCTTGGAGGGGAGTTACTTCCATCCTCCAGGCTCAGAGCAGGGCCACAGCTATTTAACATATCTATGTAACCAGTCAAAGGCTATAGATATGTTAAATGACCACACCAGAGATTAGCTGCAAAACTGTGGCTATGCAAAACAGCTCTCAATGGCCCCGCTCCATGTGTCCCTTCCCCCAACCCACACCTGTGGTGGGAAGGGGTGAGGACATCCTAATATTTCCTGGACACCTTGAGTTCTGGACCCCATTTCAAATCCCTATTTGGGGTCCCCCTCTTGGCTGCACCCTGTTACAGAGTCAAGCAGTGAAGTAATTTGCCTATGATAATAGTGCTAGTTGGGAAGTGCCAAAATTACAACAAAATTCCAAGTGTGTAGTCTTGACGAGCGTGGCTCAGTTAGTAGGGTGTTTTCCTGCAAAGCAAAAGGTCACCAGTGTGATTACATGCCTGGATTATGAGTTCAGCCCGCAGTTAGGGTGCGTGCAGGAGGCAACTGATTGATGTCTCCTTCTCACATCTGTCTTTGTCTCCCTCTCTTTCTCTCTCCCTACCTACTTCTAAAATAAATAAATAAAAAATTTTTAAAAATTCCAAGTGTCTTAAAGGCCATTTCAGTGTTCATTCTCTTGCTCTATAAATCTCTATTTTCAAATAGAGACCATTTACTTCTTTTTAAAACGCTGCTAAGCTTCACTGCTTTCAAAAGAGAATCATAAGCACAGACATTTCTCATGATAAAAACTGTCACTTAGATACATGACATGGCAGATAAACAAATTGCATGAAATCACAGACTCGTGGACTTATCTATAGAATCATATTGTTATAGCTGAGTAAACCTAATATCTCCCTGCAAAGTGAAAATTGCAAAGAGTCTGAAATAGCTCAATGTTTGTCATTGTGAGACCAAACTGAAAATTTCATTTTTCATGGGTTTATTTGGCACGGTGTCTAGATTGAAGGCAGCCTTGGCATAGACTGCCCTCCTCTGTTTTAGCCCTTTCCCCCGTCCCCTCCCCAGCCTACATACCACTCACTGCTATTATCTGCATGGGTACGTTCAGGCTGCTAACTAAGCCTGATTTAAGACAGCTTGCACACTGACCATTATTTCTTGGTTTATATTTTTTCTTATTAAATCATTTTGTATTATTACTCTGTCACAGCTGTCCCAATTTTCTCCCCTTTCTCCTCCTCCGCCCATCCCACCCTCCTCTCCCACAGTGAATGGCCACACTGTTGTCCACGTCCATGGGTCATTCACACGTGTTCTTTGTCTAGTGCCTTCCCCTTCTGTTCCTCCATTATCCCCCTTCCCCTCCCCTCTGGTCACTGTTAGTCTGTTCCTTGTTTCCACACATCTGGTTCTGTTTTATTCATCAGTTTATTTTGTTCATTAGATTCTGGTTGTTGTTTTTTTTTAATTTCACTAAGTACAGGCTCGCATCAGGGAGACCAACTGGAAACAGCTTTGGAAAGGACTGCCTCTGTTAAGTGGACCAAAATTTAATATTTCCCCACTGACTTTAATGTTCTAACACATTGTTTCTTATGCCATATTCTAAGGCCATGGTTAACATAATTCTGTACTACATTTCAGATCTCTATTGGAGTATCAGGGAAAACAACATTAAATAAGACAAAACAGGGGGGAAGGCAGTATAGCAACAAGGCATAGACACATTTAGTGCAAAACAATCCAATTTTTATTGATTTTCAATTTATCGTAGTATGGCAAAGTATGATATCAGAAACTTACCTTCTGTTTTTATACAGATTATAAGATTAAATAACACTATTTGGCTATTGCAGTTTCTAAACCTTAGAAGTGTTCTTTATGGACCTTCAGAGCTGGATTAGTTAAGGTAGTCATTTTTACACAGGTAAACTTCAATGTGTCTTCAAAACCTTTCAGTGTTAAAGACTAAATCTTTATAGAGTATACATCATGTAATTGTTCAAAATAAGCTAATCCAGCTCCTGAAGCTATTGTTCTTGAATTTCTTATTGTTCTCTCTATTGTTTATATGTGAACAAAACTTTCTGTTGGAATATTAGTCTTTCCCTTTGAAGCTTATGAAATAGTGCTGAAACAAGAGGTTTTTTTTTAAATTGTGAAAAATTTCAACCATGCACAAAAGGGGAGAGTATAACATCATCAACCCCTATATATACCTCACCCAGTTTCAATCATTATTAACCAAAAGCCAATCTTGTTTCACCTGTAATTTCACACCCCCCCCGGATTATTTTTATTAGCAAGCCCCAGCCATCATATCAATTTATCTATAAAGCTTTCAGGATGTATCTCTAAAGAAGCAACTCTTTCTGTTAAAAATTCCAATACCATTATCCAAGCTAAAATAAAAATCAATTGAATGTACAATGGATGTTCAAATTTTCCCAAATGACAGCTGTTGAGGAAGGGGGTGCCAGGTGGAAGTTGGTGAAGGGATAGAGCAAAAAAGAAAAATAAGACCAAAAAATCAGACATAGATGACAGCAAGGTGATTATCAGAGGAAAGGGGGTGGGAGAGGTAGAGGAGGGTAAAGGGGGATAAATGGTGATGGAAGGAGACGTGACTTGGGGTGGTGAACACACAATCAATATACAGGTGATGTGTCGTAGAACTGTGCACGTAAAAGCCATGCAATTTTGTTAACCTGTGTCACCCCAATAAATTCAACTTCACAATGGCATAATTTTGTGTATAGTGTTCTAAAACCATTTTGGGGTCTTTTAATTTAAAATATAAAAGTCATAGATACACATAATTAAAATTTTAAATAGCATAGCTAGATCTGAAATGAAAAGTAGAAGTCTACTTAGGCTTACTATGCAGATATAGATATCACTATTTTAAAATGTATTCTTTTAAAAAATATTTTACATATACACCAGCATATATGCCCATATATGCATGTTAGTCAGGAGGATGTTAGGGTGAATGTAATATTTTATACCTAACTTTTAAAAAGTAATCATCATCATCATCATCTTGAACATACTTTTTTATCAGCACATATGTTTCTGTTAGTCTCTCCTCACCCTCACGAAGTACCAGTATTTATTCTCTTGGATTATATGTAAGCAAAGAAAGACTTGAAAACTCCTGGAAAAGTAATTTAAACTCCTTAAGTGACAAAAAAATTCTCTATTAAGTAGAACAAACTTCCATAAATGTCGCATAGAGAGTGATGTTTCCAATAAGCTATTAATGAGAAACACACAGAAAAATTATAAAAATAATTCTAGAATATAACTTAAACTGTTGGGGAAACACAAAGACAAAAGATCAAATGATTGTGAATCTTCAGGCATTTCATTAATGAGTCAATTTTATCTTACTTTCATTTATTCTTTTACAGCATGCCATTGTATATACCATTGTGTGCTCATCACCCAAAGTCAAACCACCTTCCATCACCACATATTTGACCCCCCTTATCATGTATCACCCCCACCCCCTTGCTTCTGGTAACCGCCACACTGTTGTCGGTGCCCGTGAGTTTTTGGTTGGTTGTTCACTTGTTGCTTTCAGTTTTATATCCCATGTAGCTGATCTGGTGAGTATTTCTACATCATGTCGAAATCAGAGTTCTTCTCAGGTGGAAAAAGTGTGTGTGTGGTGGGCAGGGAATAAGAGAAACAAGGCCTAATGTTTAGATGTACCCACTTGCTTTATAAGTGATGGATCATTTTCTTTCCAGCAGTGTATCAACTATCTCTTTTATTGCAAGTAAAAGAAATTATAACCACTGTAATCTCAGTTACTCTGCATTGAGCCCTCTTGAATGTTGAATACTTACAGATAATTATAACTGAACCATGTCTGCCTCTAAATGTTATGTGCATCACTGGTGTAATGGCTTGAAGAAGAAGAATCAATGGCTGACAATGCTGAGAAGTCAATAGGAATAAGAAAACCATCTAGTTTGAGACTTTTATTTCTGTTCTTCAGCCCTAGTTTATTACCTAAAGATAAATACCCAGAAGTCTCATCAGAACCCCAAACACTCAGACAAGACGTGTGTAGACATATTCTGTAGCAATTTTGATGTCGTCATCTCTCTTACACCTGAAGGCTTTGATCCAAGCTGTTTCCTGAAGTGCTTATTTAGTTCTAAGACTTTCTCCTGCTACCAGTCAACTAGTTCCTGATTCTCTCTCTCTCACCTTCTCTCTCTCTACTTTATCCTTATCAAAATCTTTATCTCATTCAAATTATCAGGATCTGGACCATTGACTGCTTGGGGTTTTTCAGTTTCATGGGTTCTAGATTTTCAGGCACTACTTAGAATTATGACTCTTTGGCCAGACCCTGCAAAGTGAGAGAGCAACACTTAAGCTATAATGTTTTTAGGTGAAGAATAAGAACTCTGCACAGTCACTTATATTTATGCGTGACTAAGGTGTTTCTCAGTCACTTCTATTAGGAATATTTTAGTTCTTTTTTCCCAAAGAAGACATTCAGAGGACCTTATACTCACCAACGAGGGAGTGCTGTCCTTTGTTATCTTTTTTTCCCTTTGGAATATCAAGGGACAGGTCATGAAATTGTTCTGTTTGGAGAATGACAGGTTACTGCACTTAATGACAGATCACTACCTCAAATTCCAAATTAGTGATACCAGTATTCTCTTGTTAACGGAAATATCTGATGAATTTTCCAGTTACGGCTTTAATCTTTGAAATTTTATTTCTTTTGGCTGTGTCCTCTTTAAGATGTTCTAAGAACTGGATAAAAACCTTACAAGCATCAAAGTATTTATAAATAATTGATGCAATATCTAGGATTTGCATTAAATAATTCATTAAGAACGAGCAGGAGTTGATAAATGTGGAAGTTGGGTGTTAGATGTGTGGCGGTTCATTGTAATCTTGGCTCTACTTTTATGTATTTTTAAAAATTTCCATAACAAAAACTTAAGATTTTTCAGTATTATTTTGCATATTCTGAGAGAATTTCTGGCAGTAGCCGAAATGGTGTGTTTAACCTCTGGAGTAAACCTGCCTTAGTCTTGGAGCCATTGACATCCTTCGGAGAAAGTAAGAGTGCATACACGCCGGATGAGGGCATCGAGCGTCTTCCATGAAATATCTTGCTTAAGGAAACCATTAATTGGAACATGACTAACATGAAGCAGAGACTGTAAAATAGCATCGATACAGCTAGTATTTCCAAAACTGACCTTGCATTTGCTGCTGTTAAGTGAGTGGAATGGGGCCCCCTTGTTTATTCCAGCCCGTGTAACTCTGGTTGTACTGTTGCTTTTTTGTCTTTAAATTGGGAAGGAAATGGCTAAGAGTGAAACTCTAAGCAGTTTTCAGGGAAGAGTGAACAGAGGGTGATACTAGTCATACCTTCATTAGACAGCAGGTTGTTATCCTACAGTGTTAACATTAACAGACTTTGATTTGCTCTACCGGGTCAAATAACCAAATATTTAACCTTTTGATTGAACTGAAATATTTTTGGAAATCGTTCAGCTTTATAAACTATTTTAGTTATTTATTTTTAGACAGGGAAGGGAGGGAGAAAGAAAGGGGGAGAAACATCAATGTGTGGTTGCCTCACTCAAGCACCCCCTACTGGGAACCTGGCCCACAACCCAGGCATGTGCCCTGACTGCGAATCAAATCGATGACCCTTTAGTTTGCAGACTGGCACTCAATCCACTGAGCCACACCAGCCAGGTGGCATTCTTCCAGTTTTATAGTGAACCTCCAGGCTGATTTATCCTATTTTCCATAAATTCAGTAGTTCTTTTTTTTTTTCCATTTTGTAAAACAACTCTCCGTGCTACCAGGTTACAGAACACCATGTATTAAGAAGAATCGTCCTTTTATTCTTTTTTGTTTCATTGAAATTGAAATTAAGAATCATCCCTTTAAAAATTGCTTTTAGCCAAAAATAACATAACTTCACTGGTAGGTTTTGCTGCTCAGGGAAATAAGGACTAGTGGAGCAATGTCCTTCACATCCTAAATCAGAAAGGGACACAGGGATTACCTTGTGAATTTTACCTTTGCTTTTTCCCCCTCAAATATTTTTAGTGTTGTTCTATTATAATTTACTGATTTGTAAAAAAGAATTTATGTATTTCTTTTTAGAGAGAGGATAACAGAAGGAAAAAGAGACGGAGAGAAACATCGATGTCAGAGAAAAACATCAATTGGTTGCTTCAGACGCACCCCTTCTGGACCAAATTGAACCGACAACCCAGGCAGGTACCCTGACCAGGAATTGAACCAGAGACCTTTCACTTTGCAGGATGAGGCCTAACCAACCGAGCCACACTGGTCAGGACTCTAATCCTGACTTTTAACCAGTGAATTTGGCATAATCTTAACAGGTGAATTTGTGGTCTGCTCTACACAAGAAGTAGTTCCAATTTGTTCTATCACAAAATGATTCCTTTATATGTCTACATGTATCTAGAGAAGCTATTAAAGAAATGGCAAGGTGGAATCTTGACTGGATTTGAATATTAACAGGCAAATAAAATGCTTGTTTTCTAGAAACACTTCAATATTATGCAAAAATATTCTAGCGATTCTTTTAAGAAAATGCAATACTTCAGTAAAAACTACACTTTACATTTCCATGGTGCTTTGCTGCATAAAAAGTCTTCTCCCAAGAATTATTTACTTTGAATTTCACAGTAGGGCCTGTGAGTTATACAAAGTAGACACTCTCATTCCAATGTCACAGATAAAACCTCTAAAGTGATCAAGTTCACCCAGTCACCTAGTGACAGACCTTATAATCCTCAGTGCATTCAGTATAATTTAACTTGCAAGTGTCAAGCAAAGTGACATTTCTGAAGGGACGATCCTCAGTTTCACTTCCTCTCCTTGAAGGAAGACAAAAGCAATTCTTCAATAATTCCATTGTCTTAAAGGAAGACAGTTATTGGTAAGAATCATGATAGAGTTTTTGTCATCATATCTATTAGATGAAAGTTTTTTAAAAAATCAACTTGGGATCTGGAATTTTTTTCTTTTTGATACTAAATATTACAAAATTGGAGGGAAATGTATTGATTTCCTTTTGTCCTAGTATAGATTCTGCAATAGTCTAAGACCTCCACACAGTTACCTGGAAGAAGAGTCATTTCCAAGAATTATTCTACGACGTGTTCCTTTATTCCGCAAATATGTATTGAGAACCTTCTGTTAGGAAAAAAATAAAACCAGTTAATGGTACAGAGAATGGCGGGAGTGCTAACAGAATCGGGGCTTATTTTGAATAGGTGTGAAGATGGTGTCTTCGAAGAGGTAACATTTGACCTGAACTCCAAATGATGAAAAGTAGGGAGAGCATTCCAGCCAGAGGGAGCAGAAAGCACAAAGAAAAGATGCTGATGGGCAGATTACAGAGAGATGAGTTTGGGCCATATTTTAAGTGCAATAAGAAGTCATCACTTGATTTTATGAAAGGGGTCATTTTTGGAGAAAAACGTTACATGGAAACTATTTGTCCTCAGCAGCCCTTTGTCTTAAGTGAAAACACCCTCTGAATCCCTATGGAGTTAGTTAGAACCTAGGTTGTAGAATGGGGTACCACCAGCGGTTGGCCTGCTTGACCCTAGAAACCTACTTCTCTACCACCACCCACAGTGGTGAACCTGGTGTAGTTTTCTCTGTGAATGGGTATTTGTTTCTGTAGCTTCTGAAATGTCTAGGTTCATTCTGGTGAATTTTTTATTGTTAATTTTTTTTTCCTGAAAGCACGGTGAATCCACATAATTGAAGGAAGGGAGGTTATACTTATTGAGGGGTGAGAATGGTATGTTACATACTACTTTATTCTTTGGTTCTAGAATTTAAAATTTTAGTAATGCCATATAATTTTGGAGATCACCAGAAATGCATCATTGTGGAATAACTCTGTGAAAACATTTTTTTCTAGGCTCTGGCTTACAACTGCCTACATAATGTAATATCAATTCCAAACCACATTGCTTAAAGAGTTTCCATTAAACCTGTACCTTAACTTTAACTTTAAATTCCACCGGTTCATAAGCTCTTTTACCAAAAGGATGAAAGTGTCTAAATATCAGTTATAAAGGACAAAATGTTTCTTTGACTATCTTGAGATAAAAAAGTAACCTTCTCCATGATAAAGGCAACATTTCTCCTTTCACATCCTTTAAAGATTTGCTTTGTAGAACATTAAACCTTTTTCCCCTAGAACCTAATGCCTACCATGTACTAAGATTTCATACACACATACACAGTTCTTTCCAATGTGCTTTTAAATTTGCCTTTTTCTTTTGACTCAGATCATTAGCAATGGTCATGGGAAAAGTCTCTGATGGCTCGAGGGAAATGCAATTTTTCTTTGGATTTAACTCTACAGGTTGGTCTAATTTTATTTGACATTTTTGTCCATCATAGTATAAGAGTCCTTTTTTCTTCTTTTCATAGACTGAAAGAACAGTTTCCTTCTTTTAGGCTGCTGCCCTGTTCTTTGCTGTTCAAAAGGAAACAAAGGTTTTCTTTTCATCTTTCTTTTTCTTAGCCTCTGAGTGGAAGGCTTATGAAGGTTGGAGGGCTGGGAGCCGTAGGATATTAGGAAATGTCTTTCATTCACAGACAGCTCTGGACTTGCAGTTGTTCAGCCCTAGTGATGAGCTAGAGTTATGCTTTCCTCACTTCTTATGTGGGTAAAGAAATCGCTTGCCGACCTTCCAGTTTCAACCTCAAGGGTATTTTACTTCAGTCGGATAGGATATATTGGCAAGGAGGGAAGAAGAGAAGGTGTGCCTTTTATAGAACCAGTAACCCTTGCTTCCAGCAGAGAGGCAAGAAACATCTTTGTAGTCAGACCACAGCTATCTATGAAATAAGGAAAAGTGATCAAACATTTCCTGGGTGCTACTAGGTGCTGAGACCGTATAGCATTTTTCGTATGCTATATCACTCTCCTGGCCATTTTTAAAGCAAATATTACTACATTCCATCATCTGAGACTTAAATAATTTAAGAGGTTTGATCAGCATCATATTGTTATGTGAGTTTCAGACCTTGGGTTTTAACACAAATATGTTCATGCTATTTTTCATCGCATTACACTTTCTTTTCATTTCTTTTTACTTTTTAAACATTTTATTTATTCATTTTTAGAGAGAGGAAAGGGGACAGAGAAAGAAAGGGAGAGAAACATTGATTGGCTGCCTTCTACATACCTCCTGACTGGGGACTGAACCTACAACCCAGGCAGGTGCCCTGACCAGAAATGAACTGGTGACCTTTCACTTTGTGAGACAACACCCAAGCAGCTGAGCCACTCCCATCAGGGCTCAGTGTTATTAGTTTCAAAATATATGGAATAAAGTATTACAATCGAGTATTTAATTTTTATTTTATTTTTTATTGCTTATTCTATTACAGTTGTCCTAATTTCTATTTTTCCCCTTTTGCCTCCCTCCACCACACTTGCCCCACTCCAACAATCAATTCTCCCTCCATGGTCCATGTCCGTGGGTCACTCATACATGTTCTTTGACTTGCCCCTTCCCCTTCTTTCCACCATCATCCCCTTTCCCCCTCCCCTCTGGCCACTGTCAGTCTGTTCCACGTTTCCATGCCTCTGGTTCTGTTTTTCTTGTTATTTTATTTTGTTCATTAGATTCCAATTATAAGTGAGATCCTGTGGTATTTGTCCCTCACCATCTGACTTACTTCACTTAGCATAGTACTCTCCAGTTCCATCCATGCTGCCGTGAAGGGTAGGAGCTCCTTCTTTCTTTCTGCTGTGTAGTATTCCATTGTGTAAATGGACCACAGTGTTTTGATCCACTCATTTGCTGATGGGCACTTAGGCTGTTACCAGCACTTGGCTATTGTAAATAATGCTTCTATGAACATAAGGATCAGAAAGACAAACTAAGAAAAAAAAGTCCCATTTACTATAACAACAAGAAAAATAAAATACTTATCAATAAATTTAACCAACGATATAAAAGACTTGTACTCAGAAAATTATAGAACGCTGAATAAAGAAGTTGTGGAATATACAAATAAATAAAAGCATAAACTGTGTTCATGGATCGGAGGAACCAACATCATCAAAATGTCCATACTACCCACAGCAATCTATAGATTCAGTGCAATTCCTATTGAAATACCAATGACACATTTCACAGATATATAACAAATCTTCCAAAAATTCCTATGGAACCAAAAAAGATCCCAAATAGCCTCAGCAATTTTAAAGAAGAACAAAGTAGGAGGGATCACAATATCTGATATCAAACTATACAGCAAGGCCAGGGTAATCAAAACAGCCTTGTACTGGCATAAGAACAGACACATGGACCAATGGAACAGAACAGAGAACCCAGAAATAAACCCAAGTCTCTATGTTCAATTAATATTCAACAAAAGGGGCAGAAGCATACAATGGAGTAAAAATCACCTCTTCAACAAGCGATCTGGACAGCTACATGCAAAAAAAATGAAACTCAACCACTAACTTACACCATACACCAGACTAAATGCAAAATGCAAAAAAAGACTTAAATATAAATAGGTCATGACACCATAAAAGTCCTACAGGAAAACATAGGAAGAAAAATTTCAGACATACCATGTAGCAGTATTTTTGCTGATATAGCTCATAAGCCAGGAGAAATAAGAAAGAAATAAACCAATGGGCTAGATCAAAATAAAAAGCCTCTGTACAGCTAAAGAAAACATCATCAAAATGAAAAGGGAATTGATTGTGTAGAAGAACATATTTGCCAATGTGTTGGGCAAGGGTTTAATCTCCAAAATACATAAAGAACTCACATGACCCCACACCAGAAAGACAAACATTCCAATTTTTGTCTTTTGACAAAGGACGTGAACAGACACTTCTCCAAGGAGGACATACAGAGGGCCCAGAGACACATGAAAAGATGCTCAGCATCACTGGCCAGCAGAGAGATGCAAATTAAAACCACAGTGAGCTACCACTTCACACCAGTCAGAATGGCCATCATTAACAAATCAACAAACAAGTGCTGGAGAGGCTGTGGAGAAAAGGGAACCCTAGTGCACTGTTGGTGGGAATGCAGACTGGGGCAGCCACTGTGGAAACAGTATGGAATTTCCTCAGAAAACTAAAAATGAAACTGCCTTTTGACCTGGCAATTCCACTGCTGTGATTATACCCTAAGAATCCTGAAACACCAACTCAAAGGAACTTGTACAATGGAGTACTTTATATCTCATATTGCCAACAATTATGTGCTGATACCTTACTTTATTCTTAGTATCTGAAAGGGTGGTGCATTGGGTCCTGGTCAGGGCACGTACCTGGGCTGTGGGTTCTGTCCTTACTGAGGGTGCAGTGCATGCAAGAGGCAAGCGATCAATGCTTTTTCTCACATTGTTATTTTTCCCTCTCTTTCTCCCTCCCTTCATCCCTCTCTCTCAAAAAAAAAAAATATCCTATTAAAAAAAAGATGAATCGTTATCTGCTATTAAAAACCAGTAAGCCGCTTTGATTACTCGTTTGCTAATTTGCATTCTTTCTGTTCTGTAGCAAGTACTTTACTGTCCCCTGGCTGTATTCTTAGGTTTCCACAATTTGCAGCTCAGAAATTACCACTAAGTCAAACCTCTTCAGCATCTTGAAAGGTCTACTTAAAAAAACGTTCACTTCCTTTGAACAGTGGCTTTAGTCTAAGTGATTCAATGCAAATCTCCATGGGGACCCAGGCTGAGTCCTCATATCAAATGTTTTCCTAGCATACTGGATTATTTAGTTTATTTTCTATCTCAATTTCTGACACTTGGTACGTTAAGGCTGTGTTAATAATGATTCAAAACAAAATTCATTCTCTCGATGTATTAGTTGGTTTCACCTACATTTCCCAAACTCATGGACATGGACAACAGTGTGGTGATTGCCTGGGCTGGGCCATGGGAGGCAGCTGAAGAGGTATAGGGGGTACATGGTACTGGGGAAAATACAATAAAATAAAACTAGGAAACTTAAAAATAAAATAAAATAAAATGTAAGTTGGCAAAATAAAAATAAAGTTCAGTTGATTACACAAAACATAAAAAGAAAATAATGGCCCTAAATCACAAGAGTAGTAACGATGGCCACGTGGACATGCGCAAGAGAAGCCATAAAGTGCTTCCTTTTGATGAAAAGGTAAAAGTTCTCGACTTAATAAGCAAAGAGAAAATCCTAAGCTGAGGTTGCTAAGATCTATGGTAAGAACAAATCTTCTAGCCACAAAATTGTGAAGAAGAAAGAAGAGATTTGTGCTAGTTTTGCACACATAAACCACAAAAGTTACAGCCACGGCACATGGTAAGTACTGAGCTGGGATGGATCAGACATTACGTTCATGGGTGGAGGGCATAACATTGTCAAGGCTTGACGAGTCTCCCAATGTGTTGTCAGGAGATCAATACCTTTCTAATCTACTTCACTTCCTCTCATCACGTAGGCTTTTTATCATCTCCTAGCATCACAAGAAGAAGAGTGAATATAGTACAGTAAGATATTTTGAGAGAGAGAGGGAGAACACATTCACATAACCTTTACCACAGTTTATTTTAATAATTGTTCTATTTTATTATGGCTGTGGCTAATCTCTTACTGTGCCTAATTTTTAGATTTAAACTTTATCATAAGTATGTATCATACATAAATGCATAGTATATACAGACTTTGGTTCATATGGGGGGACTACTATACCCACTCCTTAAAAATGAGCTCTGTCTGCTGATTTTTATTCTTTAGCTAACTGTCCATCTCGGAATATTAAAGTGAAGACATTTGAACCTTCCATCTTCTATCAGAAATAAATGACTGTACAGAATCAAGGAGCAGTTCCCTATATCCCCAGTAGGAAGAAATTTTTATGAAGAAGGATTTTCAAAGTGATTTATGACAATTCTTTCACTCTGCTGGCTTTATCATTTTGAAACTAAAATGAGTAATGGAGAGCACGCCTCTTTGCTCCTTATTCTGATGGGGTAAAGTTTTATTAACACAGGGTTGCCTGGGCAGCGGTGATGGAACACTCGTTTAGTCACTGCATTGGGTGTAAATGACATTTTTGTCCCAGGACCATGTGGGCTTGACCACATGTACTCTTCAAAAGTGGGGAAACTCAAACTCCCAAGTCCTCATTAGAACAAGTGATATATTATGTTAATTCTCAACAAAAGGACCTTTGAAATATCCTCGTTCTGTAGAAACCTGGCCCTTTTTAATTCTTGTTTCAGCTGTGTAGAATACAAATCATCCATGCCTTTTATCCTAACATACGTTTTATCTCAAAGAATCTTCAGATCTGTGAAAATTCAGTAGTCCCTGTATGTTGTACTATATCATCAATATCATTGAATATATCATGTATGTGTGTGTGTGTCTGTGTGTGTGTACTGTATCATCAGAAGTGTTGGAATCCAATTCAGAATATTTATTGCATTAGCATCTAATGCATAAATCAGTAAGATAGGAAATAATTGGGGGAAATTATAAATCTCTCAACACTATTAATTAGAAAAAACATTTTATACTACTAAGTGGCAGGGAAAAACAATATTTAGAATAAAATCAAATCAATGAAAGAGAATCAGTGTCAAATCAGAGCCACTTTCATGTTATCATCTGATTCCGACTGCACGTTAGCATTTAGTAATAGGCTCTCTACCTGACGCATCTTTATTTTTACTCTGTCTGTTTTCCCTATTGTGTTCTTCCTCTGCCTTTTATAACAAACCTGTTACAATTCATATTTTCTCATTAAATGTGTGACTTGAATCCCTGACTCAGGCAATAGTCCCTGAAGTAAATTACCTGGAGAATTTTTCAGATTAAATATTGGTATGAGGACTATAACACCCTCATGCATATATAATTCCCTTCCTGAAGGCTCAAGTATTAATTCCCTTTTTTATTATTATTAGTCCTTTGGGTGCTCAATAGGAAACTAAATTTCATTCTAAATATTCACTGGGCTCTAATTTCTCAATTCTTTTCTTATTTGCAATAAAAATTCAATAACTTTCCCTTTTTCTTAATGCTCAAATGACTGTGTAACTATTTATAATCTTAAAGGAACAACATTCTCAAATATATTCACTGCTTTTACCATTTCTGTAAAAAATGAAGTAAATGAAATTTAACTTAATTTCCACACATGTCATATGGACTCATATGTCCTGCTGATATTAACATGTAGAGTAATTCTCTGCCTAGTCTTCAGAACAAACCATTTAACTGATTCAAATACAGTATAATACAGATCTTAATTACATAGATAATAATATTAAATATAATACATAAAGCAGATACAGTCAAGAAATGACTTTCTAGATTAGATTTAACATCTTTTGTTTTCTTGATACATTTGAAATGAGTTGATTTGTGATAATCAATGCCCCCCAAAAGCAAAACCTGACCAGGATTTAATGTACAAATAATACTAAAATGCAGGAAAACTGAATCCAAAGAGATTGGGGGGATGTCACACAAGTCATTTTACTTTTTGTAAATTTCTGTTTGCTAATTTGCAATATCAAAGAGCAGGATTAAGTAATGAATTTCCATGGTCCTTCAGCCATGACATTTTAAGCAAAATAATAAAAGTGTAATATATATATCAGATAACAAAGCAATTGCCTGTCTTCATTATTGGAATTATTATTTTAATAACTTGTTGATGTTAATTTGATGAAGTATGTTAAAAAAACATTAGATATTTGTAATGGAAGTTTAAATAAAAATTTCATGATTTTAAAATATTAGTAATATGTCACTTCAAGCAATTTCAAATCTCTAAGATAAATAATAAGAAAATGGCCTTCATACACTTTATTATTCAAAGGGGATATTGTGCCCTCATAAACCTACTAATTTTTCACTATTTCTTTTTTATATACATTTCCCCAAATTTTTAATTTGAAAACATGCAAACCTACAGAAAAGTTAAACGAGTGGAATAATGAGTACCCATATAATATCTCCCACCTAGATTCCCCAGTTTTTAACATTTTGCCACATTTGCTTTCTCTTCTTTTTTCCTCTCTTTAAACAGAGACACAAAGACAGACAGAAACACACATGTGCGCACATTTTTGAAACCCTTTCAAAATAAGTGCCACCAATATGACACTTTACCTAAGTATTTCAGCATCATGTAACCCCTAAGAACGTGAACTTTCTCTTGCCTAACTGCAAAATTATTACCACCCAAAAAATTTAAATGTGTAAAAATTGTTATCCACTATACCAACCATATTCAAATGTCCCTAATTATTCTAATAATGTTGTTTAGTTGTTGCTTGTAACTGATTCCATACCTAACCAGAACATTAACATGTCGAAGAGTTCAGTCCAGTTATTTTGTAAAAATAGTGTAAATTGGATTTGTCTTATGTGATTGCTTCCTCATTATTAAATTCAGATTAAACATTTTTGATAGGATTACTACGTAGGTGATATTGTGTATTTATATAACACCAGAAAGCACACAGTGACAATTTGACATCTTATTGGTGATACTAAATTTAATTGATCACTTATTATCTGCCTTTAAATGCATCTTTTTTTAGTAAATGTAACTTTCCCTTAGCAATTAATAAGTAAACTGTGAGGTGGTACTTTGAAATCATATGAACATCTTGTTCCTTAAAATCCTTTCACCCAACGACTTTGGCATGCATAATCCTTGCCTGAATTAATTACATTATGTTTGCAAAATGGTGATTATCCAACTTCATTATTCCTTTAATATTTATTAATATTTGCTTTAAAGAAAATTTCCTTTTAATAACTTTCTTATGAAAAATATTTACAAAGATACACAAAATAAAATTATGTAATGAACTATATCGTGTATTCATTAGCTAGAATAGTCATGGAGGACCCAGTGGTTCCAATCCTGGAAATATATCTGAAGAAACCCAAAACACCAGTCCAAAAGAGCATAAGCACCCCTATATTCAATGCAGCGTTATTTACACTCACCAAGATAGGGAAGCAGCCCAAGTGTCCATCACTAGATGAGTGGGTAAAACAACTATGGGACATATACACAAGGGAATTCTACTTGGCCATAAAAAACAAGAAATATTTACCTTTTGTGACAGCATGGATGGACCTGGAGAACATTATGCTCAGTGAAAGAAGCCAGTCAGAGAAAGACAAATATCATGTGATCTCACTCATCTGTGGAATCTCATGAACACACTGAACTCACAAGGAAAATGGGGGCAGATTCACAGATGGAGAGCAGATGACAGGTATGGCAGTGTGGAGTGGAGGGTCTGAGTAAGAAGGAAAAAGGACTCATGGACACAGACAACGGTGTGGGGTTTGGGGGGTAGTGTGGAGATGGATGAGGGTTTGGGGGTATAAATGATGTTGGAAGAAAAATGAAAATAAAATAAAAACATAAGAGAGTAAATGGGCACAACTTCCTGTGAAAGGTACAGGAAGGGTACAGATAACTGGTCTACCTAGGGACAGTGTTTCCAAAACAGTAATACAAATTATAACAATTTGGGAAGTTTTTAAAAAAGATTTTATTCATTCACTTTCAGAGAGGGGGGAAGGGAGGAAGAAAGAAAGGGAGAGAAACATCAATGTGTGGTTGCCACTTGTGCACCCCCTACCTGGAGACCTGGCCCACAACCCAGGCACGTGCCCTGAATTGGGGATTGAAACAGTGACCCTTTGGTTCTCAGCCCATGCTCAATCCACTGAGCTACACCAGTCAGGGCTAAAACGGGAAGTTTTAAACATCTACAGATTCCTAGGGCTCACCCCCAATATTATTTAACAGTTTCAGGGAGACGAAAGGGAATGGTAGAAAAGACGCCAACAACTCTGAACACCAGTGACTCAGAATTCACTGGGATTTGCAGTCAGCCTTTGAGAGACTGAGCTGTAGAGTATACAAATCCAGCCATGAGATACAGAAGCGCATCCTCTGAAAGGCAGACGCACAAAGAACTGAGACTCAAGCTCTCCAAGAATAGAGGAAGGGAACGGTCAGAGTGACCTGAAGCTGAGTCAGAGATCTTTTGAAATAGGAGCTCAAGTGCTGCGGCATGACTGAGTTGTTTTGAGAAGAAAAACAGACCCACCTGCTGGGATTAGAAGAGGCTAGGATGGGAACACGCCAGCCAGACAAGCTCAGCGAAAATGGTTTATGTGATTTCTCTTTATGTTTCAGAATGAACTAAAAGTCTATTTTTGAATTCGTTATTCATTTGTTTGCTAAAAGAAGAAAACATGAAGATGGGAAATATTTTTGTCTTGATTGAAATTTGTAGCTGGTTTCATGTAAGTCATTATGTTAACATGCTGGATTCTCCTCCAACAATTCTTTTTGTTCCTTCTCTTTGTTTTTATTGTCTGGATTTTGGGTGGACAACTGGACCAGACAGGGAACATTGCTGTGAGAGCTTTTATTTGGCATGTTAAGGTTGTGGATTTATTTTATCCTTATGCATATGATGCAGTCTTTCTCAGAAATCACATGCTTATTATTTCACTGCAACAGGCCTGTTCCTTTCAGTTTATGCAAAGATTTTCAGTGTGTAAAATATTGTAGGTATGATCTGCATACAGTGTGAAGACGACGAAGAAAATCAAATCTAAGTAGTAGAAAGTAAAAGTGTTCAAGGGCGAATAGAGATTGGTTGCAGCTGGTTTGGGAGTGTTGGTTTTGTGGCGGGTGTTTTTTCTGTAGTGGTTGCTCCCTTGAATTGTCATCCACAGATAGTCCCTTTGAAAGAGCTTCAGGCCATTGTCCCCTGCAACACTTGCATGAGAGTAATAGCCAACTCGATCTTTTCTGGAATGCCCCTATTCTAGCCTTATTTACAGTCGGGTCCGATTTCATGTTCACAGTCTCAAACTTTTTTCAGGACCTTATCTTTATATAAGTACAATAGAGTTTAAGATGATGAAATTTTTCAAAGGATACCCATGGGCAAATTCCAGTGTTGGGGATTGGTTTTCCTTAAGTCTTAATGAGAAACTCATGCGAGAATGTTTTTTATAATGACATTTTGCCAAAATAAGGTTGGTTGGATCCTCAGCCAAAACCAGAGAGAACATTCAATGTAAAATTCAATAGCCCATGCTTTCTGCCCAGAGAAAGACACAGCAGTCCCCCGGTCCGCACGCTGCCAGCCCCTCGGCCTCCCTATTGAATTGTAGGATTATTGAATGGGCACGTGGCCAGGTCACTGCAGAATCCTTTTTGGCAAAGGGCAGAGGAGAGAAGTCTTCTGTTTAATAGATTGCTTCTTCCTTTGTTTCTTCTTTCCCAGACATAGCTACTGTAGTCATGGATTTTTTGAAGATTTTTATTATGTTTTTTTAACAGTTCATTTTTATTGTATTTTTCATTACTGTTGATCCCTCCATGCCCTCTTCCACTTCCAGCCACCCTTCCCCTGTCATCGCCACACTGTTGTTCCTGTCCATGACTTCTTTCTCTCGTTTTGCCCAATCCCTCCCGCCACCCAAATCCCCCACCCAGAGCTGTCTGACCTGAATACCATTCTGCTCAGTGAAACAAGCCAGTCAGAGGAAAACAAATACCAGATGATTCCAGTCATGTGGAATCTGATGAACAAAGTGAACTAAGAAGCAAATCAGAGGCAGACTCTAAAACCAATGGCAATGTCCTAGGGTGAGGATTTTTAAAAAGCTACTAGATGATTAAAAATAACTGTATTTTACCCCAGCTGGTGAGTGTCATGTTTGGGTGTCATCCCGTAAACCGAAAGGTTGCCAGTTCAATTGCCCCTGCCCCCCCTCTCTCTGAAATCAAAAATAAAAATTACAGCTTAAAAAATAAAATAAGCCCTGGCTGGCATAGCTCAGTGGATTGAGCATGGGCTGTGAACCAAAGTGTCCCAGGTTCGATTCCCAGTCAGGGTACATGCCTGGGTTGCAGGCCACGGCCCCCAGCAACTGCACACTGATGTTTCTCTCTCTCTCTCTCTCTCTCTCTCTCTCTCCCTCTCTCTCCCTCTCTCTCTCCCTTCTCTCCCTAAAAATAAATAAATAAAAATCTTTTTAAAAAAATAAATAAATAAAATAAAATATAAATGATTTCACGGCACTCTCCCCCTTTTTAGTAGAAGCCCTTTCAGCGTGTTCTTAGTGCTTGTCACTTATCCCCTGTTGCTGCCCTTGAAAGTGTTGCCTCACTCCGAACTATGAAGAAAATGATTTCTTTGCTGTGTAAGTTAGAAAGAAACAGAATAGGGCGTTTCAAGCCTATCTCTTCTGTGGGATTTAAAGGGCATTTTGTTTAGTTTTCACGTAAACTTGAGCTTTTGAAAGAAGACCAATTATCACTGGAAGATATGGTGTATCTAATGGGATAGAGAGTTTAACACGCTGAGCAATTCCTACTGCCTGTGGAAGGAACAGAGCAATAAAGAATACAAAGGAGGCGAAGGAAATTAGTTTGAAAATGCCAGTATCCTAATTAAAACAAAACCCATTAAGCTGTCAGGTATACAATAAAATTGCCTATGTATGCGCTGATTAGATTGTTCATCCTTCTAGTTACATAAATTATCACTGATATGTGGTCTCAGCATACACTGACTGTGTGTTTGTGACGGATATCTGTATGTCCAAATTTAGCCTTTTGATAATTAATGCAACCCTAGCTGCGCTTTGTATGCAAGACACGAAATCAGAGAAACCAAGGCAAATATAATTTAGTTGAATCCTGGGATTAAAGAGTTCTATACTTGATATGTTTCTTAACGCAATTTGTAAGATGATTAAAGCATGCTTTTTAAAAAAGATTTTATTTATTCATTTATATTTGTTTGTTTACTGTTGTTCAAGTGCAGTTGTCTCCATTTTCCAGCCAGCACTTTCCTCCCTAACCCCACCCACCCCCACCCTCGATCTTACCCCCTTTTGGCTTTGTCCATGGGTCCTTTATACATGTTCCTTATTTATTTTTAGAGAGAGGAGAAGAGAGGGAGAAAGAGAGGGAGAGAAACACTGATGTGAGAGAGATTCGTCGATTGGTTGCCTCTGCTACATGCCCTGCACTGGAGGCCAAACCCGCAACCCAGGCATCAAACCAGGCACCTTTCTTTTTGCAGGACGATGCCCAACCCAGGATGATACATGGACCCACTTGGGTAAAATACTTCCTGGTGCAGACAATTCTCTATGACAAATTACAAAGGAAGCTAATGTTTCCTGTGTTTTTAGAATCCATATTCTTTTAACATGAGGAAATAGAAACTATCATAATGTTTTGAATCGCTGTGGGATTTTAATTGCGTATTCTCCCAGATTGTGTGCTAATAAAGGGTTGGCAGCATATGCAGTGAGTTTAGATATCCTCAACAACTTATCCAGTAGTTGATCTAAAATCCTACTTACTCTCATTTTTTTGGGTAATTCATACAAAGCATATGAAAATTTTAGTATGTGCTTGTATTCATCTGAATTCTTTTGATATTCTCAGAGGTTTGCAAGTTGTCCTCAAGGCTGTGGTCCAGGATGTAATGATTATGTCAGGAACGAGAAAAAATATGAACAAGTAATGAGTTGGGAGGTGGGGAGCAACTTGAGGTCAAAGCCAGGAGTCACATACTGAATTCTCAGAGCTGAAGTGTACCATTCAACCTAGGGGACAGTGAGCTGAGAAGGTCCAGGGTCAGCTCACAGAGCAATGCAAAAGATTGACCCCCATTTTTTGTGAAAAATTAAGAGTCTGGCCAATCTTGGGGTGATGAAAACGTCAGAAGACGGGATAAATTAGTTGACACTGATTTTTTGTGGTTATAGTTTTTAATTGTTTGAAAAAAGTAAAAATCTTTTTATTTTTTTGTTTCCTTGAATGTTCAGTCCTAAGGCATGATCCAAGTAAGAATCAAAAATTGGCTTCTCGCCTTAAGAGTGGGCATAGAAAGAAGTAAGAATGAGCTAGAAGCGACAGTTGTGTACCCACTTTGGGCTATTGCTGCTCCCTGGTGCTGAGTTTATGCAATTTAATCACCTGCAAATGTTTTCTCCATTTCCCCGCCAGGTTTTGTTTTGTTTTGTATAGATTTTCAGAAATGACAGCACCTTAAGCAAACATGGATTTTGTACATATTCTTAGAGGGTCTGTTTCTCTTTTTCTCTTTCTCCCTCCCTTCTCTCTCTAGAATCAATAAGCATATCCTCAGGTGAGGATTTTTAAGAAAAGAATCAGAAAGTTTTCAAACTTTCTCATTGATGACTCCTTGACAGGAGGATAGAGGGCCAAGAAGTCAAACTGCTTGTCCATTTTTTTGTGAGCAGTGGCCAGGGGGTATAAAGGTGATAGTTTATCATAAATTTATCAAAGATGATGAACTCTTTTTAAATTGCTGGGGATAGGTACCTGGTTTGGGGCATCAAGACCTATGAAGAGGAGCTGTGGACTAGAATGTCTCATTTTATGTGAATAAAACTGCTGAATAGTAACTAGTATATTTTTTTTTAGAGAGAGAGCGAGCGAGGGAAGGAGAAAGAGAGGGACAGAAACACCTATGTGTGAGAGGAACAGATCGGTTTCTCTCGCACACATGCAGACTGGGGACCGAGGGAATAAAACACGCTTAGCTTTGCAGGTCAGTGCTCGGAGCAACTGAGCCACACCAGGCAGGGCAGTGGTAGCCAATATTTTTGAGCACTTGTATTATTTTAATTTACTTTTGCAATATAGGTATCATTGTTTCCATTTTTCAGACTAAGAAAAGAAACCTTAGAATTTATTAAATAACTTGCTCCCTTAAAGAGATATTTAGTAACAAACCAGGTTTTTCAATTTGAGTTTGTACAACTCCAAATCCGCCATTATTACCCATTACACCGTGGTTATTTTTTATGCACCACAAAAAGAGGAAGGCCAAAGCCACTCTAATGCATTAGAGGGGGGTTAGTTCTTCCGTGGCTTTCTGGTACCCATTGGTGGTTGGAGGGAGCGCAGGGAACAAAGAAGGATGGCAAAGACTTTCACACCGAGAACCAAAAGCTGTACTCTCAGTGAGAGGGTTGTGCCCTGAATATCGCACGTGAATCTACTTACCAAGTTCAAGTTCTTGCCTCTGTGCTGAATGCAATGACCACTAGGAAAAAAATGTCTGCGTTCTTCAGTACATGACGATGCTGATGAATTAATGTTGTTGATGTTCTTCCAAAAACCTTCTGTGGTAGACTTATAAACTATTTTGGTATGCAGCCCATATCTAATCAATCAGCGAGTCCATGATGAATCAAGAAACATTTGTTGACAAAATCTTGTGTTCAGTGCCAATCAGTCTAACTGGGCCACCACTGTTCCGATTGCCAGCCATGACATGTTACTCTAAAATATGGAGTTTATTGTTGTAAAGTGTGTATCCATTATAGCCTTAAGCTCATTTATACTGCCTACTCTGACTGTATGTGTACTATGCTGTTCCCAAGTCCAATATCTTTCTTGGAGAAGAAAACTTTTCTAAACTTAAATATGAATATATCCTGCACTTTTCTTTTTATGACACCCAAACCTATCCTTTGTGCATATTTTTTAAAATAATAAACACACATACATATATATTTTTAAAAGACAACAAACACATGTTTATGTACTAGATCTTTGTGTCCATTTAAACTTTGTAAAGGGAGAGATTTTAGCCAAAAGAATAAAAACATCAAATGCTCAAAAAATAAAATGCTAAATAAAAGAGTTATTTGAACTCAGGGCTTTGATGATAATAATTAAATTGAAGAAGAACTAATCACTTCCCTATTTTCAACTCAACCAAATAAATATTTTTTCAATAATAGTTTATTAGTTATAAAAGTATAAATATACCCTGGCTGGTGTGGCTTGGTGGACTGAGTGCCGGCCTGCGAACCAGAGGGTGGCCAGTTTGATTCCCAGTCAGGACACATGCCTGGGTTGCGGGCCAGGTCCCCAGTAGGGGGCGTGTGAGAGGCAACCACACATGGATGCTTCTCTCCCTCTTTGTCCTTTCCTTTTCCTCTCTCTGAAAATAAAGGAAACATATTCTTAAAAAGTATAAATAATTCCCCTGTGAGAAAAATCAGTGTTTTTGCCTCCTTTGACAACTATTAGTTAACAGTCGTATCTGACAAGGAGAAGAAGTGGATCAGTGGTTTATGCTCCATAATGAAGAATATTGGGGTGCAATTTCAGGTGATAGGATAGTATCATATATGACTTTCATGGATATAATTCTCAAAATGGAACCGTGTGGCTCAGTTGGTTGGAGCGTCGTCCTGTAACTGAAGGCTTGTGGATTGATTTCCGGTCAGGGCACAGGCCTCCGTTGCAGGTTTGATCACCACGCCAGGTGCATGGGGGAGGTGAGCCATGCATGATTCACCCTCTCCTTCTTCTGTCCATTCCTCTCTTTCTAAAAGACAATGAACAAACGGTCCCTGAGTGAGAATAAAACAAAAATTGGGACTTAGAAAGGAGCACACAGAATGAAAATAATGCTGATAATAATTCCATCTTTTGGTAGAGGCTGCAGAAAACATGAAACATCTTATAGTGACTCTGGAGTATTATTTTGCACTCCAGTAATCATTGTGGTAGGTAACTGAGAGGTTTTTAAAATCGTTTTGCTTCTGCTTTGCAGTTAATTTCACTAATTTTTGCTGACACTTTATTTACAAAACCACTCCGGCATTAGGCTAATTTGAAATATTCGATGCATTAGTTTTCTTGAGACTGACAAAGGCGGAAACACTAACTTTCATGTTATCCGTCTCTCCTAGAGCTGCAGTGGATCGGTCACAGAGACGCGGATTTGCCACACAGACTTGGCTATCGATGAGGTGAATGGTATTTTCCCAAAAAGATAGACTGAACTCCCAAATGCCAGAACACCACAGTGTGATCTTAAGTGAGGTTCGTAACAGTGAGCCCTAATCTAAAGGACTAGTGTCCCCATAAAAGAGAAATTTGGACACAGAGGCAGATACGCACAGAGGAAGATGACGTAAAGACAGAAACAAGATTGGTTTGGTGCAAGTGTAAGCCAAGGACTTCCTGCCCCCACAAGAAGCTAAGAAGAGGCCAGGAAGGACTTCCCCAGAGCTCTCAAGTTAACGCCTTGTTTCTAGACTTCTCGGCTCTACGACTATGGCATAATACATTACTGTTGTTTTAAGCCAACTGAATGTTGGTACTTTTTTACAGCAGCTTCAGCAAACGAATATACATCTTGTTTCTTGTTTTCAGTTCTTCACCCAAGGACATGTTGATTGATTTTAGAGAGAGGGGAAGGGGGAAACGGAGAGACAGAAACATCAATCGATCGCCTCCTACAGGCACTGAGACCGAACGCACAACCCAGGGATGTCAATGACCTTCCTGGTGTATGGGGTGATGCTCCAACCAACTGAGGCAGCCAGCCAGGGCCATCCTGTTACCGTTGATATACATGTGCATTTATATTTTCGGTAGGTTCCAATTAGGCAGCATGTCGTTTTGCTTTATTTACACAGTATGAAGATCTCTGACTTTTTTTTGATGATCCGTTACTTGTAATTGGAGTATTTAAACAATTGCATTTAAGGAGATGATTTATAATGATTTAAATATATTGATTATTTAAATCATTTTTCATTTATCTCATGTGTCCTTTTTCCTATTTTCCTGATTTATTTTTTGGATTAATTTAATACTTTAATGACTCCACTTTTTTTATTTGGTTGGGTTATTACATGCAACTCTTTGTTTTATTATGTTAATGGGTGTTTTAGGTTACATATTAGCCTTTCTTTTAAAACATCCACACTATGATAACCAGACAACAGAACAGAGGTGATTTTTAGGGCAATATCATTGTCCCTGTTAATGAAATCAAGGCTTTGGCTTAAAATGCTTACTGTTTTTTAAATTTTTACTTATTCATTTTTAGAGAGAAGAGAAGTATTGATTGGTTGCCTCTCGTATAGGGACCAAACCTGCAACCCAGGAATCAAACCAATGACCTTGTGTTTTGTGGGACACACCAGTCAGGGCTAAAGTTGTTATTGTTGCTCAATAGTGTTAGGTAAGTGATACTTATATTGTATTTATTTAATGCCTTTAGGAGTATGCAAAACCTATTAATCAGTTGATTTTGTTCCCACGGTATTAAATGGCTAAGTGGACCGAACCCTTTTTGTTGAGTTATGTGTGTGTTTTCCCATAGTCAGTTGGTGTGGCACGGACCAGGGGTACCCAGATGTTCATATTTCATACAGAACTATCAAGGTTTTATTTTCCAAGTAATGATATTTAAAATGTCATTTATGCCCTGGCCAATGTGGCTCAGGGGGTTGAGCTTTATCCTGAAAACTGGAACATCACAGATTCAATTCCTGGTCAGGACACATGCCTGGGTTGTGAGTTTGATCCCTGGACGGTGCACGTAGAAGAGGTAACCTATCAATGTTCATCTCTCACATTGATGTTTCTCTCTCTGTCTCCCCCTCTATTCCCCTCTCTCTAAAATCAGAAAAGCATGCCTTTGGGGGAGGAGAAAAAATAAAATAAAATAAAAATGTCATTTACTATGCAAATTTCTCAAGGAAAGTATGTATGAACAGTGAAAACATACAAAGAATATTGTTTCAGAAAAAAATGCTTTCCTTTATATTGAATGCAGTTAACTTTATGTTGATAGTAACTATATCTTTCTTAATTTTTCATTTTGCTTTGTTCAAAAATATAAATTCAAATATAATTACATGACACATCATATGATTGAGTTCAGGCTTCCAGATTTTAAGAAATGTATTTATTCAGCTTAGTAGGGTTGCCTGGGAGCAAAAGTTTTATACTTCAGAGAAATCATCATTGTATCCTTGAGCGTGTCCTTGATATAAGCAGAGAAGTGGAATCATGTTTTTCTCTCTGTCAGTGTAGCTTGCTCTCCCTTCATTCAGCCCCTGCTTTTTATCCACATAGAAAAGTTTCAAAGCCAATGGACAGTCCTCAAGTATAATTTAGAAATAACAGTTAACATTCAACTAGTCCTAGGCTTGGAATATTTTTAGAATTAAATCAGGTGCAAAGTACTTCATGTCCTCAATATCTGCATAAATTATTTAAAACCTTTATCGTTTGAAGGATGAAAACAATGGTAAATCAGCTAACTTCTTGATTTTCATTTTCACAGTTGGTTGCCATGGCTAGATTCACAGCAATATTCCAAGACATTTCAGAAAAATACTCCAAGTCTTTTGATTGTGACAGGCGAGCAGTTCTTACAAATTTTAGGAGTGAGACACAAAATCAAGAGTGTATACATGATCTCCAGGCTCAAATGGGGATTTTATCTTTTACTCCCCAAAATATGGGCAACATTTAGCTTTTTGTTGTAGAAGCCATTATTTGGTGGCCTTTCAAAAGAGCGTTGGTGTTTCAGGCTTGCTATGGCACTAAAAATATGTAACAAAGCAGTTAATGAATGTCAGGAGTATAAAATGTTGCATACTAGAAAAGCAGTAAAAATAAGTTCTAAGTGTTCAGCTGTCAAAAATACATAATGTCTGAAGCAGAATTTTGACAATTATCTTGGCAGCAGTCTGTTACATGATGTATAAACAGTAATCTCTTGAAAAATTCAAAAATAGAATTTCTGTGTAGCAGATCGTATTTGACTTTAAGAGGTATTTTCGCAGTCTGAAAGAATTGATCAATAAATGGCACATTATTTTAAATTCTGATATTAGGAATAAACACCACTGACTGTTAAATTAAACTGTGTTATTTCCATTGCTGAGGCACAAAGAGAAGTGCCTAGACAAGTTAGAAAATATATAAGGGCCACTGAAATGAAAGTCACAAAATAGAGGCAGCTAAAGGAAAAGCTATCCAGTGGAATTTGCAAGATGTGTTATTTAGGACCAGAGTTGATGAGAGAGAACAGCTTTGCAGCGAACTTAAGTTCACTGCAAATATTTCTTTTTGAGTAGGTCACTGCTCGGTCTAACACTATTTCTACATATGGGCTATTGAGCCACATTCTCATATTGCCTGAGGCAAGAAGTCATTTAATTCATTGAAGTGGGAATATGCTATTCCAATGGCCTGAAAGATTTTTGTGCTGTGTGAAAACAGTTTAGTCTGGAAAACCACCCACGCTGTTATTACGCACAGCAGTAACACAATATAACACAGTGCTAAGTATTTGGTACATATTATTTCCCTTACTCTTAGCAATAATCTTTAACTTTTGTATTTTTTGATTTTAGAGAAGGTAGGAGGGAAAGAGAGAGAGAGAGAAACATTGATTTGTTATTCCACTGATTCATGGATTCATCAGTTGATTCTTGAACGTGCCGTGACCGGAGACTAAACATGCAACCTTGGTGCATTGAAACAATACTCCAGCGCACTGAGATTTCTCCTAGCAAAAGCCTTTAGAAATACAGCTGAGTCTCGGTACTTCTGGGAGTTCTGTTCTATATAGTCACTGCAGACACCAATCACTGAATAGCGAACTACTGTGTGTAAGCAAAATACAGCGTTAGATCCCTGGTCACAAAATTTTCACCAACTGGTCAATACACATCTTGTTTAATGTGTTTTTTTTTCTGTTTAAAGACACCTTATTTAATATATATTGTTGAATTATTAATGTTGATCTTGTGGCAAAAAGCACTATAACTCATGTACAAACAAAGCTTATCTAACAGTATTTTCTCCTTACTTATTACATCTTACTGAACATCACTTCAGAACTATACTGGGGGGCCATTTCGCATAGGGAAATCACCAACAAAAAGCACACAGATGTGAAAAGTATGGCGCTTAATTGCCCAGGAAAAAGACACTGTTTGCATGATGAAGGAGACAAACACATTCACTCCCAACTGAGTACACGCCTCTCCTCACACATCCACAAATGACTAGACAAGTACCACGAGTCTTGAGTTTGGGATTACAAATAAATTTTAGTGACTAGGTGGTTCATTTGTGATTATTTGACAATGCAGTATTATTTGTTGTTTTTGTTCGTTGGAAAGGTATTTTCCTTCGAATCTCTCAATGTCTCAGACCAATGTACCGTCCTTTACACTCGTCCCTAAATATCCCTGGGTCCTTACCTATCCCTGAATTGTAGCTGAAACCTCCTCTGACTTGGTCTCTCTGGATTCTGCTGTTCTCCAAAAGGCTCTTGATTCACAGTTGTTTCTGTCTGGCAGTATTCGGCTGCAGATCTGTGAGGTTATCTGGCTTTGATTCAAGATGAATTTTAGTTATTTCCTGACCATATTTCTAACCTCGCAGGGCCCCTCAGAGATCCCCTGTTGGCTGATTCTGAACAGCTTTGATTTAATTTCCATGGATTTCACACACAGACTCCCAGCATTTTCCATATTTAAAATGGATTTGTTCATTGAGACTGAGACTTTCCCAGGGACTGGTTAGTTCACTTGGTTTGAGTTTTGCTTTAATGAAGTAGAAGTTGAGGATTCAGTCCCCAGGAGGGTTAGTTAGCACTCTGTACTCCTGGCCAAAGCCTGGCTTTCCAGCCCCTGGAGGTTACTGACTCACAAAATTGGCCATAGACTTAGCCCTGGACCCTGGTCACTGACAGACCTCTGAAATATTTAGTTTGAAGTGTTCTGTTCCTTTTATTTTGGCCTATAGACACTTGAGCCATGAAGAAAGAAAGGAGAGGGCCAAGTGTAAGTCTGAAGTTGTGGAACTCATCCCTGCCAACTGGAATTAAGAACATATCCACGTCTCTCAATGTGAAAGATGCCAAGTTTTATAAAGATTCATTTATTTATTTTTAGAGAGAGGGAAGGGGACAGAAAAACAGAGGGAGAGAAATATCAATGTGAGAGAGATACGTTAATCAGTTACCCCTCCTGCAATCCCTGACTGGGGACTGAACCCGCAACCCAGGCATGCGCCCTGACGGGGAATTAAACCAGCAACTTTTCACTTTGTGGGACGACACTCAACCAGCTGTTAATTCCTATTCGATACACGTTTTACTCTTGTGAAGATATTACTTTAACCCTAAATGAGTATGTAAAGTGTGACACATACTACATCAGCTTTAATAATTTACACATATAGTAATATCTAGGTTCTTGAAGTTCTTTAACTTTTCAGTTCAGCTACAGCCTCAACCTTATTCAAATTATTCTTGTACTTTTATGTTTTATTCATAGCATAGAGTCTTCTTGTGATGAAATGGTAGTCTAACTTCCAGAATCATATGGATAGTTATAGATTTTGAGTTTTAATGACAATTTAAAGAATGTAAGCTTTAAGCTCTTCTTAGGAAATAGTGTATTTTTACAATATTGCATGTATGTTTGTTTCAGACATACACGGTCTGTCCAGAAGGTATCCAGCCATGTAATATGAAAAATTGAGACATTTACTGAAGTAGATACAACATACAAGAAACATTGTGCATAGGACAATGACTTCTCAGTCCCCTTCAAAGGAGGCACCTCAGGACCTCACACAGGTCTCTCAATCCCCATCAGCTGCCCCATCATATTTTCCTGAAACTCATCCATGGTCTGAAATCTCTTCCCTTTCAAAGGTGATGTCAGTTTTGGGAAAAGCCAGATGTCACTGGGGGCCAAATCTGGGCTGTAGCAGGGCTGAGTCACCACAGTGATTTCACGGTTTCACCAAAAAACTCTGCACGAGACATGATGCATGAACAGGTTCGTTGTTGTGGTGAAGCTGCCAATCACCAGGTGCCCATAGCTGCGGGCTTCTAAATCAGCTGAATAGTTTCTGCAGAGGAATGTTCAACATTAATGCAAAATTGGATGCAGATTTGTTGCTCCACCCACTCAGTCCTTTTGAATGTGACAACCACACAGTACACATGCTCACTCCATGGCATCTACCACCCCCACTGACTGGTACAGTGAAGTCGTCATTGTTCACACATGCGCACTCCAGTCCACCCTCCTTGGCTGCCAGGTTACATCGATGTCATGCAAACCGTTCTCGTTATACTACCAATGGCTGGACTTTTTCTGGACAGACCTCATATACCTACACATTTTTAGACGAGATCGGGAGTGTTCAGCATGGTATGGCCATAGACATACATATACATTTTGAAAGGCCAATTGTTTTACTGTATCACAAACTCCCTATGTCTAATTTTCTAACCAAAAAAGTAATGTGACTTTTTGGTACTTAAGTAAAAAAGTAGAGAAATCATTTGTGAAAACTTCAAAATAAGTATCTGCTTTTTATTATAAATGTCCTTTCAATATTAAGACTTTTGACTTTGAATTCCAAGATGTTTTATCGTTGTGGTCTCAGGAAGTTACAATTGAAATGACAAGATCTGACTTAATCCCAGCAGGTCCCGCTCCTTATTAATTCAATGATTTTTCATGGGATCTGCATTTTAGCTTCTTGCATTAAAGTCATGGTCTATGGCATTGGGCTGAAGTGACACTTTGCAACCATACTTTGCTCCAGGCTGCTTAGCAATAATTCATTAGAGATAATAATAAAACAGCATTGCCCTCTTTAAAATGTATTCAACTTTCGAGATAAGAATAAATATAATAAAAGGGAGGCTGAGCCCTGACCAGTGTGACTCAGTAGGTTGGGGTCCTCCGCAAAGCAAAGGGTCACCGGTTCAAGTCCAGTCAGGGCACATGCCTGGGTTGTGGGCCAGGTCTCCAGTAGGGGGCATGTGAGAGGTGACCATGTATCTTTCACACATTGATGTTTCTCTCCCTCTCTCCCTCCCTTCCCCTATCTAAAAAAAATTTAATCTTAACATTAAAGAAGAAGGTAGGCTGATATAGACAACTCAATTTTAAATATTGGACTGATAAGAAAGAATAGTAGTAGAAAAATGATTAAAGCAGGTCTGTGATTATAAGGTTTCCTGAAATTGGCATCATTACAGACGATAAAACAAGGAGAAGGCAAAATGTGAAATCCTGCAACTCTTAAATACTGTTTATTTTCTAATACCCTGAGGCAGGGTCGCATACTGTTCTCATCCATGATAGCCTCCCCGAGGGAGGCTTTAAAATATACTGAAACTGGCCCCACCTTGAGGCATTCTCTGAGCATCATCTTTTTTTTTTTAAAGCACTCTAAGTGACGCCAATGCAGAGACAGGGTTGAGGACCTCTGGAATAATGCACATGGCATTATGTAAGTTTTGGATGTCATCGGATGGTAATTTCTGGGCTGTAGGGCCGCGCAGACTCACTTACAATGCGGCAAAATCTGAGCTCGTGTGTGAAAAAAACCTTGACTGGTCTGAAGCTTTGACTAGAAAAGAAGGTGCAGCAAGGTCTGCATATATTGCCCCCTTGTGGCAGTTTTTAAAATAACAACAGAAAGTGGTGCAGTCAAGATGTCAGCCCCTAACCTCCAAAACTGCAAGAAAATTAATTTGGGTTGTTTTAAGGCAAAAAAGTCAAAATAAACGATATTACAATTCATTTAGTTAGGTATATGTTGTAATACAACAGAATTTAATCATTCTTTTTAGAAAATTTTTTTCTCTGCCATGAATTTGGCAATTTTACTCGGGACAACAACACTCAGCCAACTGAACCACATAGTCAGGGCAAGAGGTTTTTTTTGTTTGTTTGTTTTTTAATTTAAGAAGAACTAGTTGTTGATGGGAATGATCCAGTAGGAGGGGAAGAGATATGATGCAGGGGAGAAAAGGACCAGAGCCTTTGAGAAAACACCAGGGGCTCAGGAACCAGAGCACGAGTGGAGTGGTTGATTTTACTTCGCACAGACAGCTTTCCTTGTAACAGGAAAGAAGTCAGAATCCATGAGCACAAACCCTGGCAGAGGCGGCGGTGTGGTGTTGACAGCATATTGATGTTTTCTTATAATTGCCATTGTTTTCTTAGCGAAATAGGAAGCCAAGAAGATGTGTTACCGATTTCAGTAGAGAGGAGAGAAGGATAATGGATAGTCCGGGGAAACCAGGGCTGTCAGATGCATCTATTTGACGCTCAAATGTTTCATTGTCTTTGAAATGATATGACAGCTGTCACGATACAATAAAACAAAGTTGTTTCTAATGAAGTTGAAGACAACTAAGCACTACTAGAATGAGCATATGGAAAAAATGAACCAGTTTTTTGGCCATCCTCACATACTTTTTTTTTCCTATTTTGTATTGCAGGGATAGACTGGGTGACTAGGTAGGCAGGTGTCTGCACATGTAGAGTGAAGCAGACCGTGTGTTTCTTTGGCCGAGGGTATGTCTGCAGGAGGCGATGTTTTTCCCAATCTTCAACTTGTTGAATGAAACCTCACTAGGCATCCAGACAGAGAGGAGTATCTGCAGGAGCTGATATTCCGAATGTGTAGCAAAGTACATAACTGGCCTCTCTAGACCAACAGGAAGTAAATCGCAATGCTGATTGACCATGAAAATTATGTGGACAACTTACAAAATAAGATTACTGGCATATAATTCCAGGTGTACTGAATTGGTGTCTCTGAGGGTGGCACCATGGAATGTTTGATCAAACTCTGCAGGTTAACAATATAACCTAAGGGGAGTTTCTTATTCAAACTGATAGACATTTGTGAGCACCACTTGATAATTACATTTTGGACTGCAAACCACTGTGTGTGTGTGTGTGTGTGAGAGAGAGAGAGAGAGAGAGAGAGAGAGAGACAGAGAGAGAAGGGGGGAGGGAGAGAGAGAGAGATGAAGATAAGAAATAATAGATGAAGATAGAGCTTGAGACATTCAGTGTTTATGGACAGTGCCCCTAGTCTATTTCTAGAAGAAATAAAATTAGATGGGTGCTTGTGGCTATAAAGTGGGCTTTCTCTTCTTTCTTTTTCCTTTTTTAATACTTTATTTTTTACTGACTCACTCATAATATAAAAATCAGCTAGTTCTTAAGAGATAAATTTTGCGGGTGCCAAACTAATTTTCTCTTGTGCATGCAGGATGGATATTCGTGTGTTGGATGTTAAGTCATTAGGCACCTTTCCTTGGCCATGCTGAGCTGCTCAGGGAGATGCCATGGCTGGTAGAATCTCATGGAGCATTTACTGGAAGTTCTATTTCCTTCCATTTTTGAAGTACAATACATGATTTTTGCAGCAAATAAGCTTGCAAATATGCTTATTGACAGCCCCCTGCGGTTAGGTAAGGACTGTTGAATTCAGTCTATTTCCAAAGCTGTAGAGTTTTTAGAAGCTTGTGGAGAGCAAATTACAAATCTTTTGTGTTCTTTCTCACGTTCAGACCAAAGGATTTCATGAAATGCCACACTCTTTTTTCTGCTTTTTTCGTGAAGCATAAATCATGTGTTCTTTTCAAGGCAAGATAGGACTAATTAACATGTTCCCTAAAAATCGCATTCAAATGAATGACATTTTCATTCTAATATGCTAACTTGAATACATTTAGAATGTCATTAATTCTTCAAGTGTAATGTGCATCTTTTAAAAAATATTTATTTTACAAATTCGTGTCACAGTATCCAGATACATACATTAGATTAACCACTTTTTTGCAATCAAAGTGAAAGTTAGTAAATAATAAACAGTTTAGATTTGGAAGGGAGGTTTTTTGTTCATCAGATTTCTATTCGGGACATGTTTGAAAAATCAAGGCATCTGTCTGATACTCTAGCCCCTTAACTTCTCCTCCCTCTCCCAGTTTTAGTCTAGTGAAGTCTATCAGCCAGTTCATGGCTTCATTCCTATCACCTGCATGTCTAGACCCATATTTGATGTCTTTACAAACACTCTCTAGGACTCCTTGAATCTCTTGTTCCTTTGTCCTTTCGCCTACATTCTGGAAGAGTCCAAGATGCCGATTAAATAAATTCTACTACTTATTCACCAACGCTGATTCAAGGTTTTTAGATGTTTTTTTAAAATCACAACCCCTTGAATTACTGGATACTTTCTATGTTAAAAAGCACCCCTAAACTGTTTTATTGGTTAAGCTGTTAGAGTTGTCCTCTCTTTTTCTCTCTTCGGCCTCCGCCACCCAGCCCACCCCTTCAGTCAATCCCCGTATCACTGTCTGTGCGCAGGTCATGTGTACATGTTTTCCGACTAATCCTTTCACATTCTTTCATCCAGTCTCCCTTTCCCCCTTCCCGCTGACAGCTGTCAGTCCGTTCTCTGTAGCTATGAGTCTACTTGTATTCTGTTCATCATTTTATTTTGTTCACTACATTTCACATATGAGTGAGATCATATGGTGTTTGTCCCTCACTGCCTGGCTTATTTCACTTTACATACTGCTCTCCAGGTCCATCCATGCTGTCTCGAAGGATGGGAGCTCCTTCTTTCTCTCTGCTGTGTAGTATTCCATCGTGTAAATGTACCACCATTTTTCCATCCACTCATCTACCGATGGGCACTTGGGTTACAATTATTGGAACTTCAGAGCACATTGTAGTCATGCCCTTAAATGAAAACTGATCTAACAACTCTCTGAGTGTCAGGTATATGTTAGCTTCTTGGAGCTCTTCTCCCCCATGGATGTGTCTCAGTTTATTTGCATGTGTTGTGTTTTGCTTAAACGTTGCTTTACCCATAAACAACTTTTCTTCCATAATATTTTCCCTTTTTGGCTGATTAAAATGGGTAATTTGATGGCTGAGTCCCAGGATGGTAAGAACCTGGGTTCCAGAAATTATACATAAGGAAGTCCTACCCACTGACTAGGAGCATCTACTTTGTAAGTTTCTGTGAACAAAACAAATGATAAACTTCTTGTAATTTTGAAACTTTATACGTTGTGAATTCTATGCTTTTCCCCTGAAGTCTAAGTGAGAGAATTATATGCAATCATTGAATATTATGTTGTTTTGAGGAACATGAGGATACTGATTAACATAAAAATGCATTAAAAATCTTAAGCTCTAAAGCTGTATGAAAAATTCAAAAATTACCCCAAACTTAGAGGAATAAACATTAGAAGAAATTACACCAAAATATAAATTATGTGTATCATTAGGTGGTGGGATTGGATGATTTCATTCTTTTACTCTTTTGCATTTTATAAATGGTTTACAATATTCATGTTATTAAAATTAATGGAAATATGTTTAAACCACTTGCATTCTTTCATTGAAATTTTGTAACAGCATATTGAGAGATAGATAATTAACTTTTGTAAACATAGTGTACCGTATTTCTTCACTCAAAGGGAAATTAAAAAAATATAGTAGAAAGCCAAAAATATTGATTCAATATTTAGTATTTACAGAAATAAATACCAAATGGTGATTATACTCTATTTGTACAAACATTTCATAATTTGGGCTGCTGAGTGCAAATGTTTTGTTTATATTAGGATATTTAGTAATGTTTTCCATTGGTAAACTAGACATTTAATAAATTTGAGTTCACAGAATTCAAAACGAGAGAAGGTATTTCTGAAAATGAGTGTGTAGGAAGAAAAGATGAGAAGCGTACTTATAAAAGGCTATATAACTGGATTATAATGACAAAATACAGCATTAGTTAAAAAATATTTGCATGCTATCCCCCTGGCAAATTATGGGGCCTGGGCATGTGCCAAAATAATGTCTTTGAGCGTATCTACCTTATCTAAGGTTACAGTGTACAACGAAGTCATCACTGTTTTTGAAAGCTCTGTTATTCTGCTCAGCACCAAGAAGCATTGTTCTGAAATGTACAATGGTCTGTGAAAAGAGGCATCTTGTCTGAGGCAAATGCTGTACCCCGCACGACGGTCCCCAGTTTTCATCTTCACTGCCAAGACTGAGTGGCCGGAGGGCAAGCACGTGGTCTTCAGCCAGGTGACAGATGGCATGGATGTTGTGACAGCCATGGAATGCTACGGGTCCAGCAATGGCCAGACCAGCTAGAAGGTCACCATTGCTGACTGTGGGCAACTCTAATACATTTGACTTGTGCTTTATCTGAACCGCCAGACCATTCCTTCTGTAGCTCGGGAGAGCACCCCTTCACCCCCATCTGCTTGGAATGTTCTCTGTCTTTGTGCTCTCAATGCAGTTCATTGGGTTCCATGTATTTCTTCCACTTTCCAAGTCCAGCTGGACTGCAGAGTTCAGTTTATGACTGTGAAATAAAAACTAAACAACAAAAAAGAAAAGAAAGGTACCTAACCAGAGACATTGCATCATCACAGTAAAACAACGAAAGTTTCTGTTTCCAGTCGCATGCTGCCTATTAAAGCTTTGCTATGAAGGGCAACACAAGAGAGGTTGAGGGAGAGTCTCCCAGCATCAGATGTAGAAGTAATAAATGGTAGCACTTTGCTTTTTTCCCACTCTGATTCAAAACACCATTTCTAGATATATTTAAGGAAGCGATATATTGAGGGTAAACATTATAGCAATGTTACAAGGCCTTTGTTCTATATGAATCATATAGAAAGACATATGTATAACTTAAGGCTGTATATACATATAAAATAGCAAAATTTCTCCATCACCTACTGTGTGTCAGACACTATGTTTGGAAGTATATATTGATATATGTTTTATATTTTTTATCCTCACCCAAGGACATTTTTTCATTGCTTATAGAAAGACAGGAAGGGAGAGAGAGAAACATGATATAAGAGAGAAGCATTGATCGATTGCCTCCCGTAGACTCCCCAATGGGAGATCGAACTCACAGCCCAGGCACATGCCCCAACCAGGAATGAGACCCGCAACCTTTTGGTTACAGGACAATGCTTCAACCAACTGAGCCACACGAGCCAGGGCTATACGTTTTACCTTTTAATGAGCAAATTGGGCAGTGTAATGATGAAAGTTGAAATAAATATTGGGTAATGTCTATATGAGACAGGAATTGATAGTGGACTATGTGGCAATGTACAATAGTTACTGCAACAAAATTTTCAATATTTTGTTCTGATCTAAATCTTTCAAAATCTGCCTTTAAGAATACACAAATATGTAAGTGCTAATGCAATTTTCTAATATAATGTTATCACACATTTGTAGTTAAAGGAAGAAAAGTAATAAATCCAAATATGTTAGATTGGAGAAATCACAGATAATTTAACAGAAACCATTAAACTATAAAATATCAAGAGTTTCCCCCGTATAGTTTATCTTTTTGATAAAGCAGCGAATATCAAATAAGGGAGAAATGACTATCAACTTATTTTTAATGGCTGTGTCACACAGAAACTGTGTTAAAATCAAACCTATTAAAGAAATAGTTTCAGTCTTTTGTTCTCTCTTTTTAAAAATGTCCCAATGAGAGGGTAAATGGTAATTGGCCAATTGCTAGTGAATTCAGTTGGCAGGGAATGTCATCTGAGAGCTACATCCTAAAATGGAGACTATCTCATAAATTTTTGGCCCTCAGCCTTAAACCTATCTCTGAGCTAACACCGATGATTACAGAAATGATTTGGTTCAGTGAAGGCCTGTTCCAGGGGTTAAAAGTTGATCACTCAAATGGCCTTAACAAACTTACTAATGTCTCTAGAAGGTCGCTCTGACAGAATGGATCACACCAATGTCATGCTGTCTAGCCAAAGTAAGAACAACTTACTGCTGACATAATTGTTCCAAGATAGAAATATTGAATTTCATAAAGTCACAGTCCCCTGAAGTAGTTACTGTTGAAGTGCTTTTAGTTCCATTTGTAACTGCCTTGGATAGTCATTGGTGCTGACAGTATGATAAAGTCTAGCTTAGATCTTATGCCCAACACCAATTTCATTAGATAATGAAATGTGCGTGTTTTCTTTCTAAATGCTCCTGGTCACTGGACTCAGTGTATCTACACAGAGGCAGAAGCTATAAAAGAATCTATCAGTTTATATCCTGTTCACTATTCTGGTATTTAAAAAAGTCTAGCCAGTAAATACCCTACATACAAATGTAAATCATGTCATAAATCTTTATGAACAACATGATATAAGTGAAATGAGATTTGTGATGATGCATGTGAATAAACTTCTGACGCTGATACCATAGCTATGCTTTTGTTTATGTCTCTGCTGATAATAACTTTATTTTGAGTTGCCTTTATAATAATAACTTTTTTTCCTTTTTCTGGACAACCATTTTTATTTCATAAGGCTCAAAATGGTTTACAAAAGAACCCATGCAAACTCTTGTTAGTTATTGTTTCCTATGGTATTTAAGGTCAAAACCCCATCCTTACAAGTCTAAATCATCCCTTCAGACAGACAGACAGTTCATTTGCAGTGACTCTGAGTAACAGGGCAATTAGCACCTAAGAACTTTTCTCTCCCTGGGACCTAGACAGTTTATTTTTAGTCTTGTAATTTTTGTACTGACGTTACATGATAACTTTCCAATAATGACCCTCCCGCGGTGTCTAGTGTTGGACGATCTGACATGTAAGAAGGAGGAACCTGGAACCTGGTGCAGGTTTTAAACCACAGACATGTCTTTGCCTCCCTGATATGTTTTATTATGATTACAGATATCAGTCAGTAAACAATGGCTTCTTTCCCATAGCCAAAGTGCCTTTGTAATAGGTTCATGTACACCGAGACCAATATAGCAGAAAAAGATGTTACAGGGATTATTTCCAGAAATGTAAGGCAGTCCAGAGGGATTTCTCAGGTTCTATCGACCTCCCTAAAGTGATGAACACAGACAAGCCCATATGAAAGAGAGAGAGAAGACATCAGAGGAGCAATAACACATTTTAGAGTGAAGCAGAGAACCAAGTTCAACAGTTAGGGACAGCTTCTAACTACAATGTGGTATGGAGATTGGATCTGCACTATTCAGTCATTGGGACTCAATGAGAAATTTTACGGTGTGTGTGTGCCTCCCTGTAAGAAAGACTTTATTGGATCCAGGGTGATACGTTGGTGTTTGACTATAATACCAAAACAGCTAATTAAGCCCTGATCAGTGTGGCTCAGTAGGTCGGGCATCATCATCCCACAAAGCAAAAGGTCTCTTGCCGGTTTGATTCCCCGCCATGGCACATGCCTAAGTTGTGGGTTCAGTCCCCTGTCAGGACACAAAGGAGAGGCAAATGATCAGTGCTTCTCTTTCACTTCAATGTTTCCCACCCTCTCTTTCTTCCTCCCTACCTCTCTCTCAATAGATAAATAAATAAATAAATAAATAAATAAATAAATAAATAAATAGCATGCCTTTCAATTTACACCATGGAACAGTTTTAGTAGTGATAACTTTTATTTGCCCTTTGAATCTGTAGAATAGTTTTCAGCTAAATTACTAAAACTCAACTGAGAATAAGGTTTTCTTTTTTAATAGATTTTATTTATTTAGTTTTAGACAGAAAGGAAGGTAGGAAGGAAGAGAAGGAGAGAAACATCAGTATGAGAGAGAAACATTAATCAGTTGCCTCTTGTATGTGCCCCGAACCCACAATCCAGGCATATGCACTGACCAGGAATCGAACTGGAGACCTTTCATTTTGTGGGACACCAATCTCAACCCACCGAGCCACATCATACAGGGCTCATTCAGAACTCTTTTAAAACATTCATTAACAAGCTAGCAATTTATATAGCAATTACACTGAAATTGTGATTTTTTTTTAATTAAGAAGTTTTGTGATGTTGCTCATACTTTCACTGTTCTTTCTGGATGGCAACAATCACTTCTAAATAGGAAATAGGACTTTTTGCCATGGAAATATAAAAGTTTTCTGGGATAGTTAGATGGCAATGACATGAAAGCATTTCAATCAAAGATTAGTGCTACTGGCGCTATTTACAAAATTCAGTTCCAGCTTCTGAATTTCACCAAAAAAGAGGTTGTTGCAACAACAGAATGGTATTTCTGGCCTCTGTCTTTTGACAGTCACATCTAAGTACCAGACACAAAAGAATTGCAGCTTTTCTCATGGGACTAATGTGTGTGAAAAACAGCCCCTGCATTTGAAAAGTCCAGGAAAGAATCAGGATTAAGTGATGCACCAGTTTCACTCTATTCTCCATCACCTTGACACCTTTGAGCTTAAATGGGTAGTTAGGAGATTGTGGCCCACACAAAGTGCCTTTAGGCAGATTCCTTGTGCAACACATTGTATTTTTTTCTCTCTTGACCATAAAAATTATTTCCCAAGTGACACTATCATGATAGCCCACCTTTCAAACATATAGAAAACCTTTATTTTTCTAGGAACCAAAACTTGTATGAAATTAAAATGTGTTATATAAGAGGATTAGTTGTTTTGCAAGACCATACAGAAACACGTTTTTCTTGAATTCCAGTAGGAAGCCTGCTGTCAGTTTCCTGGATTCTACCTATTATTATGTGAGCGTTGGCACTTCAAGACCAAGTGTAAATGAAGCTCTTCTTCTTTCTGCTGTTGACGCACAATGGCAGCTGTCTTTCTGACAGGTGTCTTCCTGCTCTTCCTATATAATGATATTTCTTGTTCCTTCTGAGAATCTTTCTCCAGCAACTTCTCTTTTCCTCCTCTGGCCAATTTTTTGAAAACTAATATTTCTGATCACCTTCTTTTTCTGAGGACAAAGTAGGGGGAGAGTGACCTGAAGGACATGCCAACTCTAGGCCAGTGCTGGACTCCAGGAGATGCTGTCTCTGTTTGGACTGAAAGAGAAAGGCACTGATAGGAATAGGAAAGAGACATGCCCTGATCCCTTTAGAAGGAGCTACTCTTTGATAGGAATTGGTAGCCAGCTTTTCTGAATGTACCGATCTCTATGGTTGGTTTCCCTGGGGTATGCTTCTTGTGGAGCAGGCTAAAATGCCCCCCTGTCATTTCCAAAATAACCATATTGTTCTTACACAGAAGGTAGGATATGTGGAAGCAACTAGAGTTGTTTTCTTTTAAGAAAAAACATTGTATTTATTTATTTTTAGAGAGAAGGGAAGGGAGAGAGAAAGAGGAGAGAAACATTGATTGGTTGCCTCTTACCCAAATCAATTGAGGCTGTGATCTTTGAATGAGGTGATCTTACAGTCAACTGAGCCACACCAGTCAGGGCTTTGCTTAATCCTTTTTAATCTATTTCTACACCTTTTACACATCTTTAAAAAAAAATTCTTGCCATCTTTTGCCTCTAGGATACTGTTCTCTTGTTCTCTTTCTTGGTCTAGTACATTCTTGATGTCTGGTAGCCTCTTTTCTTTCTTTTGCCCTTTAATTCCAGAGGCCCTTCGAGGTTTAATCTTTGATCTTTTAACACTTAAGAAACTTCCTCTCTCTAAAATGTTTAAAATGCCACCTGCCAACCAAAATCTAAACTTCGGACTCAACCATTGATTCTTGTCTCAAATAGCTTGCACACTCGAACTATTTTGCAGCTCTTTAGTAGGGTCTGTTTATTTGCATCACATCGATTTGTACCTGGGTTGATTTTTGTACCTTTTCTTAAGTAAGTCTGTATTTTAAAGGCCATTGTCATCTATAGGGCAGAGATAGTCTCAGAGAAAGTAGTGAATGATGACAAGGAAGCAAGAAGGCTTACTTCAGATATTTTAGCACCTAAGGGAAGTAAAATATTCATTTGATAGGCAGTAGGATGGTCAAGAAGTCCAGACAAAAGGCTTGGATAATATATTTCTGAATAATTGAGAGCTTCCTGTAATATATTTTGTACATGAAGTAGTACCAGACACTAATGGCAAAATTTTCCTCTCTGGCAGATTTGAAATATATTAGGGTCTTTGGGAGGTAATTTTTCCCCCTTGCAAATGTATTTCAGCTGGAGCTTATTGAGTACAATAAACTGAGATGAAAATTTAAAATGGATAATGGAAATTATTTTTAGTAATTTTTATTCTGAGGAGTTCATCTTTGAGTATATTAAAAATATCAGTAATCATTGTGTGCCTGAAGTCAGATATTCTTGCATTATAGCCTAATGTGAACTGCCTGGAAATAGAGTATTATTTTGCTTTAGAAAAAAGAACTGAAAACTAATTCCCATTTCCACAGCACTCTTTGACGTTTTTACTTAAATAGAAACATAAGTAAATACTGAAATACTGAAATCTTGTAAATCGCACCCTGATTTGAATTGGCAAATAAGAAGCATATGGATATGTTCATAAATTTTGGTAAATCATATATAAATGCACAAGAAGGGATTACAGCTATGAAGCCAAGGCTGGGCTTGATGCTTAAAGGGCAAAGAGACATTTTATTATGAATTTTTACCTGACAAAAGACTAAAGATTTTCTAGGGTTGCTGAGCTTACAAATGACAATTCTGCCCTTAGACACTGAATTGCCGCTGGGGGATAATTGCTTGTGCAAATAAAATTTCTGTGCCAGTGTGAAAGTCTTTGCTGCCATCTGTTGGCTATTTTGCAAATCTATAAACTGCCTCACCAGCATAAAGACAAAGCAAAATACACTGGATCAAAATTTTAGGGGTCCTGTAGTGCAACACCTGGCCTCCCTTTTGCAATTACTATATAAATTACTTTAAAAAAAAAACTACCAGAACCACAGTTGCATGTGTGGGGGGAATTTCTGCATTTTCTGAATGTTGATGATGCTCTTGGCATCATTTTAACGCAACCAAAAGTTGCGACAAATAAACAATAGAAGAAATCACAGTGTATTATGTTTTTCACATTTAACTGCCCTAGGATACATAGAAATCATCCGTGAACATATGTCAAACTAAGTCATACTTTTTAAAAAACCCATCTGTTGTTGCGGACGGAGTGAGGCTAAAACAGCCCTTTTCAACCTTCTACTAAGTGAAGAGCACGATTGTTCCCTTCAAAAGCTGGTCTTCATGCTCATTTTCTTTCTCTTCCTGTCCTGCTGGCTTGTATTTTTACCATGAAAAAGATAAGGGAAGTTTGGTATTTGAAGTCCAGGCAAGCTGCCCCTCCTCCACATTCATCTCTCCACCCCCAGCTCACCTGGTTTGAACTGTGTGCTTTATAATTAAACCCATACTCCCTGCTTTCCGGCTGCTTGCCTTTTCCAGAAGTTTCTTTCAAAAAGCACATCCTTAAAGTAAGAGTTTTTTCTTGTAAACATATCTCTCAGAAATAAAAATACTTCGGAAATTGTAAGCAGATTGAAAAATTGGAACTATCTCCAATAAATGTGTAAATGTAACTCGAAAAATTCATGATCTTCTACATTATTATCCCTGTTTTTGAGCCTCTGACGAAATTGAAGCCAGGGTACAGGGCTTTCAGAACAGATGTCACTGTTCTTCCACTGTTAAATCCATCTTTCATGGACTAACTTAGAATATATTTTAGCAATTCAGAGCAGTAAATTCATGTGATGTTTGCACCATCATTGCACTAAGAAAAGGTGATAATAAAATATTAACATGTACATAAACCAATTGCTATGCCAAAATTTTGCTCAGAATTTGACTGTCATGTTTTATTTCTACTCCTATTTTAACCTTGAAGAAAAGAAATAGGGAAAATGGTGATGCTCTGTATATTGAATGAGAATGACTGTTTCTGATAGGGAACTCACTCAAGGCTTTGAAAATTTTAGCTTAAGGTAAAAAGTTATAAGTCTAACAAGTAATGTGTATATTAAGCTTTTGTTTCAGAAGCTTAATATACACCTTAACTACAGATAAGGCCCACTCTGGCTCCCGGGAAAACAGCCGACCTCCTGGGGCACTGCTAGAGATGACCGCCTGGGGAAAAGTTGGAGGCACCTGGGCCTTTGTGGTCTAGGGAGAGACAGACGACCACCATCCCCTGGGAACAACTAACTGCCCAGGACAGGAATGTTGCAGCTTCTGAATCTCAAAGTCCTTGCTGCACCTTGTTTGTCCTCCCCCACCCCCTTTATAAAAGATCTGGCCAGAAAAGAGAAGAGAAGATGGTTTGTTAGGGTATGAACCCGCCACCATCTCAAATCACCGGCCATCTGAATAAAGCGCCCATAAAAGATTCAATCCCTGGCATTGCTTGTTGGATTTGGTCGTGACAGGCAGCCTGAACGCCAGTGTCTTTTCCAGTTACATTTCTATTCCATAAGGTGTATTAGTGAAATAACTTTATTCTATAAAAGCAGAATTTCCCTTATTTATATTGTTCCACAATTAGGGGTACATATGTCTTCATTTTTATGTATTGTGATTTGTAGAGATAAGCAAATGGAGATACACAAAAGGAAAAAGCTGAAAGAGCCCCAAAATGGCAGCAATTTTGCAGTGCAAGAGAGGAACTTGAAACTGTCCAAACAGAAGATTAGAAGCTTTGAATAAGAGCTGGTTAAAATCATGGTGTTTTCAAACCATGAATTTAAAAAAAAATTTGGATAAGTTTCTGAGCTAGAAACTAGGAAAAAAAAGAAATCTTATCTGCCCTTAGAACATTTTGTTTTAATTAGTGCCCAATGATACAACCCCTACAAATGGATAATAGCAAAGATTCCTTACCTAATGATGAAATGTTCTAGGTACATGATTCGACTTGATCTCAGTCCATTAATATTATACCATTGACTAGAAAAGAACCGAGAATTCCAAAGTCATTTGTTCAAAAGATTTATAACCATACAAGACATATAGTAAGAAGTTTCCTTCCTTGAAAAGAGTAAAACATCTATGATAAAAATAATTTTCATGTACTATTTTGCTCAGACCTCTCCCTTCCTCTGACTCTCTCTTTCTCAAACACATACACACACACACACACACACACACACGTAATTTAATATGAGAGAGAAGGGGAGAAAGAGAGAGAATATTTGTTACTTGGAATGTTAGTTTTTTCTCTTAGGAACTTACATGGGTACCTTATTAATTTTGCACATGTAGATGTACTGAATTATTTTTAAAATCTACATATTACACAAAATTATATGGATAGACCATAAGATATATAAATATTTCTTATCGATATGCATTCAGGTTGCTCCCCATCTATCCCTAGCACAATATTGGGAAAAACACACAAAAATCTCTCTATATAATTGTGTGTATATGAAGGTGTGTCTATAGGAGTGTACCACTAGGCCAAATGGTAGACACAAACAAATTACAAATAATATCAGATGAAAATTGGCCTTGTGCTGACAGGATCTGTAAGACATACTTCTTGTCCTGTTTTGCTAGTCCTGGGAACCAGAACTTGGTAATAGCAGGATGGACCCAACCCATGACTCTGTTATCATGACACTGTCTACTACAGTTTTTGAAGAGAAAATAATGGTTTAGTTCAGTTCAGGTGTCCCTGTGGATACTATACAGTCCTCTGTTATCTGTACCAATAATATATATGTCTTTTTTAAGACAAAATAATTGTTCATTAAATTTGGCTGTCCCTACGAATATTATATAGTTCTTTACACTAAGCCTTGTTTTGATATGTCTTAGCCATGTGACGAGTGAAATAAATTCTCATCTGGTTGTCTATGTCCTTCTTTTTCAAGGAACTAATGATTTTACTGAGTTACATGCAATTCTTGTTACACCAGATTGCTATGTTCTTGTGTCAACGTCTTTAATCTCAGTTTCTACTTACGAATTTGCATTAGCTTTCCTTAAATAAAATCTTTATCTAATGATTGCCCTAGCTAGTGTGGCTCAGTTCATTGGAGCATTGTCCAATAACCAAAAGGTTGAGGGTTGGATCCCCAGTCCTAGTGCTTGCAACCCCTGGTTGGGGCCCTACGGGAGGCAACCAATTGATGTCTCTGTCTCACATAGATGTTTCCCTCCCTTCCTAGCTTTCTGAAAGCAGTGAGAAAATGTCCTCAGGTGAAGATAAAACAAATTTTGTATCCTCATCCAATTCTACTTGCTGGTCTGCTTCCATAAAGCAAACTGTGCCAAATACTGGATTTCACTCTATTCATTCCAATAAGAATGGCAGTTCTGCTGTATCTCCATCTGATGCGCACTTTGTGCTGGGTCTGCATTCTGTATCTCATCACTATTCTGTTCTGCGGTCATGGGGGAAATAGTCTTAAAACTTTCAGGCTGAAAGACCGAGGGGACTTAGGCTGATATGAAAGAGGAAAAGACGGTGTTCATGAAACTGTCGCTACTGGAACCAATAAATAGAGACAAGGACTGAATACCTTTATGGGTGCTTTATTCACATGATATCTTCATATCTCACCTGAAGCCGACCTTTTTAAAATGAGAAGAAAAGGGTAGGTAATGGGTTTAGAAAAAGGTTCATCAGAGTTGCAGTCTGGTGGTGATTCTCCTAGTGTTTCTTTATCTGCTGATCAACAATTCTTTAACTGCATCACCAGACTCTGCAGATACCATCCCCGTTGCTTGCAGACTCCCTGAGGCACAAAGGTTGAGTCAGATGGTCATGCATTCCATAACAACTTTCCTCATGTGTTAGTTATGTAAGCCTATTAACTGTAACTAAAGCTAAAATCTTTAACTCTTGAGTTCCCCTATCCAACTGAGCATATTTTGTGTAATACCATTCCCAAATGCTACATGTAGCCATCTGCCACCCAGTCCTTATCCCCGTGTATAGCACTGTGGATATCACCATCATCTCACACCCATGACCGCAAATAAACAAGCACGATGCCTACAGATAGTAGTCACTCAAATGTTTGTTTAATAAATGAGCAAATGAATGATCCTACTTCATTTACAGCAATAAAGTTAGTGAAGAGATTGAACTCTGCCAATGTGTCATTTTGCTTTGAAGAATTTAGAGTGACTTGATACAAATGAAAAATGCTCCTTCAAATCTTTGTACTCTTCAAATCTATGCCACATAATCTTACCTTTCTTACACAAGTTTGCAATGCTGGAGGCCATTGTAGACCATTAAGATGCCAATAAGAACACTCCTGACATTGTTTTTGCATTGTGCCCTTGATGCATGTCCTTAGTACCTTGTTGTCAGCGAAATAAATTGTTGAGATTTTAACATAGTGGTCATAATCATTATTATCAGGTATTTAGCATTAATCGTAAGTATTTTATTACCCATTTAAAATTCATGAGAATTATGCCCTGGCCAGTGTGGCTCAGTTGGTTGGAGCATTGTCCCATACACCAAAAGGTCATGGGTTTGATTCCAGTCAGGTTGTCAAGGCAACCAATTAATGTTCTCTTTCACATTGATGTTTCTCTCTCCTACTCTCTTTTAAAAAGCAATAAAAAATGTCCTCAGGTGAGGATTAAAACATGAATAAATAAAAATAAAATATGTGAGAATTATATTCTATAGAAATATCAACAATGAAAACACTGACCTTTTCAATGTTCCTGAGTGCCTACTCTAAGTAACCTATGGGGAGGATGTGAAATAGCCAGTCATTCTAAATGCAAAATATTTGAAAGGTCAACTATAAAAATATCCAATTAATGATGGACCATAAATTGTAACAAGCAGAGAACACTAGTTATCAAGAAAAGATTCATTCTCGGTCACTTTAATGGGAACAGAAAATGGCAGGGATGTAACCTCTTCTGATTTGATGCAGTGCCTGCAGATTTGGGGCTTGCCTTAGGTTGCATAGGCTATGATCTGTGTGTGGCATTTCTATTTCCTTCTTCTCTATCCTATTACACTTTGATTAAAGCCAGAGCATTATTTGCTATGAATGCTTAGAGTGTCATGCATGTTGATGTAAGAGAATGCAGGCTAATATTATTACATCTGACAAATTTTCATGGATGAAATATGACATACCAAAATATGTAACCAGAAAAATCTAAGGCCTTCTGTAAGTGACAATGTTTTATTTTCAGTTTTAAACATTTTATTTATTTCATTTTAGAGAGAGGGGGAGGGAGAGAAACATCTGTGTGAGAGAGAGAGATAATCCATTGCCTAACCCAACCTGCACCTCAGGCACGTTCCCTGATCAGGAATCAAACCAGTGACCTTTTGCCTTGTGGAACGATGCCCAAACAACCGAGCCTAGTCAGGGCTAGTGTGAATATTTTAAAGAGCTCTTTCTTACACTTGAAATGTCTTATGGTCTTCCTACCATGGTCCTATTCATCTTTGAAGCCCAATATGAGGTTCTCCTCTTCCATGTTGCTAATAGCTGGCCATGGCCAAATTAGAACATTTTAAAGAAAATGTTCATATTATTTACAGATTGTTCATAATTTGGAATAAGCAACATGATCATCAGAAAACTCTATTGAGAAGTAGTAGTTTCTCTCTTCCTATAGTTTCTTTCTACTGTGAGATATATTACAAGTTACTTAACTGAAATAATCCCAATCCTCAAATTTTCAATATTTACATCCATGGTTGCTATTTAATTCACTAAGTTGTTCAGAGTTTTATATACCAAGGAGGGCACAGGCCAGGGGTTAGGGTTTTGAGTCTCAATCTTGTCTTCTATCCTGTGAGGAGCTCTGTTTAGCTCAGGACCTAATTTGAGGTCTTTCTCTCTTTTCCCATGTGTCCTCCTTGAGTACCACTTGATTCTCCAGAGGTGTGATTAAGAAAGGAAACAACACATGCCTCCTTCCCCAATACGTAGGATAAGCTACTCATTTCATGCTTGCTTTCAGCAGACTTCACATTGGTCTCCTAATTTAATCAAGACAGGACCAATCTCATCTCTTAATCAGTACATGACTATATGACTCATATCAGAATGAAGAGAGAAGAGGAAGAAAATAAGAAAGAGAAGAGATAATCACGAGAGGAAAACCTTCCTTACCCAGTCTGTTGACAATACATGTTCTATCCCCAATAAAAAGTGTATTCCATAGTTTAGTGAAGTTCCTGTGTGTTTTGGAGGTCTAGAGTATTTGTTTATCTTTGTGGACAATTCTGCTAATTGCTTACTTACTATCTATTTCCCTTTCTTCCTTATTAACAGATCCCTAATTTGGGGGTAAAGTAGCATAGTGTCTTTTCCATTTTCATGAAGGAAAGGTACATTATAACCTGACCATCTTGCCACTAGGCAAACCATGTAACTTAGTTTGGGCCAGTGAGATATAAGCAGAATTTTACTCTGTGAGGTTTCCAAGGCAGTTATTGTTTTCAGAGAGAGAGAGAAAGAGAGAAAAGAAGGAGGAGGAGGAGGAAAAGGAGGAGGAGAAGGAGAAGAAGAAGGAGAAGAGAAGAGAGAAGTTGTGGGTATGTGGAGGTAAGGGGAAACCTTTGATTCTCCTTAACAAATTAGGATATATGATTAAAAAACACTTTATGATGCTATCATGTGAGGGTGATATTTCACATAAGCAATTGAATTATAATAGTTGAGTTAGATATTTGGACAATTCCCTTCCTAATAAATATAAGGAGGCTGATTAAAGGTTTAGACAAAGAGAGTGGGATAAGAATAACAGCAGGTTGGGGAAAGGACAAGGAAATACAGATGGAATGAAAAAGAAGAAAATTCTAAACATGACCATTAGTTAAAATTCTAAGTATAATAAAATCACAAGCTGATTCAAAATTGTTTCCAACAAAAGAAACAGTGCAAAGAGGAGCAAACACAGTTTGTGCATGGAACAAGTCATTCATCCCCAAGGGAGAAGTTTTTTGAGAATATGTGACTGATAGTAAAAAAAAAGCACCCATCATATTGTTGAAATTTAAATCTTGACATGCATGTGTCATTTACTCCCTGTTATTCTTTGTTCTGTGTGTAAAAAGGAAAGTTTGAGGCACTTGCAGAACCATTATTTGTAGTACATCTTGAAAAACCATTCGTGATTTTTCTTTGCCTTAACCTTTAGGCTAGTCCTCTGAATTAGGTTTTTCTGGTATGTGGCTGAGTTGCCTCATTCCCGCTAAATGAACCAGATTCAGGATCTGAGACAGGATTTTGCCACTTTATGTATAGGGATATTATGTAAGAATTCATGAAGCTAATTCATCTTGTCCCTGGGGACAGCTGTTTTGGCATTGTTAAGTTCTAGGCCTATTAGTTTGGGTTTGAATGAGGCTGGAAATTGAAAACTGCCATGTTTAGTTAGACTGTCTGCATTCAGCTCTAAATAGCACAGACTGGAAGCCTGACCAACTAACGACAGTTTAAAGAAGAGCTGTCATTTCTGCTTCTCTGGGGATCCTGACAATAAGGATTAAGCACAGTCTTCTTGGGACTGTAACAGCAAAATCATCTTTTAGGGACCCTTCTCAGTTAACTTGATTTATTGAGAGTTTTATCACATGCTTTGTTCCTCATAACAAAGGAAAGTGAAAATTTTACCAAAAGTAACTTATTTGGACTAGAGAAGAAACAGAAGTCTACTGAAGAAAGAGAGTGTTGTGTATTTGTTGAGGTGGTTTTGATGTCACGTGACAGCTCAAATCAGAATAAACAGAAAGGGAATCCATTGGTTTGTAACTGCAAAATTCAAGGGATTAATTGATGCCAGGCACCTTAGGACCCAGGGTTTCAACCAATGTCATTAGAAATCTGTTCTTTTTTTTAAGATTGTATTTATTTATTTTTTTTTAGAGAGAGGGGTAGAGAGTGAGAAAAAGAGGGAGAGAAACATCATGTGAGACAGAAACATTGATCAGTTGCCTCTCTTATGTGCCCCGACCAGGTACTGAACCTGCAACCCAGGCATGTGCCCTGACCTGGAACTGAACTGGTGATCTTTCTCTTTGTGGGACAACACCCAAGCAACTGAGCCACTCCCATCAGGGCAAAAATACAAACATTTTTTAATGTCATCCGTACTTCTTGAAATTCAAATATAAGGAAATCCCACTTCTGCAATAATTCCAGTGAAAGTCCCAGTGAAGCTCGCATTGCATAATCCCAGTTCATGAGCCTGTCTATCACTGAACCAATTGTTGGGTCCATTACCATAGTTTGCTATGTATAATGTACACTTTTTGCCCAATTTTTTCAGGGAAAAATAAGGATGCGCATTATACGTGAGTATAACAATTATATACTATAGATATAATAATCCCAGGTATAACGCACACAAAGTGTGGGTGCATGTTATACATGCCAAAATATGGTAGTTTCACTTTGAATGAAGCATGAAACTCTAAAAAAAATTATTGCCAACTCACTGAATCTACATGAATTCTGAGAGTTAACAGAAGGGTGCCCTTCAAAGGGAAATCAAGCACTATTGAATATTATTAAAAGGACGAAGAAGAAATGCTAAGCAAGCAAATTCAACAAATGTTCATAAGTTGCTACAATACAACATGGTAATTGTAAGTCATGGCTCAGCTGGTTGAGCATCGCAAAGCAAAAGGTAGCGGGTTCATTCCTGCTCAGGGAACATGCCTAGGTTGTAAGTTCAGCCCCTGGTTGGGGCACATATGAGAGGCAACCAATTGGAAAAAAAATATTATGGTTGCAGACAAAAATCATGGAACTATATACACTTCTGTCCAACAGGCACTAGATGATTTTCACATCATAATAAATTCAAAATAATTTCATGTGCATGTATTCCAGATATTTTTAATATAATAGATTCAGACTTCAGATTTACTGTACTTGATAATAAATTTCAAGGTTTTAATAGGTCTAGCACTAAAACATTTTATAAATGGGCAGGGAACCAAATGCACTCATTATAATCCTCAGGATTGATCATGTGGCTTTCTTTTATGTTGTATTAAATGTGTTGCATCTCATTTTCACATGCTGCTTCTATTTTAAATTTTGGAATTAGACATTTAGAACAGATTAAATATTGAAGCTTAGGGGGAAATTAGGATAAACTTATACTGAAAAAGCAAGGCATTATACACCTGTTCAGCTGAACACATAAGCAGCAGTAAAACTAGATGCCTGGCCCCAGGCATTGTGGCTCAGATGGTTAGGCATCATCCTGCCAACCAAAAGGTCACTAGTTTTCAGGGTTGCAGGTTTGGTCCAGGTGCAGCTTCCATAAGAGAGACAACTGATCATTGTTTCTCTCTCACATTGGTGTTTCTCTTCCTCTCTTTTTCCCTGTCTTTCGCTCTCTCTAATATCAAAAATATATTTAAAAAACTAGACGCCTGTCTTTGATAATCCATGGTATGGAAAAATTAAAACCATAGCTGTTAGCACAGGATATGGATTATGGGTATTTTGTGAAAACACCGTAATATAGTGGGAGATTCATGGTGTTTTTCCACACAAACTAAATGCTCTGAGAAGTGTCTGTTTCAGAATACTGGGAAAGTGATTGTACATTAGTGATCGGAACATTTTAACAACAATTTCAAATTAGATAATTTCTATGAATATTACTCATCTATGGGATCTAAATATATTTTTCTAAATCATTGCACAAAATATGCATGAGAATTTTGAGAAAAATGCTTATTGTTTTTGATTTTTTAATTAATATTCTGATATTAATTACTTTTCCATTTACAATGCAGGAATTATCTTTAGCTTGATTAGAAGGCTTTTTGAACCTTGATCAATGGATCTGTCCTCAATTTTTAAAAATTTTTTTATAAAGACCATTGGATATTCTGGATGGGGAATTATTATGTAATTACTATGGCAAAAATTTTGGAAGCATCTTAATTTTGACATAATTCAGAAGATATTAGGCAAATGCTGCTGCATTGAACTCAATGTTTTAAGACATGGCTATATATATACACATACATATATATAATTTTTACTTAAGTCATCATGCTGTATTCATTAGGTGTACACAGTATCCCAGAACCATTTGGGCTATTACAATTATGTGTGTTTAGTATTCCTTTTTTTAAGAAAAATTTTGAAGGGAAATAATTTTATACCAACAAATGTAAAAATTCTACCGCTAACTTAGCTTATGGCAGACTGATTCAGTGAAAATGAGAAAATATGAATATCAGTAAATAGCTATACGTCTAAAAGTATATGTAACAACAAACAAGAGGTTTTTATATTTTATTTTTTCATTTGCATTTGTATTTTATTTATTTTTATGGCATTTTTCCAAAATCATTTTCAACTCTATTTTGTCAATGCATACAGAAGTTTACTTTAAAGGCAAAAGCAAACACTGATGTAAAGCCAAAAAGATAAGAGTATAATATTTGGAGTATGACAAAGCTGTGTTCGAATATGAAAATAAAGGTAATTGCAGGTTGTGTGAAGGTCAAATGACACAATGTTTATAAAGCTTTAACAGAATGCTTGAAACAGATTGTAGTTAAAAAAATATCTGTAGAGTTTGAAGAATAAAGAGGTAGCCAGAGTATAAAAGAGGGAAAACTCTGGCTTGATTTATGTCTCAAATCAGTTTGTCAATGAATTTCTTGTGGACAAATACTGTCCTTTCCTTAAAGGGACTTCTGGTGACTATATTTTTCCATGTCATTGCAGACTTTTTTGAAAGACTCACCTGAGAGAGAGAAACATTGATCCGATGCCTCCCATACACGCTCTGAATGGGCTAGGCATGTGCCCGGACCAAGAATCAAACCCGCAACCTTTTTTGGATGATGATGAACCAACTGAGCCACCCAGCCAGGTTATTCACATGAGATTGGAGGATTCATGAGATTCATCTTATATTCATTTTAAAGACGAATCCATTCCATAAGGATTAAATGACTGGCTCAAGGTCACATAGTGAGTGAGTGACACAGCAGTAGGCTACCAAAAAGCACAAGTCTACTGGACTGAGGGACCAAACCGCAACCCACACATGTGTTCTCACTGGGAGTCGAACTGGCAGCTTTTCACTTAGCTGGACAATGATTTTGCTGGGTTTTGTCTTTTCTGGAGTAGCATGATGGAACTTGAGAGATGACAGACCAAGGGCTAATAACCTAGTTATCATCAATAATCTTTATATAGAAATCTAATGCCTAAATATTAAAAGTCTATCTCTTGTAAAAGGTGTGGCCTCCCCAGTGCATGCATCTTCATTCCACTCGGTCAAAAAAATAAACATTTGTAGCATATTATAGCTGGGACAGCATAGTGACAAATGGCTTCTGCACCGAGTACATGTACATTTTTAATAGTAAGACTCTATACTCTGGTGGCTCTAGGTGATTTTTGGTTATGATATGGCCTTAACAATTTGCATGCTGAAAGTTATACTGAAGCAGTCTAATATTTTACTTCTGACAAGAATTAGCTTGGGCTTATATATAAATTGTAAGCCAAGAATGCCTAAACCAAAGAAATATAGGTGTTCTCTAGCATTTGTAGGGATTTCATGGTTATTTTTATAACATCTCTCATCATATTCTCATTTTGACATGTTCCAATTTTACTATAGAATAATTTGCAGGGCATTCATCTGTGACATTGCCTAAGGCTCTAACTCTATTTTCAAAGTGCAGATTCATGAAGTAAGTAAGGTATTGTGAAGTAATTTTCTATGTGCACATAAATTGTACATACTTTCTGGGATAAGTGCTCATTTGTCTATTCATAGAATATGCTTCTGAAATTATCTGTAAGTTCAAGATTTATATGTACAAATACATTAAAATGAGAATGTTCAAGTAAAAAAAGTTTTGGTTTATTTGGGCCATTTCTTGGACAAAGAGGCATTTGGTGCATTTTTTTAGGTCGAGTTGCTTCATTATTTTTGTCTATTACACATTTTAATAAAAATTGAGGAGTAATTTAAGCCCTTGGGAACAAAGCACACTTCAAATTTCAACTAATTTAAATGTCTAAAGCTGCTCCTCTCAATTTCTCTGAAATCAATTTGGTTCTTCATTGCCAGAAATTAAATGGGAACTGAGAGTGATTTGATTCACGTGCAATGTAGGAGGTCTGTCCAGAAGGTATCCAGCTGTGTACTATGAAAAATAGAGACATTTACTGAAGAAGACACAACATACAAGAAACATTGTGCATAGGACAATGACAACTCAGCCCCCTTCAAAGTGGGCACCTGGGGACCTCACACAGGTCTCCCATTGCCATCAGCTGCCCCATTGCGTTTTCCTGAATCTCATCAATGCTCTGAAATCTCTTCCCTTTCAAAGGTGATGTTAGTTTTGGGAAAAGCCAGAATTCTCAGGGCACCAAATCTGGGCTGTAGGGGGTGCTGAGTCACCTGGGTGATTTGACGTTTTGCAAAAAAAACTCTGCATGAGATGTGATGCATGAGCAGGTGTGTTGTCATGATGAAGCTGCCAGTCACCAGGTGCCCACAGCTTCAGCCTTCTGAAGCATTGGAACAGTTTCCATGAAGGAACGTTCAAGCTTAACACAAAATTGAATACAGATTGGTGGCTCTGCTCACTCTGTCATTATGAATGTGATGGCCACACAGTACATATGCTCACTCAGTGGCGTCTCCCGCCCCTACTGACTAGTACAGTGAAGTCGTCATTGTTCACGCATGTGCACTCAGGTCCACTCTCCTTTGCTGCCAGGTTACATTGATGTCACATAAACCATTCTCATTATGTTAACAATCATTGCACTTTTTCCAGACAGACTTTGTATACTGTCTGAAGATGGGAACAAGAAAGCTGGCAAGCAGAAATAATTTCATCTAGAATCATACTTAAAGAAATTAAGAAAAGCAAAAAAATAAACACTATCCCATTAGTGCAGAAAGTTATATAAGCCTCTTTAATTAATCTATTCAGCAAAAGACCTGCTTCTAAAAACCAGATTAGTTGGTTATAATTGATTCCTGAATTATATTATTTATTTATTTATTTTTATCCTCACCCAAGGACATTTTTTCCCCATAGCATTTAGAAAGAGAGGGAGGGAGAGAGGACTTAGAGAGAGGGAGAGAAACATTGATGTGAGAGAGAAACATGAATTGGTTGCCTTTCATAGGTACCCCAACTGGTGACTAAACCTGCAAACCAGGCACGTGTCCTGACCGGGAACCTGTGACCTTTCAGTTAGCGGAACAATGCCCAACCGAGTCACTCTGGTCAGGGCTAGACCTTTTCTTTTGATTAGTTCCTTTTGGTGGTGCGCAAAAGTCTCTGTCTTCTAAATGATGCTAAATACGGATCATGAAAGTTAAGGCTTTCTTTGATCAAATTATACATTGTGCTTTACTAAGCATTAGTAATACAATTGGTTGGATTTCAGTTGTTATTTTCACAATACTTGTAAGATAAGCATTATTTTACCTCTTGAGCTATATAACTTTGTATAAATTAGTTGCTTTCAACATTTAGTTTTGTGCTGTTAAGTACATGATATTTTTGGTTCTTGTTTATAACTGACAATTTATGCTAGAGAGACTCAATGAGTAATATTTAGATTATAATTATTGCTTTGAAAGCATCCTATCTGATCTTTTTAAACTGAATGTAGATTTATAATGTAGTATTTTTAACTATTATAACCCATAGTCAACATTACCCACACACCATTGAATCTGAGAGCAGGTCCCTTGTCAAGGCTCTGGATGCATCCTATTTAATCTTAAGAAAATTCCAGAATTATTCCATTCCATATAATCTTCTAATGGAGTTTGTATTTTCCCTACAAAAATAATTACTTGTTAAGTTTTTTCCCCTTTGTATATTCTTCTTCAAGGGCAGTTCAATCTGGTACAGATATGGATAAGAAAATGCTTAAGAATATAATAATTTAGATAGTTTTACAGTGGTAAAATTCTTAGGTTTTCCTTCTACATTCAAACAGATTTGGCCAAAGTAAGGGATAATGGGGAGATATCACTCAAAATGAGAGTTATTTTTCTCACACCTGATCATTATTGAAATATGATCAGGTTTCAGAGAAAATGAAATTTCTTAAGTATACATTTAATTTTGAGTTCAATGATGAAAATATTAACCTCATTGTCTACTATGATATATCAAGACAGAAGAGTTATTAGTTTAAAAAAACAATCAACAAAACGATCAAACAGAAAATGTTAGAAACCCATGGATTTAATCTGTAAGTGCATTTTTATGTTTGATCATTCACATAATTCACAAATATGAGTATTTGCACACATTAAATCTTATCCTTGATTTTTGTCACTATTTTCCCCAATACTCATCTTTACAGTTTTGTTGAAATTGTGGCAACCCCCCTCTAATAATCCTGTAAGAAGGTGATATTGCCTTTATATCCAACTGCCGTTGATTTTTACCTAAGATTAATCTTTTTTACTTAAATGTGGTTATTTATGAGTTTATTGCTAACAACAACAAAATCATAAACTGGTTTAAACATTACAATAAAATCCATGTGTGTAAAACAAAGAAAGACAGTTAATTGGACTTCTTTATCCTCTAACACACACTTCAGCTTTTTGTGACAAGCTTATGTCCTTATTATACAGAAGGATCATGGCAGGAGGAGGCAATCTGTTCAATTCAATCATCAATTATCTTGATTTTGGCTGGGTTCTGAGGTCTGTTTCTTGAATGTGAACACAGCATTCCCCAAAGCAGAGAATTCTTTGAAGAGGGTAGTTGCTTACTTTGTACATTGAGTGCTGGATGGATGTGGTAGCTTTATTGTGGCAATCTCATAGAAGAGGAGTATAAATAAGATGTTTTCATTTAAAAAAAAAGATTTTATTTATTTATTCTTAGATGAATGGGAAGGGAGGGATAAAGAGAGGGAAAGAAATGTTGATGTGAGAGAGAAACACAGTAAATTGGTTATCTCTTGCATGCATTCTGACCAGGGACCTGGCCTAGAACCCAGGCATGTGCCTGGACCGGGAATTAAACCCACAACTTTTGCTTTGCAGGATAGGCCCAGCCAACTGAGCCACAGATGTCAGGGCATGCTCTCATTTTTTAACACAGAAGACACTCCCTGGGAACTCTTAGGAATGCCTTCCTAGGCGGGGCAGTTGATACAGTGATTATGGTATCATCTCACTACATCTTCACCAGCACTGGGCAATAGCAGTTATTTCCATATTTGAGAATTGTATAAGTAAACCTGGTTAATTTGAATGGTTAAAATTATAAATATGAATGAATGTATTTCCTTATGTTTGTTGTCACCTATATTTCTTCTTCCTAAAGTGACCCTTTTATGTCCTTTGCTTATTTTGTCATAGTCACATGTGACAGCTACATATATTTTTGTTACTTTTTTGATAACATTTCTACCCTTTCCCATTTGACCTTTAATTTTATTCAAACAGCATTGAATTATGATATCTACCAGTCCAAAACTTCATATGAAATTTTCTAAGATTATTCTACTTGATACAGAATTTATTTCAAATTTATTTCATTACAGATATTTAAAAGTAATTTTTAGAAATCTATTTTAAAAAACAGGATTGCATCTTAAATATTATGAGTGGGAAAAAACTGTCAAGACGTGGCACAAAGCCATAAAGAAGACAAGAATAACTGAAGCTATTTGATCTCATTTGAACAACTCACCAGATTAGACTTTCTTTATTCTTTACATAAGACATACCAGTTAATGCAACTAGCATTATTCTTCATTAGTATTGGAAAGAGAGTGAAGAAATATCACTCATCTGATGTTGCCTGGAATGTAAATTGGTGTAACCTACTTTGGAGCAATCTGCCAACAAGCATCTTATTAAAAATGCATACTTAACCTCTCTAAGAAATTTATCCTACATATATGCAGGTAAATATTTGTCAACATGTACATGAAAAGATATTCATCATAACAATTCTGTATTTATAGTCATTACAAAACTGGCAAAAATTTCACGGGAGGGAAGTGGGTTTGGCTGGGGAAGGGGGGAAATGTCAAGGGGGAATGGTGGGGGGGGAAATGCACATGTAATGTACTTTTGCCATGTAAATGTACTAACCCCTTTCCCTGTTAAGTTAATGTGGGGATAGTAAATCATTCTAAAAATTTAAGGGTCAGAAATGGCACCTTTGTGTAAATGCATGGTGGTTTTCTCTGGAGTTTGATCGAAGTGACATAAACCAACAACAGCCCCTGTCGGGCTCTTCAGATTGATGATGTAACTCAAAGTGATTTTGGAAAGAAGCAGGGAAAAAATAGACAAATGAGACACCAGCATACAGTTAGGATAATATAAAGACCTATTTATACTGAACAAAACACAATAAAATTAAGGCTATAGCAAGATTACAAGTTACTTAAAACTATTCATATGACTAAACACTACTTTGAGGAACATTATAGATAGAAAAGCTATGAAGCAGACACTAATTACCAGTATATGGCATTTGTATTTCCCAGAAGGTTAGAAAGAGAATAAATGTTTCTTATCCAAGGTTACTAAAACCATTTGTAGAAAGATCAAGAATGAAAACAAAACCTTTCGATTCTTTGCCATAGTCCAAAGAATGTGATTTTTCATCACAGCTTTGTTAATTTAAAGAAAAAAAGTGAATCACAATCAGGTGGATCCTGTACCAGTTAAAAATATTAAGTAATGATTATGGGAGGCAGAATGAATAAACAGAGAGAGGTGGACAGATGTATCAATTATTTTTTTGCTCATCAGAGTTGATATTGAATGACATAAGATACAAAGTTAGAGATAGAGAGAAAACAAAACATATGACCACAGCAAAGTAAACAGAGAAGGCAAAACACTATTGAATATTATAAAGATTTTCCTTGTATTTCAGTATTGCCAAGATTTGACATATAGGCAGATGGAAGACTATAGACAGGCAACCCAAGAGACTAATGAATTATAAACATCAGTGGTTGCTTGTCTGAAAATTAAAATCAATCAGAAAAGAAAGGCCCTCTTGTAAATTGTAAGACAAATCTTTCTAACTTTATGAATAAGATAAAAAATCAAAAATGTATATAGTAAGTTTACAAAAATTTAGAGCAGTTTTTTTACATACATATTATAAAAATATTTGAGAATAAAGTACAGAGAACGCCTATATGCCATTCCCCTTTGGTTTCCCCTATTAACGTCCTTGACTGATGTGGTTCCCTTGTTATAAGTCATAGGTCAATATTGATAGTTATTATTAAATAAAGTCCATAGTTTGCATTAATGTTTACTCTTAAATTTGTACATTCAATGGGTTTGCACAAAAGCATTTTGTCATGTGTCCGCCATTATAGTATCATACAGAATAGTTTCACTGCCTTAAAAATACCCTGTGCTTCACCTATTCATCCCTCCCCCTTTGTTCCCAATCGCCTGGCAACCAGGCGAACTGATATTTCTACTCTAGTCACAGTTTTGCCTTTTCTTATAAACATCATACAGCATGGAACCTTTTCAGATTTGCTTCTTTTACTTAATAATATGCATTCAAGTTTCCTTCATGTCCTTTTGTGGCTTGATAGCTCATTTTCTATTGCTAAACATTGCTTAATTTTAATTAAGTCCAATTTATTCAATATTTTCTTTCATGGATCATGTTTGTAGTATTTTTTCCTAAAATATGATCACCAAATCCAATGCCACCTAGATTTTCTCCTAAGTTATTTTCCATTTGGTAATTCTGCATTTTATAGTTAGATATATGGATTCATTTAATTTTTATTATTAAGTTTATTGGAGTGACATTGGTTAACAAGATTATAAAAGTTTCAAGTATACATATTTACAATACTGGATCTGTGTATTATATTGTGTGCCCACAACCTAAAGTCAAATCCTCTTTTTGTCACATATATTTGACCCCCTTTACCCTTTACTACCAATACCCCCTTCTCTCTGATAACCACCACACTGTTGTATCTACGAGTTTTTGGTTTGTTTTTCTTGTTTTATATTCCATGAGTGGACTCACATGGTTCTTAGCTTTACCTGTCTGACTTACTTAGCTTAGCATGACATTCTCAAGATCCATCCATGTTGTAAAAAAATGGCAGTACTTCATCTTTTCTTATGGCTGAATAGTGTTCCATTGTGTACATTGCCACAGCTTCTCTGTCCAGTCCTCTATGGGAGGACACTGTGGTTGTCCCCAAGTCTTGGCCACAGTGAATAATGCTGCAGTGAACATAGGGGTGCATACATCTTTGTGAATACATGTTTTCCAATTTTTTTGGTAAATTTCTTTCCTCGTTTTCATAGGTTTTCCCATATAGGTCATATATAGATATATAGATATAGTTAGATGTATACTTAAAGGTTTCTTTGTTTTGGGTGCTAATGTAACTGGTGTTGTGTTTTTAACTTCAAATTCCAGTTGTTCATTATATACAAGAAAATGATTGACTTTTGTAATTTTATTCTTCCCTTATAATTTAAATGCTCCTTTTCTTGCCTAATCGTTCTGGCTAGGACTTTTAGTGCTATGGTCAATAGAGGTAGTGAGAGTGGGTGTGTAGGGAAAATGCTTTCAGTTCTTCACATTTGAACTGATGTTAGATTTGCTGTGAGATTTTTGTATATGGCCTTTACTATGTTGAGGTAGTTTCTTCTTTCCAAGTTGAGGGTTTTATCATAAATAGATGTTGAATTTTTTCAATGCATTTTCTGAATCTATTAGGTTGATCATGTGGTATTATCTGTCTTCTGTTAATGCGGTCTATCTCAATAATTGATTTTTTAAGTTTAACTGTCTTAGCATCCCAGAAATAAATTCCACTTATTTGTGTTGTATGGCCCTTTCAATATGCTGTTTAATTTTATTTGCTATTGTTTTCAAGGGGTTTTTTTGCATATATGTTTACTAAAGATATTTGCTTATAGTTTTCTTTTCTTATAGGTACTTTTTTCTGGCACCATACATAATTATTATATTATCGAACATATTCCCTATGCTTTATTGTACATCCACATTACTGTTTTGTAACTACCAACTTGTGCTTCTTCATCCATCTCTTCAGCACAGATCCCCAATGCCCTTCCCCCCTGAGAACCATGAGTCTGTTCTTTGTGTCTATGAGTCTGTTTCAATTTTGTTCATTTTTTGTTCTTTAGATTACACATATAAATGTGGATTCCACATGTAAAATAATATGCTATCGGTCTTCCTCTGTCTGACTTGTTTCACTGACTATAATACCCTCTAGATTGTCCTTGATTTTATCTAGTGTTAAACTAATATCTGCACTTTAATTGATACTTTACAATATGAAGAGAAAGAATCTTTATAAACAACAACCCTGCAAACTCAAAAAGAGTGCTTTTATAACAGAAATTTTGGATCTTATGGCAGGCAAATAAAGAGACATTACGGTGCTAGAAGGCTTCTTAGGGCGCATATCAATGACACTATCTGGATATATTAGGCCTATACTCTAGGGCAGCTGTGCTCAGATTTCCTAGCCACTTCTGCACAATATCTCATAATTTAGAAGAGTTCACAGACATTTTCAAGAGAAGGTTTGGAAGCACTGAATATTATGCTGGTTTAAATGAGTCATGAGCTTCCCTGCAGCTCAATGATTTAAAAATATTCTAGGATCTTTCTCAGCAGTTTTCCCCATGGGCTTTGAAAATTCAAGTCCAATTTGGAAGAACAGAAAAAGCGAAGAGTTTCACAAATCTCACATTACATATTTACTTACATATCTCTGCAAACTCAGAGTTAACAATACAAAAGAGACAAACATCATGCAGACAACTTTCAAAGCTCTTTCAGCCAGATGTGAGGGTAACAAAGATATATTTTAAAACATTTAAAATGGCCATAAACATAAATTGTCGATTCAATAGAGACCCATTTCGCTTTATTTAATAATGTGAACCAGCACTCCTAAACCTCAAGGTATCACCTATGCAGTCTCTTATAAATGTTATTCTTTGCTATTAGCATTACTAATTATTTTATTTTACTTTATATTTTATTTTATTTTAATCCTCACCTGAGGACATACTTACTGACTTTAGGGAGAGAAGAAGGAAGAAAGACAGGGAGAAAAACATGGATGTGAGAGAGAAACATCAATCAGTTGCCTATTACACATACCTTGACCAGGGACCAAACTTGCAACCCAGGCATGTGCCCTGACCAGGAATCAAACCCATAACTTTTTGGTCTATGGGATGATGCCCCACCCAACTGAGCCACATCAGCCAGGATGAGATTTTAGTATTTTTATCCACTCATTTATCAATGGACACTCAGATTGTTTCCATGTCTTGATGATTTTAAATAATGCTACAGTTAACATGAGGTACAGATACTACTTTGAGATACTAATTTTGTTTCACTTGGATATATATACCCAATAGTGGAATTGCTACTGGGTATATATGATGATGGGATCATATGATAATTTTATTTTTAATTTTTTCAGGAACCTTCATATTTCGTTTCGTAATGGTTGTCCCATTTTACCTTCCCACCAACAGCGTACAAGAGTATCTTTAATCCACATTCTTGCCAGAATTTATTTCTTGTCATTTTGATAATAGCCATTCTAATAGGTATGAGGTGCTATCTCATTGTGGTTTTGATTTGCATTTTCCTTATGACTAACAATGTTGAGCATCAAAAAGCATTTTTGAGAACCAGTGTGAAATACATTGAGAAAGGAAAAATGTTTGAGAACTCTTGAACTGGATGATTTTTAGGTCTTCTTTCAGTGCTATTGTACTTTGTGTCTATATTCTAAAACATAATGCACTTTCCATAAAAGAGTTATATTTTTATGCCAGTTAAGAAAATTCAATTAAGTTTAAATCAGTAAAAACTGTTATAAATAAAATTCAGGCATTATACAGTAATGTGATCCTTTACATTCACTATCCTGCAATATTTTGTACTGTTCCATACAGTTTATTTTTATACAGTTCCACACTGTATTTCTTTGTTTCATACAGCCATTTTTGATGAAGTAGAAATTTTCCATAATTTTCTCCCAAACACCAGTTTAGTTAAAATAAAAAGGTAAACTAAAATAAGAGTTTCATAAATGATATGAGATATGAGGAACAACAATGCAAATATAGAGTAATACATTACCTTTAATTAATTCCATAAATTCTTTATATCAAGACAATCTCCAGACAGCCAGTTAGGGAACTATGGCTATTAGGAACAATCAACCTGAGAAAATGTTTTAAGTGGTCAGTCAGAAGGAAATATTAAGTTGTAATGGTCTGTTGGTTTGAAAATGCTACATTAGTATCTTATGCCCAATTCAATATCAACCCTTTAATACGTGGGACCCCCAAAGCAATCATAAGACAGAAAATGAACAAAGAAATAGCCAAGGAAATACCCCTATTTTGAACTAAAATCAAACTGAAAAAAAAACCCTTTTCACCTTGATTAATATTGGCTGTTTTCTTCATTTCCAAGTTAACACAACGAGATAGGTATTCTTGGTTAAAAAAAAAAATTGTTCTCAAGTAAAACTCTCATAATTTACTGTGTTGCTATGTCTGAGGCCACACGAAGGTTAGTTAGCATCTGAGATTTGACTCAATGATTCACCATTTAGTTCCTTTGCTTCACATTTGATTATTTCTTTGCTTCTTAGCCTCCTTAAAATATTAAGGAAGTATTTGTTGAGGAAAGAGTTTGGGTTTTGAAATATTGGGTTTAAATCTTACTTCTATCATTTCAATAGCTGAATCACTTAAAGAATGTCTTCTTATCTCTATGATGATTAAGACAATAACATTAATAAACCTACCTCATGGGGCTACTATGGAAAGTAAATGAAATAATATATAAAGAAATATTATAGATGTGCTACTTATTACTCTCATCAATTTAAAATGAGAAAACTATTAACTATCAGCAATATGAATGCAACAATGTTTGGGATTGGTTAGAATTTAAAATTAACATTAATGGTTGAAAGGAATATATTGTCATGCATGATAATATTAATGACACTGTTTTCTCAATTCCCATTATAATTATACCCTAATAGTTGTCTATATGGTGATAATAATTGGGATAATTTAGAATTAACAAATGGCATAAATAACTGCCATGGGATACAAATAAAGTCTTAAAAATAGAAGACATATAAAATGATATAATAGAACTAAAGATTAATTTACTTGTTAGGAAATGGTATGTACCCAACATTTCTTTAAGTTGTATTAGTTACAGTGAACATATAATATTAGGTAAACTTAATTTGTATAGTAGGCCCAAGACCTTGAAATAAAATAATAATAATAATCAATACTTAAATATAGATGGAGATGTCAATTGAGCCAACAATTCTATTTCCAATAAATCAGAAAGATAACCGGGTAGTGCTATAGCATAGTGCTTTATAAAACAAAATTTGGAGTCTATCTAGGTTGATATAGTTTCCAGTTACTATGAGATTGTGGACAAATAGCTTAATTTTTGTATTTCTAGGCTCGTTTTGAGAATTTAAAAACTTACATGAACAGTGTATGGAATGCTGTGAGCACTCAAAAAATGATAGCTTTTATCTGTCCATTATTTTATATGGAAATGACTTTAAGATAAGTCTAATTGGGAGTGACTAGTCTAATGCCATTATTGTTACTCATGTTTGTATAGGAGACTTGCAGATGTTTGTGATCTTATGAAGTTGAACACATTTCACCTTGAAGACATATGTGACATACGCAATACACAAAAAGCCTACAGATGTAGGAATAGTAATTCAGTATGTGAGGGACGATGGTGGCTCAGATTACACTTCTGATAGTGTAGATTAAGATAAATGGACAACGTTGACTTCCGGTCCACATGGAGACATAGGTAGATATACTGTGCCTCTTTGCACAACCAAAAGAAGGACAACAACAAATATAAAAACAAAAACCAACCAGAACTGCCAGAAAATCGAACTGTATGGAAGTCCAACAACCGAGGAGTTAAAGAAGAAATATTCATCCAGACCAGAAAGAGGGGTGGAAACAGGCAGCCGGGAGGAGAGGACTCACGGCAAGGTGGCGGCTGGAGGACAGCATCAGGTGTCAGCTGGCAGAGTGGGTGGTCACACTTTCGTATACATATAAACTGGGAGGAACAGCTGGGTAGCAAGACAGACTGTGCAACCCAGGGTCCCAGTGCAGAGAGATAAAGCCTCAAAACCTCTGACTGAAAAAACCTGTGGGGGTTAGATGGTGGTGGGAGAAACTCCCAGCCTCACAGAAGAGTTCGTTGGAGAGACCCACAGGGTTCTAGAACATACTCAAACCCACCCACCCAGGAATCAGCACCAGAAAGGGCCCAATTTACTTGTGGGTAGTGGCAGAGGTGACTGAAATCTGGCAGAGAGCCGAGCAAGCAGCACTGTTCCACCTCAGACCCCTCCCCCACATAGAGAGCCACAACTGAGACAGATGGGTTGCCCCACCATGACAAATACCTAAGGCTTGACCCCTTACTACCTAACAGGCATACCAAGAGAAAAAAAAATGGCCCAAATGAAAGAACAGATCAAAGTTCCAGAAAAAAATTCAACTAAGCAATGAAGAGATAACCAACCTATCAGATGCACAGTTCAAAACAATGGTCATCAGGATGCTCACAGAATTGGTTGAGTATGGTTGCAAAATAGAGGAAAAAGTGAAGACTATGAAAAATGAAATAAGGGAAAATTCACAGGAACCCAACAGTGATGTGAAGAAAACCAGGACTCCAATCAACAATGTGGAGCAGAAGGAAGAAAAAAACATTCAACCAGGACAGAATGAAGAAACAAGAATTCAAAACAATGAGGAGAGGCTTAGGAACCTCCAGGACAACCTTAAACATTCCAACACCCAAATCCTAGGAGTGCCAGGAGGAGAAGAGGGAGAGCAACAAATTGAAAACTTATTTGAAAACATAACAAAGGAGAAGTTCCCCAATTTGACAAAGGAAATAGATTTCCAGGAAGTGCAGAATGCTCAGAGTCCCAAAGAAGTTGGACCCAAGGAAGCACACACCAAAGCACATCATAATTACATCACCCAAGGTTAAAGATAAGGAGAGAATCTTAAAAGCAGCAAGAGGAAAGGAGACAGTTACCAATAAAGGAGTTCCCATAAGGCTATCAGCTGATTTCTCAAAAGAGACCTTACAGGCAAGAAGGGGCTGGGAAGAAGTATTCAAAGTCATGAAAGGCAAGGACCTTCATCCAAGATTGGTCTATCCAGCAAAGCTTTCATTTAGAATGGAAGGGCAGATAGAGTGCTTCCCAGATAAGGTCAAGTTCAAGGAGTTCATCATCTCCAAGACCTTATTTTATGAAATGTTAAAGGGACTTATCAAAGAAAAAGAAGATGATCAAAACTCTGAACAGTAAAATGACAACAAACTCACAGCTATCAACAATGGAACTTAAGAAAAAAAAACGAAAATAAAAACAAACTAAGCAAACAACTACAACAGGAACATAATCACAGAAATGGAGATCATATGGAGGGTTATCATCATGGAGAGGGAGAAAAGGTACAGGGAATAAGAAGCATAAATGTTAGGTACAAAAGAGACAGGAGTTAGTTTGGGAAATGGAGAAGCCAAAGAACTTACATGTGTAACCCATGTACATAAACCAAAGGTGGGGAACGCTGGTAGGAGGTGGGTGCAGGGTGGAGGGGAATAAATGGGGGAAATGGGGCAGCTGTAATGGCATAATCAGTAAAATATATTTAAAAAGATAATTGGACAATGTTAAAAATTATTGGAAATAAAATCAATGAGACTTAGTTGAGTAATTTGAGATAAGTGGTGTGACAATGGGAGATGGTATCAAGAATGACTTTTAAGACCCTGAGAAAAAGGTCCTGACTGGTGTAACTCAGTGGGTTGAGTGCCATTCTGCAAAAGGAAATGTAGCCAGTTTGATTCCTGGTCAGGGCACATGCCTAGGTTGCAGGTTGGGTCCCTGGTCAGGGCATGTGCTAGAGGCAACCAATTGATGTTTCATGATGTTTTTCTCCCTTTCTTTCTCCCTCCCTTCCCCTCTCTCTAAAATTAAATAAATAAAATATTTAAAAATATGTTGTTGCTTACAAAAATTTCTGAAGGTAGAATTTTTATTCTCTTTTATGCATAGCAAATTAGCTGGGATTAGGAGCTGATACTATGTTTATAAGTATGGTGTCTGATAAAATGAGAGGAATCAATATCAGAGACAAGGGTGGGGGACTTAGAGATTGTTCTCAAATTGGTTTCTTAGACCTACCCAACATACACGTTTATGTTGTCATGGCTATGCTTTTTAGACATAATGAAATCGACAGACCTAGACTTTAATTATTGGCAAATGTTATTTCAGGTATGCTGAAGCATCCTTGTTGCTTTGAAGCAGACAGATTTGATGGTAAGTGTTTGTAATCCATATTGTCAGGGTATAAATGGGATTTGGCAGGGCTATGATCTTCCTGCAATGTTACGCAAAACTCGGTGAGTATCTGCATACATTTTTTCCTGAGGAAAGAGTCCAGAGCTCTCAGATTGTCAAAAGAATTCATGGGTAAAATTAAGAACACCTGCTTTAGAAGACCAAGACTCATTCACACAGCAGCATCTATGGATGAACCCCAGCACCTTCTTTATGAGCTATCTATCCATCAGCATAGCTCCAGAAGGTGTGCAGGACCTCTTAGGTCAACCTTACATCAATGGTCTCATAATTAAGGTATGAAACAGAACTTTTTTCTTTATTTATTTTGTTCGTCTCTAACATGCATTTGTCTTCTAACATTTCTAAACAGACTCAGAATCAAAATTCTCTGGGTACATCCAAGGATCTTATGCATCCATTAGACCTATGCTTTCATTTGTTTTTATTTTTTAAAGATTTTATTCATTCATTTTTAGAGAGAGGGGATGGGAGAGAGAAAGAGAGGGAGACAAACATTGATGTGAGGGAGAAACATCAGTTGGCTCTCATATGCACCCCAACTGGGGACTGAACCCTCAACCCAGGCATGTGCCCTGACCAGGAATTGAACTGGCAACCTTTCACCTTGTGGGATGATGTCCAACCAAATGAGCCACACCGGTCAGGGCTAGAGTGGTGCTTTTGAACAATGCTATGAGTACTCATTAAATGAATGAGACACTGGCTATGTCACATTGCAACTACTCTGTGAATAAACATGATTTTTCAGATTAAACATCATGTGTTATTGTTTTTGTATTTTGATTTAGATCATGCTTAAATAAAATGCTACACATGGTGAAGTTGCAGAAGCAAAGCCTATGACGGCAAACTTGGATTTTAGCAATTGTAAACTGGAAAGAATAATGTCCACCTTATAGGACTCTGATTACAATTTTAGAAATAAGATGTGGAAGATGCCTGGTGTTGTGCCTGACACATAGTAAATATTCTGTAATTGGTAATAATTACACCTTAGATAGCGAGAAATTTGTCTTTACAGTTAAATGTCAAGTGACTAGAGTATGTTGTCTTTTGGTCACATATTTTATGCAGCAATTGCCTAGATTCCTACAGACAGATGCCAAAAGGAGTGAACTAACCTTCAGACATATTTATTTATTTATAATTCCTATGTTAGGAGAAGAGAGCTGAACATTTCAGTGAGATAAGATCCCTAAATTTATTAAAATATTCAAATTCTGCAAAACTCATTAAATTGTGTGTGGATCAACATGCCAAAAGCACAGCTTGTGTATTAATGTATACACAGTACCTCTTACACTGAAATGAGGATTTGTCTTTCAAGACAAATCAAAAACACAAATTTCAAGTAGTGTTCGGAGTCTGATAAACATACTTATAAAATGCTACTTGTCACAAATGTGTGTTGCATAGTGATTTCCTGTCTTTTATGATGTGATTTTTGACCCACATAGTTTAACACCATGCTAGGATAAGCAGAGAATAAATAAGATTTTTATTATAAACCTAAATCTTTGGAATGATAATTTTTCACTTAAGAGAAACTTATGATTATGCTGATTTCAATAACACTCAAACTGTAAGATGAATGTCTGAACCTATTTTTAAGTGTGCTATAGCCGTTTTGGTATATGAAAGGTTATTTGAGTTTGTTATAAACATTGAATGTTAGAAATACGGATACATTAGCTTATATAGAAAAATAAATTACCTTTGTTTGAGAGCCCTTAAACTTGAAAATGCAATAAAAAATCTAATTAACCAATTTATCACAAATACCAAACAGGTCAATGATTTTGGTAATTATCAAGACAACTCAATTTTTGCTTTACTATGCAGAACTTATTTGCTGAACTGAATTGAAGATCACCAAAATTACTTACAATATACTGCTTACTGAATCATGACAAAATCAGACTATTATAACCAATTAATTGAACTTAATAAATCTTTTAAATTATTTTTGTTTATTAGCATTCCTTTGAGGTTAATGATGTCATCTTTCTTTTGACTAGGAGGAAGAAGTAAAAATTTTACAAGAAAATTAAATTTCTCTGGTTTGAAAGCAAGAATTTCTAACAGCTAAACAATAAATTATTTTTCTGACCCAATTCTGACAAAAAAACATAATAAATTATATGTACACTTTGTTAAACTTGTTTCTAACCGAGACTTAATAAGTTGGAAGTTCAGGGTGTTTGTGTTGATTTGATTTCCTGCCGTTTCCAGGGAAATCAGTGCTTTCTCCACCAGTTCAATTTCCTGGCTAGGGCAGATATTGTACCAACTGTTTAAAGATTTTATTTATTTATTTTCAGAGAGAGGGGAAGGGAGGGAAAGAGTAGCTGAGAGAGATATGGATGTCAGAGAGAAACATCGATCAGTTGCCTCGTGTATGTGCCCTGACCGGTGGACCAAACCTACAACCAAGGCATGTGCCCTGACTGGGAAGCAAACCAGTGACCTTTCACTTAGCAGGACCTGCGACCTCTTGGTCTACAGGAAGACACTTTGACCAATTGAGCCATGCCGGCCAGGGTGAGCTTTGAGTTTTTGAGGAACAGGGGGAAAAGCCAGTGTGTCTTCTCATAATGGATTTTAAATATCAATCCTGTGGACTTACCTATAGGTAACTTCCATCCCTAAGTTACCATATTCTACCCTGAGGTACCTTTAATTATAATAATTTCTCTCTACAGATGACAATATAGTTAGTCAGCTGAGGCCTGAAATAATCTCTTTGGAAACTGTCAGATGTTGAATATGAAATCCACAATTCCATAAAAATATCTCTTTTCCTGTATAGCAACAGCTTATCTTACATATTCATCAAAACAATGGCAGGGGCACACAAACACACACACAGAGAAAGTATAAAGTTTTGTTAGTATCTGCACAGGTATTAGAAAAATGGGGTAAGCCTAGTTGTAAAGGTTTAAGCAGTATCTTCTTTCATAGTTATTTTTCTAATTATTTATTCACTTTTGTTCTAATAATATATATGTTCATTGCAGAAAAACTGGAAAGTATAGACAATGAACCTTAACTATACCACAAAAAAACGTAATTTATATTTAGACAATTTTTCCTCCATTCTTTTTCTATATACATCCCTGAAGAACATATTTAAGAATACAAGTATAATTATATATATATGTAATTTAATATCCTGCTTGTATTTTTTAACATTTTACCATTTGCATTTAGTTATATCAAATATTCAGAAACATTCTTAAGGAATGTATAATACTTCATTGCAAAAATCCACCATCATGTACATAGATAGTCCTCCACTAAACAACATTGTTACTAATATTTAGTTTTCTTATATGCTCATGGAAAGTTAAAATTTTATTCACTTACTTTTGTCACTATTTTGTACACTTGACAATAACTGTATAAGAGACTGGGTCCTATGAGTTAATGTAAATTGCCTATAATGTGTTTAATTTTTTTCTAGCCTTTAGAATTGCATTTTAACCCTCTCAATTTTGTTTTAAAGTTCACAAAATTGGGTACTACTATATTTGTTCAGTTTTGTGTAACACTTTCAACTATAATATAGCAATAATATAATCCATCCAACAGAATTTGCAGAGTTCTTATAAAAGAAGTCAGATGTTATTGTAAAAGCATTTTGAAAGACAATTGCATTATACAAATGTATTTTTATAAAAAATGTGTCGTTAGATTTTGGGAAGATGGTGGAGGAGTGAGTGGAAGGCACACTAACCTCCTCCCAGGACAAATATGGAATTACAACTAAATTGTGGAGAAACCACCTGGAACAAACAACTGACTAATAGAGAGAAACCTTATAACCTCAGAAAGAAGAATCAGGTTCAGCACAGCATGGCTTGTAGGTAGTGCAGTGAAGACACAAGAGGGCTGGCTGGGAGCCCACAGGTGGCAGCACTGGAGGGATAATTAAGTGGCAGGATGGACACCCCTGAGAAGACTGGAATCTAAACCCTAAGCAGGGATCCCCAGCCTAGAACACCAGAGCCCAAAAAGTACACAGATAACAACCGGTGGCAAAATGTGATAGGGTTGTCCTCTGCCAGAGACAGATAGCTGGAGATGCAAAGAGCCATTTAAAGGGCCAACACACAAATTTTCATTTGCTGTCACTTACCCTGGGTTCTGGCAAAGGCAGGAGCAGAGTGGGCTAGAGACACCTGAGGAGAGACTAGGGACGGAAGCTTTGGGGAGAGAGCGGACAGAGTAGCCACAGGGATCCAAGTGCTGAGTCATCCCCCAAACAGCAGCCGCCATCACTGCTCAGGCAGACCACGCCCCTCCGAGCAGCGGCAGCCTGAGGGGAAACAACAGCCCCGACCCCAGGAGGAATTCTGTCCTGCCCTATGGGGCTTGAGCCTGGCTGCTGAGTGCAGAGTGACTAGATTGACAACTGAAGGGGACAGCCACAGACAGTAGATCCCCGGAAGTCTCAGAACAGGCTGCCTAAGGTCACACGGGGTCAACATCTGACATCACCAGAGGCAGATCCAGAAAGAAAAAAACCAGAGGTAAGTGCTAGAGGCTACCAGGATGAAATCCACTGTGGTCTGCTCCATGATTAGTGACATTTTCTTTCCTGCATAGTTGTTTAACTTCCATTGCTTGTCCAGCAAGCTTGTGCATATTAAGTCACTAGAATTTATACTATAGTTTATTTCTCTCCTTTCTTATATAGTCTTAATCTCTTTCCACCCTTATTAAAACTGGTTCATTGCTGTTGACACTGAGATTGCAGTGGAGAGATATTTTTGTGGACGTGGGTTTGTTCCCTGGGCCTTGTGGTTTTGTTCTGGCAGCACCTGCACAACAGCACACAAGACGTGGTGGGCGGAGTGACCAGCTGGAGGGAAGGACCCACCAAAGAGCGACTCAACAACCCAAACCCAAAGACATCCAGAGAGCCAAGATCAAGGGCATCCCAAGAGCAGGAAGTTCCAGAGATCAAGGAGACTGCACCACTGAATCTCACAGGTCTCCTGCCATACAAGTTCACACCACAAGCCCTGGGAGTCAGAACAGGTCACTTTAAGAAGCAAAGGCTAACTAGCAGAGTCTCACAAACAATGGGAAGACAAAGAAACAAACCCCAAATAAAAGGAAAGGACAAAGCCTCAGAATGAGTGCTAAATGAAATAGAGGCAAGTCAACTAACAGATACAGAGTTATCTCAGAGTTAACTCTCGTTACACAGAGTTAAACAATGGTTGTAAGGAAGCTCAATGAGCTCAGTGTGAATTACCGAAAACTATAGGGAAGCTATGATGAACTCACTGCAAACTATATCAACATGAAAAAGAACTGGAAACTATCAGCAAGGTCCAAGAGGAAATTTCTGAGATGAAGAACACAGTAGAAGGAATCAAAAGCAGGCTAGATGAAGCAGAGGATCAAATCAGTGAGCTGGTGAACAAGGTAGGAAAAAACTCTCAGAAAGAGCAAGAAACAGAAAAAAAAAATGGACTCCAAAAGAATGAAGATGTGTTAAGGGAATGACAGGGCAACACGATACATCAAAATATCCACATAGTAGGGATACCAGAAGGAGAAGAAGAGCAAGGCATAGAAAACATGTTTAAAAAAATTAATGATGGAAAACTTTCCTAATTTAATGAGAGAAAAAGTCACACAAATCCAGGAAGCACAGAGAGTCCCAATCAAGAGGAACTCAAGGAGGCCCACTTCAAGACACATGGTCATTAAAATGGCAAAGCTCCAAGACAAAGAGAGGTTCTCAAAGACAGCCAGGGAAATAGGAAGTAACCTTCCAGGGAGCCCTGATAAGGCTAGCGGCTGAGTTCTCCGCGGAAACGCTCCAAGCCAGAAGGGGGCGGCGTGAAATATCCCAAGGAATGGAAAGCAAAGGCCCGCAACCCAGGTTGCTTACCGTACGTTGATTTAAATGCTTCATCATTGTTTGTGGCTTTCACTGTCACCCCAACCCTCCTTGTCTCCGTGTCTCCAAACCCACGTCTGAACAAGGTGTGTCACATGTCCATAGGATCTATCCTGAAACGCGTAAACTATAACACCTTCAGTGCACCGTTCTGTTACTGTTGTTCACACTTACTCATTTAAAACTTGGAAAAGCGTGAGGTTACGTGCCTCTTATTAGTCAGGTATATAAAGCACAGCAGTAGACGAACATAAGGAACTTTTTTCTCTCTGCCAGTAATTTCACAAATGTGTGTATTATACCTGGCTGGCATAGCTCAGTGGATTGAGCGCGGGCTGTGAACCCAAGTGTCGCAGGTTCAAGTCCCAATCAGGGCACATGCCTGGGTTGCAGGCCATGGCCCCCGGCAACCTCACATGGATGTTTCTCTCTGTCTCTCCCTCTCTCTTTCTCTCTCTCTCCCTCCCTTCCCTCTCTAAAGATAAATGAATGAATAAAATCTTTAAAAAGATATGTGTATTATACAAGTACATTATCAAACATCAAGTAATATAACAAACATATCATCGGTTCTGTTTTTCAGACATTGTAGAAAGTGATGTCAAATACACACTTCTTTTAGTGATCCTAATAAAATTGTAATCATAATAATACATTGCAAATCGATGTCATGATTTCTATGGGAGACTGTAGCATTAGGGTTCAAGTATGTAGACTTCTGGTGATGTAATTGATAAGATGAGATGGTGGATAAGTCGGACTGGAGGAAAAATATTCTCCCAGCCTTATACACCATCTAGAATACCAGTTGCCTCAGGCACACTTTCATCAGGAGCTAGATCCCAGTTGCTGGTGATTTTCGTTGCTAAAATGATTTGTGTTATGAGAGGTTACCTTGTGCATAAAGTATATTCTGAAAGATAATACAAACTCACCTCATATTAATAAGCTCCACAGATTACTTAAGCACATGTAAAACTTCTGTATGTGGAGCTTGATGTTCTAATTTATTTTGGACTGCACAAAAAAAAAATGTGAACGTACTTGGTAAAGGTTTAAACGGGTACTGTCGTTTAAATGTGTTTATTGTAATGAGTTTATGCCCTTTAAATATGCTCCTGTTATGTTGCTGCTTTCCTATTGTTGCATCTTTTAAAACATGATATGTTATTAGTTGATCTGTTAACCTAAAAAAGAACACCGGGGCTAATTCCATGAAGAACGTTAACTCACTGGAAAATAAGATACTACAGTCAGCACTTGCTCCTTCACACCCTCCCGGCACACCCCAGGCTTGGCATCTCTGGAGGAGCAATTACCTTTGGCAGGGCAGCTGAATTCAAACACACTGAGACTTCATTTTCTCTACGTTAAGAATCCTAATTAATAAAGAAATTATAACATGTTGTCATGAACTATCCAATTACTGTGATAACATTCCTTTTTTTTTTTTTTTTTTTTTGAAAGCTCAGGGGAAAACCTTTTAAGCACTAAGGGCGAAGGAGAAAATGCTTTCCTGTATATTGCAGAGCTTACCGTGTCAGAACGGCTATTGCTGCGTACACGAAGGCAATTAAAAATTTATATTTTTCAAAATATTCTCTTCATCCACACACACATTTTTTTATCTGGATAAAATGGGAGGCTCCAAATAATACTATGAAAATTATTTTAATGATAAGGATTCTAGTCCTATATAATTAAGCTATTACCAAGGTTGTGCCCTAATGATGATGTAGCGAAGTCACATTTGAACCACTGGCGGGTTTTCTGTGAGGTTATAATTTGCACCAAATTTCCCACCACTTTTCAAAGTTTTGGGGGGGCAATCCATGCAGAAGGGAGTGGACCTACTGATCTTAGAGGTATTCCTAATTCCTTGTGTAAGCAATAACATACTAACTGAAGGCACCATTGAGTCCATCAAAATTGTAAGCATCTTCTCTTCTAGGGAGATGATAAGAAGACAGAAAAGACAGAGAAAGAGGAAGGGGAGGAAGTCAAAAAGAAAGAGCCAGTTAGCGAACAAGAGGGGAGGAGGAGTGAGAAGACACGACATCCTGAGAAAGAGGCCAGGGGTGGAAGTTGGGGGGAAGGATAGCTTGACGTTCTCCAAGTGTGGCTGAGTCGAGTCATCTACATCCCTGCTGATCGCAGCGACGTTCTCGAGCCTGAGTCGCGAGCACCAGCCCAGTACGTGCTCCTGTTTGTACAATGGAAGGTAGGCCCTGCTCTACGAAGGTCTCGTAATTTTAGGGCTTTCTGATGTCCATTTTGTGAGGACTCGCTCCAGAACGCTGGAACCGCCGTCAGACAGCTGTATGGTCGTGCCACAGACAACCAGCCGTCCCTGGGTTGGGATGGGTGCCCCATGGCACCATGAAGAGCTGAAGGAGCTGAAACTACATGCAGAAGATGAAAGACCACTCCTACCCCTTCCAGGGGTTCTGTAATGTGAACCCTGACACAATGCAAATCAATGGGCATGACCAGCCTTGACCTGTGTGACTCAGGGTGTCGAGTGCTGTCCCGCAAAGTGAAGGGGCGCTGGTCAGATTCTCAGTCAGAGCACAGGCCTGGGTGGAGGGTTTGGTCCAGATCGGGCATGTACGACAGCACAACTACCGATGTTTCCCTCTCGCATCAATGTTTCTCTCCTCTTTCTCCCTCCCTTCCCCCCCGCAACATGAATCAAGTCCTTAACAAATAAGAGACTTGATGTGCACATATTTTTACTCATCATCAATAAGCTGATGGTTAGCCCTGGCTGGCGTAGCTCAGTGGATTGAGCGCGGGCTGCGAACCAAAGTGTTGCAGGTTTGATTCCCAGTCAGGGCACATGCCTGGGTTGCAGGCCATGACCCCCAGCAACTGCACATTGATACTTCTCTCTCTCTCTGTTTCTCCCTCTAGTCCCTCTCTAAAAAAATTAATAAATAAAATCTTTTAAAAAAATAAATAAGCTGATGGTAGAAAGACTTAAAACCACAAGAGCAAGGAAAAAGAATCCAACATAGAATTTGCTTATAACCTGTTCGCTTTCTGCATAAATCACATTAAAGAAAATAATTTTTACTTAGAAAACAACCAGGTGTACTTATTTATAGGACAAATAGATTCTACCGATGAAGACAATTCCATCCTCTGCTAAGCCCCCACAGTACATATTATAGCAATGCTAGTTTTTTATTTACTGTATTTCTCGGACCATAAGACGCACCTAGGTTTTACAGGCAGAAAATAGGAAAAAAAAATTTGAAGCAAAAAATGTGATAAAATATTTAATAACACAAATAACATAATATTTCACCGATGTAAATGTAAAGCGACATTCAAACTATAAGAAGCACCCCCATTTTCCTCCCAAATTTGGGGGGTGTGTCTTATAGTGCAAAAAATGCTCTATTTTGAAAGGTCTCTTTCATAACCCCTAGCCCAGTGTCATAGGAGAGAAAAAAAAAAAAGTTGTTTTTCTTTTCATTTAACTTAAATCATCTAGAGTACAGCCAGAAAATATTTGAACATCTTTTTAGTCGTTTTCATAATTGAACCCTGGAAATGTAATAAAGGCTAATGTGGTTCAGTGCATGAGGCCACCGATTTGAAATAAAAGACAATCATTTTATTCTATAATTATCTTCTTGAAACGATGGGGCCACTTTTATGTGGGGGAGGGTGGTGATTGCAGACATACTTTTACTCTGGAGTTTTAGAATATAAAGGTTCAAATGGAGCCTTTGTTGATTGAGTATTTCAGGGATTTCTAGAAATCCAGACATCTACAGTACTGACAAATATTCAAGCCTCTCCCCCAAAAGCTCTTTCTAGTAGTTTCTTCAGAATACGAGATTGCATCGCATTGAGGACATGACCCGCTTCCTCCATGAAACACTAATCAGTGGTAATTTTTCCTTCTGTGAGAAAATGCCAAACGCGGCTGTAATGGGCGATGCAATTTTCCTCACAAGGTTGCCAGATGAAGCCATGAATGAAAATAAATGGCATTTCCATTTGCCAGGAAAGTGACAGCACATTTGTTGGAAGTGTGAGCCGCATAGTTTGCTGATGCTAGAGTCCCCAAATCATTGCTACATATATTGTCATGCATTTTGGAGGAAAACATAGAACACTGAAAAGCACTATAACTGACAGAGATTTGAAAGATGGCTAGTACATCCCCGAGACTTTGTAGCAATGTTTTGAGAGCCAGCAGAATTCTTAAGGAGGGGGGCCGAGACATTTTCATAGCAACTGTCATTTCAATGTTAGTTTTTGTTTCCTTACTTAACAACAGGTCGGGGTGGTAATTAGACCCTTAGTATGCTAGCAAATTACTTTTGAAGTCCAAATCCTCTCCAGGAAATGAGAGGATTAACAGGAGCACATAACAAAATGTCATAATAGTTTATATCAAGAAATATGGCCCTGACCGGTGTGGCTGAGCTTATCGGGTGGCATCCTGCAATCCAAGGTGGCTGGTTCAATTCCTAGTCACATGCCTGGGTTGTGGGTTCAGTTCCCCGTTAAGGTGTGTGTTAAAGGCAACCGATTGCTGTTTCTCTCTCACATCCAACTTTCTCTACCTCTCTCTGAAACTCAATAAATAAAATCTTTTTTTAAAATCTGTTTAGCCCTGGCTGGCATAGCTCAGTGGATTGAGCATGGGCTGTGAACCAAAGTGTTGCAGGTTCAATTCCCAGTCAGGGTACATGCCTGGGTTGCAGGCCACGGCCCCCAGCAACCGCACATGGATGTTTCTCTCTCTCTCTTTCTCTCCCTCCCTTCCCTCCCTAAAAATAAATAAATAAAATAAAAGATTTGAACATTTTTTTTAAAATCTGTTTTGTTATCTACATTTTTAAAGACCCACCTGCAAAGAAACAAAAGTGTCACTGTCCTTCTGGTCCACATAGATCAATTTCTCCACTTGCTTTCTGTAGTCACCCCAGGGAAAATCACGTGTGGGGAGAGGAGGAGAGGGGGAGAGACTAACCACGCTGCAGGCGAAGTCCAGCAGCGTTGTTACTGTAGTTACGGTTTTTAGAGGATATTTATCGGTAAGTTTTCTTGCTGTGGTTGAGGCTGAGGGGCAGTGCAGCAGGAGTCTATCTATTTGCCAACCTCCCAGGGGCAGGGACTGACGCGCTTCCATCTGGAGCGGAGCACAGCACCGTGGTGCATTTTCAGGGCTGGCTTTGGGACTGTGTCCCCGCAGAACAAGCTCACAGAGAACACAACGCACTTTTTGGATTCTCATACGTTCTCCTCTTTTGAAAACAATGTTTGCTTTTTTAAGGCATATTAATGGACTTAGTTAAATATCTAAACTTTAGTGCCCGACTACAATAACTTACTGGTTATACTTTTGCAAAGCAAACTTCTGGAGCAGCAAACATGTGTTTCTAGCTATCCAATGTGTTGCCCTACTCAGAAGGCACCTATGGGCCCTGGCTGGTGTGGCGCAGTGGACTGAGTGCTGGCCTGCAAAGCAAAGGGTCACTGGTTCGATTCCCAGTCAGGGTACGGGCCTGGGTTGCAAGCCAGGTCCCCAGTGGGGGGGTCCCAAGAGGCAACGACACATGGATGTTTTTCTCCCTCTCTTTCTCCCTCCCTTCCCCTCTCTCTAAAATAAATCTTAGAGGGGAAAAACATTTATGGGATCACACAGCTGTAGTTGTCTGTGATGCTTACCGGGCAAAGCAAACCTCCATTTCTCGGTGCATGCAGGGATCATGCCGATCACCTGCCCCCTGACTGTCAGATAAGGTTTCCAAAATTGTGTTGTCTTGAAGCAGGATTCTCAGTGCGCATTTATCAAGCCCAGTCGTTAACTATAGCTCAACTGAATGCCTTGAAGGAAGTATTAAATGACATCCTTCGTTATTGTATTTATTTTGCTGTTATACTTAGGTCTGTGGTTCAGTTTCTTAGGTACCTTTATCGCCAGCTCCACCCCATCCCCTTTCCCAGTCAGTCGCCCCGTGGTTCTCTGTGTTGTGTCCATGGGTTAGATAGTGTTAATTAACTTTTTAAGACTTTATTTATTTTTAGAGAGGGGGAAGAGAGGGAGAAAGAGAAGGAGAGAAACATCCATGTGTGGTTGCCTCTCATGCACCCCCTACTGGGGACCTAGCCCACAGCCCAGGCCTGTGACCTGACTGGGAATAGAACCGGCGACCCTTTGGTTCACAGGCTGGAGTTCAAGCCACTGAGCCACACCAGCCAGGGCAGACAGACAGTGCTAATTTCAATGAAGAAGCTTGAGGCTGACAACGCTGTGGCTGAGAATGCAGTGAATGATTCGTTCAGTAAGCCCTCCTTGGGAGAACAGCACATGGAACTCGTTGCCCCCTGCCAAGGACGCATGCTCAGAGAGGGTGCAGTCCTACAATGACCGTATAAGCCGATTTCAGCTTTGCCAGTGCAGCGGGCAGCGTGGAAAACGGGTTTCTTGCCTATGAGAACAGAATGCCGTGCGATGTGGCTGCTTGCTCTTCTGCCTCGGAGAGAGTGTTCCTGGCAATGACTTTCTGAACCATTTCGAAGTTCTTGGGGTGATTTGATGGTAGTCAAAGGGAAGCAAGCGGATATACATCTTTTAGACAGATGTGCTTTTGAGCGATGCAGACTCTCAAGTTGCACAAACACCCAGCAGCTCGGATCCCCTGGCACATGCCCGCGAGGCGTTGCAAACACTGCTTCGTGGCCTTGAATTAGCATCCTTGTAGGGCTTCCTCCTCGGGCTGGGAGCTCACTCAGCTGTCATGCAGCCTCATTATCTGGTGTTCTCGGCAAGTGGACTGCAGATCAGATGCCCATATCTTTCCAGGACAACAGTGAGGACACAAAGGTACAGATGAAGTGAGCAGTAAGCTGTTCAGAATGCGCTCCACAAAGGAAGCTGAATGCTTCAGTAATGAAGGGCGGGTGTTAAAGCCGAGTAAAAGATGATGGCACTTACTCTGCAAAATGTAAGGGCCCTAACTGTTTAAATTCGTGCAATTGTAGTAAAAAAAAAAAAAAAAAAAGGATGGATTGAACTCGGGCTGCGAACCAAAGTGTCGCAGGTTCGATTCCCAGTCAGGGCACATGCCTGGGTTGCAGGCCACGGCCCCCAGCAACCACACATTGATGTTTCTCTCTCCCACTCTCTCCCTCCCTTCCCTCTCTAAAAATAAATAAATAAAATCTTTTTTTAAAAAAAAAGGAGTCACTGTTACGTAGATCTGTAAAGCTGCTTTGGTTTTTGTGCTTCTCGAGACCGGCTTTTTCTTCAGTTCTCTGGACCGTCTTCGTAGGCAATGAAATAATTACGCGTCCCACCCTTGACTTTTGGTATTTCTGCTTCTCTTGTTTGCAATCTGATAAATCTATCTTACATGTGCAATTTTTCAAACTTCAGTGAAATAAATCTGAAATGGTCCATTGAATGAGATGCATCGAATATCTTTGCTCTTCCGACAAAAGAGAGCCAAACGTTTTGCCGCCTGATAGGATAAGGAATTGCATTCAGAATAAGTCGAGTCACGTACCTTCCCATAAACAGATGGATAACATGGGATAAAAGGCAGGTTCCGGCATGAGAAATACATGTTTTTCTCTCCAGCACCCGTATATTCACTCTGCCCTGAGCATTCTCTCATCTATTTACTTCACAAAGCTTTTCTATTTAAGTTTTGACGTGGCTTGAAAATCAAATAAAACGTCTTCTTTACGCAGAGGTATTTTCTTAAATTTCTAAATCTAATTTTGCCAACTTGCAAGGACAATGACTTCTTCTCATGTTCCATTATAGGCCAGGTATTGTAGGAGATTATTCACTTTCCACATCTGATACTTGTGGCTTCCTCTCAAGACTCTGAAAATGAACCTTGTGGGCCAGCCACCAACACTGGTCTCACAGTGCTTCCCAATACACAGATGACTTACTGCAGTCTGTTCACGGGACACATACATAGAAACCCCACATCTGAATTCTGAAGTACCCAAGGGAAAATGTATGATAAAAAATAATGTAGACACATCCTGTTTGTTGTAAAGCTAGAGTTATTATGGCTGTGATTATATCCATTCCTCGTAAATAAAGACTATCCTCCTTTATCCATTCCTCGTAAATAAAGACTATCCTCCTTCAGTTTAGTTCAAAGAAAGACCACCTGTAGTGAGTGTTGGGTTCATATGTTGATTGAGTACCTGCTATCTTCAGATGCTATTATAGGATCTGGGATTACACGTGTGTTAAAACATATGTAAAGATGTCTGCCGTCACAGACTTAAAATCCTGTGGTGGAAGACGGTTTCCACCGATCAAGGACTCCTGCTACGCATAGCATACGAATGGGAAATAAACGATGGTATTCATCAAATGGTCGTTAGTTCTTACCTATGTATAGCACCTAGTATCACACGATATAATCACCTATTTGGAAATGCACTCAACACCCCCAAGATTTTATTTATTTATTTTTTGAGAGAGAGAGGAAGGGAGGGAGAAACAGAAGGGGAGAGAAGCATCCATGTGTGGTTGCCTCTTGGGCACCCTCTACTGGGGACCTGGCCTGCAACGCAGGCATATGCCCTGACTGGGAATCAAACCTGTGATGCTTTGGTTCACAGCCCACGCTCAATCCACTGAGCTTCATTAGCCAGGGCTATTTTTGTTTTATTTTTTAATATTAATGACCATTTAACTAATGTGCAACATTAATGATGCCCAGCAATTTTTTTCTGTGTTCTTGCTCATCTGCTCTCCTGCCTGATAACTGTTTCACATCTCTTCTTCCCTTCGTGTTGCCCGCTGGTGGCTTTTCTTTCTGTTTCTCTGGGAAAAGGGAAGCCGTTAAAAAGTAGTGTGATTTCACAGTCTTCCACCGTCCTTCGTACATGTCGACACCCGCCGCGTTTCCGGCTGTGTCGTGGGTGACTCAGTGAGGCACCTTCGCTTCCCCAACTACTTTCACTCTCTAGGGTGCAGCCACTTTCCTTACATAGACAATAGCGCTCTTGCGGTCGTGGCTTCTCGCTGCACATTCGTTTCTTTTTTTCCATTTTTGTGGAACCGTTTCCTTCAACGTACAAACAAGCTGTCATTTCTTCCACAAGTAAAAAGGCACTCCCGCCCTGTCTGGTGTGGCTCAGTTGGTTGGGCATCTTCCTGCAAAGCACACAGTTGCTGGTTGATCTCCGGTCAGGGCACATGCATGGTTTGCAGGTTTGGTCCTCGGTCCGGTGCACTCGAGAGGCATCCTATTGATGCTTCTCTCCCGTATCGATGTTGCTCTCTCGCTCTCTTGCTCTCTTGCTCTCTTTCTCTCTCTGCCCCTTCATCCCTTTCTAAATGAAAAAAAAAAAAAATGTCCTCGAGTGAAGATAAAAACGAAGACACTTCAAACAGATAAATGATATGTTATATCTTGGATATAAATTCTGGGGGTTGGTTACATAGGTCCTAGCAACAAGAAAATAAAGTTTAAGTGTCTTTAGAAGGAGTGATCAAAGGGGAAAAAAAACAGACATTTCTGATTACATCCCTATCCGTAAAGGTAGTCAGCTGTATGAGCAGAGACCACGAGTGCCCACAGCCACACTGAGCTTCCCAAAATGGATGAGTAGGAGAATTTCTTCTTCAAAATGCACACTTCCAGGCTTCCCTTCAGACTTACAAGCTTGCTTCAGATCTTCAGGAGGTATTCCCCAGAATTTTGCATTTTAAAAACAATCTTCCCCTGGCTGGTGTAGCTCAGTGCATTGAGCGCGGGCTGTGAACCAAAGCATCGCAGGTTCGATTCCCAGTCAGGGCACGTGCCTGGGTTGCAGGCCATGACCCCCAGCAACCGCACATTGATGTTTCTCTCTCTCTCTCTCTCTCCCTTCCCTCTCTAAAAATAAATAAATAAAATCTTAAAAAAAAAAAAAACAATCTTCCCGGTAGCTACTATGTAGTTGGCAGGAGAGTTTTAAAGGATCACTGATAGGAAGATATACTCCTAAAAAAAAAAAAATCACAGGCAACAGGGAAAAATGCTTACCTTTTCCATTAGCAGGATTCCTTGTTCATTTTGTGACACTTGGGTAGAATCTGGCCATTGCGTGTTCATTCCTTCTGGCAGAAAATAAAAAGTCGTGGAGACGCCCACACACATAGACACAGTGATCACTGTCAGCCAAATACAAATCAAGTAGAAAGAAGAAAGAATATCAAGACTGATTACACCCATTTAACACTTGACATTTTAATCACAGCTGGGGGTGGTGCACATTCTTGAGTCTCCGCACTGTTCTGCTGAATCCTGCATACCTACAATATTCTAAACACAGCTTTTTAAAAAAAATTGTTATCGTGATATCTGTGTGTTTTATAATAAGTTTTAAAATTCAATATGCTTTTCAGGAACTACTATCAAGGACACGTGGACAAAACCAAGGGGGAGAGTGGAAGCAAGGGAGGGAGGTGGGTTTGCAGGTGGGTGCTGGGGAAGGGTGGGGAGAAAATACAGACAACTATAATTGAACAACAATAAAATAATTTTTTAAAAATACACCTACCATTAAAAAAATAAAATAAAAAGATAAAATTTAATATGTTAATTTATAAAATGGCATTGGCATCATTCAGTAACTTAATAAGTTGTACAGGCTCTGATCATGACCTAAGTGGTGTTTTTAGTATTTGGGTTAACATTATCATGTGTGTGTTAATATTGATCAAATTCATTTCACATACTGTTGTCTTCAATGACAATCTCTTTCATAAATGTTAATTAGCTATTGCAATCTTCTTTCTGTCTGATGTCATAAGACAAAATACTTTCGCGAAAGCCCTGGCTGGTGTAGCTCAGTGGATTGAGTGCAGGCTGTGAACCAAAGTGTTGCAGGTTCAATTCCCAGTCAGGGCACATGCCTAGGTTGCAGGCCATGGCCCCCAGCCACCGCACATTGATGTTTCTCTCTCTCTCTCCTTCTCCCTCCCTTCCCTCTCTAAAAATAAATAAATAAAATATTTTAAAAAATACTTTCGTGAAGAAAAAGCCTTGTTGCATGTACATGCCACAGTACAATCAAGATCTGGAGTCAGTAAATTGAGTTATTCAATGCAACTGAGTAAACTGAACAACTCAATTTACTGAACAACTAAGTTCACCTTGCATCTTTTGACTACATGGGAGAGAGTGTTTTTAAAAGCTATGTTGGGAAAATAACTACAGGACATGTGTGTGAAAGAGAAAGTCATTAATATGATAGTACCATTGGGTCTACTATCGAAATTTATGACTTACTGCAATTTTCATTTTCTTAGTAGAATATGCTCAGCAAAATCACAGACTCACCAGAAACGGAGATTTAAAAAGTCCTGAAGGTGGAACGAGAAAGCCAGAGTTCCAAGGGAATGCAAGCTAAACCTGGTTATATACCCAGCAAGAGGTTCATAAGCGGGTTGTCATGTAAAGTGGCCATCTCGCCAGCTGACGCATCCCCTTGGTTATCAGTAAAATTAAGAGTCGTCGTGGAGCCACGGGCACTGCCAGGTGTGACAGGCGAGACCTTACCGGAGTGAGTCAAGGGCAGGTGTGACACCACCAGTTACACGTTCAGGAGTAAATTACCTTCGTTGTCATCTGTATGCTGTCCAGCTGAGCGACTTAAGCAGAAGGTGCAAACATGTCTTTCCTGTTTCCTTTTGTGCATTTCTTATTATTGTTCACGTTCAGTTGTCTCCCTTTCACCGCCCCCACCCCACCCATCCCTACCTGCCCCTCCCCATCCTCCCCCACCTTTGGCTTTGTCCACGTGTCCTTTATCCATGTTCCTTGATGACTCCTTCTTTCCACCCTCCCCTTCTTTCCCCATCCTCCTCCTCCTCTCCCTCCCCTCTGCCCACTGTCAGTGGTTCTTTATTCCAATGTCTCTGCCTCTGTTTTGCTGGCTTGTTTGTTTTGTTGATTAGGTTCCACTTGCAGATGAGATCGCATGGTATTTGATTCATATCTTTCTCTCCAGGCTGTACAGCAGGTTAAATCAGATTAAATCAAAGGCAGATTAAATCCAGCACCAGAGAAAACGAGGCAATCAAGAGACATGGTAAACATAAGCTATGTGGGACTGTCGGCAGCATAACACACAGTTCTGTTTTACAGAAAACTTTTAAAAAACAGGAACAAACTTAAAGGGCACATGATCATAAACTAAGGGGAGGGTGGTAATGGGAGGGAAGTGGGGAGGGTGGGAGAGGGGAATGGATTGGGATTAAAAAGGAGAAAACTGTATTTGAACAATGATTAAAATATAATTAAAAAATATATTTTGTTTATTTCCTTTTAGAGAGGGGAAGGGAGGGAGAGAGAGAGGGAGAGAAACATCCATGTGTGGTTGCCTCTCGCATGCCCACTACTGGGCACCTGGCCCGCAACCCAGGCATGTGCTCTGACTGGGAATTGAACCAGCAACCCTTTGGTTCACAGGCTGCACTCAATTCACTGAGCCACACCAGCCAGGGCTTCAGAAAGCTTTTTTATAACTAAGAAGACTACCCTCTAATATAACAACAAAACATGATCATAAGTGCATAAAGCAGCAACGCAGGTATTGGTGATCATTATGAAGTATGACGTACTGTCCATCACTGTACATGCTACAGTTTCACAGGCCAGAGACAGTGCAGGAGGTTTGTGGCGATGAACACCACCACAGACACGTGACGATTGTGTTGCTTTTGGGCTTTACAATGGCAACAATGCCACTCAAGGTCAAAGGAGTTTTCCAGTTCCATTATGGTCTCATGGGACCACTGCTGTGTCTGTCATCCATCACGGATCGGACCGCCCCGCTGTTTGGCAGAACATGACTGTGTACACATTTCTTTCCAGGATGATCTTAGATGATTTCCACGGATGAGTCCCACATCGTTCTTCTGCATTACCGAAACTGTGTCGCTTTCTCTTCCTGAAGAAATCGTGACGTGTTTTAGCAAGAAAAACAATTTTAGAGTTTTGCAACTAATCCTTTTTTTTTTTAGATTTTATTTATTTATTTTTAGGGAGGGAAGGGTGGGGGGGGGAGAGAGAGAGAGAGAAACATCAATGTGCGGTTGCTGGGGGTTATGGCCTGCAACCCAGGAATGTACCCTGGCTGGGAACCAAACCTGGGACACTTTGGTTCCCAGCCCGCGCTCAATCCACTGAGCTACACCAGCCAGGGCTTTGCAACTAATCCATTATATGCATACTTGATTCAGAAAGCTAAGACATAAACAAAAAAACATTTTTAAAATATATTGAATCAACTTAAATTGTTACTACATTGCTATCCTGCTTAACTGTTTCTCTCAACTAAACTACATAGTAGATAGAGCAGTGCGCCTTTGGATTTTTCTACAGGAGAGTTGGGGGTTTGGGGTACCTTCTGAGACCCCTCAGATCTCACCCCCACACTCCAATACTAACCAACTGATATTTTTTACAGCTTTATGTAACTCCCCCTGCTCAGAACGGGTTTTGCAAAACAAACATACAGTTAGGTGAACAACAAAACAAAAATCAGTGACAATCATAGTTACCTGCTAAGCAAAGGGAAGACATCAATAGAGAAGAATCGTGTGCCCTGACTGCTGTGGCTCAGTGGGTTGGGCGGCATCTGCAAAGCGAAACTTCGCTGGTTCGATTCCTGGTCAAGGCATGTGCTTGGGTTGTGGGTTTCTTCCCTGACTGAGCACAAATGACAGGCAACCAATAGATGTTTCTTTCTCACATCAGTGTTTGTCTCCCTCTCTGTCTCCCTCCCTTCCTCTACCCCTAAAAATAAACACATAAATAAATCTTTAAAAAAAATTACTCAGCTTGCTCTGGCTGGTGTAGTTCAGTGGATTCAGTGCCAGACTGCGAAGCAAAGGGTTGCCGGTTCAATTCCCAGTCAGGGCATAAGCCTGGGTTTTGGGCCAGATCCATGGCTGGGGGCATGTGAGAGGCAACCACACATGGATGTTTCTCTCCCTCTCTCTCTCTCCCTTACCCTCTCCCTAAAAATAAATTAACTAATTTTTAAAAAATTACTCAGCTTTACTTAGGACTAAAAATCAAATAGACTAATAATTGTGCTGAAAGGATCAGGTTACAAGATGTTGGATTAATTAGACTCACGATTTAGGTAACATGTTTCTTTAGTTTGGCCATCAAAAATGCCTCCTTTGAGTGTCTTTGTGAAACTTTCTTTGCTAGCCTTTTTTTGTATTCTCCCTCGTTTCTATCTCCATCCAGAGAAGTTCGTTGTGAATAATGGCTGCTTCTGCTTGCAGTTTTGTTTATGTGCTTACTTCTGCGCATTTGAACATCTGGGAGAGATCATTTTTAAAACCCTATCATCACTCAGGTTTTATCACAGCACTCCAAGTCACCTAGTCTCATTCACACCATAGAGAAGGCTGCTTAATGAAAACAATGTGAAGTACTGGATAGATTCAATTGACCACAACTTTCTCTATTTAAAAGAAATGATTTATTTATTTGTTTTCAGAGAGAGGAGAAGGGAGGGAGAAAGGGAGAGAGAGAGAGAGAGAAACATCACTTGCTTGCCTCATACACACCCCAACTGGGGATTGAACCTGCCACCCAGGCATGTGGCCTGACTGGGAATCGAACTGGTGATCTTCTGCTTTGTGAGATGATACCCTGCCCACTGAGCCACACCAGTCAGGGCAACCTGGCGTAACTTTTAAAACTAAAATTCACCAGCTTAAAAACGAAAGTGAACACTTCAAACTGCCATTGAAGACAACAGAATCTTTTCAAAAAATAAAAATAAACAAATAAACTGGGGACTATCAAAAATAAATGGATTTCTTGTTTAGACTATGATTTTTTGATTCAAATTGAAAGTAACTACAGGTTAGCCTAGCAGTGTTCTTCCTCAAACCTTACTTATTGACTCAACAATGAGAATCTAGTTTCTGGGGTGGAATTCATCGATACTCTCATCTCCACTATGCCCTGGTGGTGTTTATCTTGATCTCGCTCATGACAATGTAACCCTAATGATTCGTATAATACAGACGTAGCACGGCATCAAGCCTGAAATAAGCCTCTTTCTGGGTTAAGTTCTTATTGGTTCCATCCTCTGAATCCTGCACCTCCCTGATGGACTCTCCATTCATCACTCATTGACAGAGAAAATCGCCTGACATATGCTGAACTCACTGCATTACCAGCTCATTTCAAGTGCTTCCCATTCTCTTCTGTCAGCTTTGTTTGGTGATGTCATGGCCACCCAGGGAAAGTCGTTTTCCAGGTGGAATCATTCATCTTGTATCGGGAAAAAAAAAAAAAAAAAAGAATTTCCAATATGTTAAGCATGACATCGATACCAAAGGATCAGGAACGTTTTATGTCATCGAACTGGAGAGGGATTGAGAACGGATGTCGTTCCGTAGACAAGAATTTAAAGACGATAGAAAGGAAACAAAACATTATGCTCATTTATCCGAGTTTGGCCTTCTGTCTAAAAGGACTGCACGGTCCCATGGAGCCCAGATACAAGCCTGTCCGGGACGGTGCATGGGGGATGAGGTCCGGGAGTCAGATTTGCTGAAGCCAGAGCAAACGCAAAGGCCTGTCCAGGGCCAGGTCTGTCCTGCTGCAGAAAGAAGTCCAGCCTCGTCTTCATCCAGCCCAGAGGAAGGCCAGACTCCAGAAACCCTGAGCCGTTGGTTGCATCCCTGCTCACGCTGAGTCCTGTTCGACATCTGCCCTCATCCCGCCAGCTCAGCACCTGCTCCGGGCTGCGCTCTGGCTGATGCTGTGTTGCCCCATCCGGTGCCCAGTCTCGCTCTGCACAGCTTCTGCACCCACCTCAGCTCCGGCATATTAAGAGAGACAGAGACAGAGCCCTGGCTGGCATAGCTCAGTGGATGGAGTGCGGGCTGTGAAGCAAAGCGTCGCAGGTTCGATTCCCAGTCAGGGCACATGCCTGGGTTGCAGGCCACGTCCCCAGTGGGGACCACGTGAGAGGCAACCACACACACACATTGATGTTTCTCTCTCTTTCTCCCTCCCTTCCCCTCTCTAAAGACAAATAAATAAAATCTTTAAAAATAATAATAATAATAGTAACGTATACTGTTAATGAGAATCTGTCTTATAGTGCATGCACAATAAATGTTAGCTACCATTATTATCATTTTTAATTTCAATACATTTTATTTTTATTTTCATGAGCGTAGGAACTGCCTGTTGCAGAATGACGTGTAGCACGCGTTTGGCCGTTGTGGAAAACTAGTTTGCACCCCCACTCTCACTCCACACAGGCAACCGTCTTTAATCAGTTCTGTTTTTCTTTCTTTTGGTGGCTACCTCCACATTCTACATGTGTATGCATCATTGTTCTGGGGCACCATCTGCGTGACTCCACACCCTGCAAAACAGAGATTGAGATCACTCCTCTCCTCGCTCTCTCTTTTTTTTATTGTCCTTCATCATCTCTTGATGGTTGTAATATCTGTGTTTCTTCTATTAGTTACTTTTGTGATTCTTAATAAGTATTTACTCCTCATTATCATCAACGTTAGACAGTTCTAAGTCCTCACATGGAAGGAAGGATATTGAAGCCTTGCCTATCTTCTCTCCAGCACTTTTTCCCACTCAGAGCTCATACTTTCTGTCAACTGTAGTTTACTTTGCACGGGCCATACTGAGATTCATAGTGATATCATTTGCATACTACTTTGTGGTCTTAATTAAATAGTTCATTCTCTGTCTGAAGCTGGATTCTAACAGAAAACCAATAAACAACATTTGCGATATCCAAGTTCTATAACTATCATTCACGAGAGAGGCAAATAACGTGGTAAGATTCTACTTTCTTTTGATACTTTCTTTTGATGGCATGATTTCTTGGGCCAAAGTAGTTGTATTTTGTCAGATGGCATTTAATATATAATGCAGGAAACACCATGCACAAATTTAAGACTTTAATTATTGGGTTGATGAAATTTGTTTTTTTTTTTTTAATGACTATACTATGAAACACAACTCAAGTAATCCTCTGAAAAGATGGAATCGAATATTTTCTTAGCCATCAAGAAGTTTAACCTTTGATAAATGCACTTAAGATTATACTTACTTCTTAGCCACCATGTGAATTCAGAAATGATGACTGCAATTTGTCACTTTGACAGAACGAACAACAAATGGCAGCGTGTATATGGACTACTTTTTAAAGAGCGGGTTTCTTCCTATCCGACCGTAGTCATTCTTGGATTTCATTTGAATGTTCTTTATTCCATAGCAATCTTTTTTGTTCAACCCGTGAGCCTATCATAAAATAGGATGTCAACTTTTAATTTGTGCCGTGAATCGAGAAATGCATTATTTAATGCAGCGGAATCACTTTGTAACATCACACCGATGTACACGATGTTTCTCATGAAAATGCATGCGGGTGAGGAAACAGTGGTTGTGAATTGCTAACCAAATTCAAAGTTTGTTTCTAGAGCCCTTCCTCATCTCTCCATCACTTGTTCCCATCTCGCAGCTCACATTCTTATTATGAGCAAAGAATATTTAAAAACAATGCGACCCAAAGAGGTGTTGTTGCCATTTGATTTCACTCACCGATGGGGGTCCCATGGGAAATAATGGGAACATGTGAACACTGGCTTATAAATAGTTCTTTTTGCCGTGCTCAGTAAACAATTAACCTTAGAAAATGATTTAGTCATGCCCAATTCTGAGGTAGTTCTATAGACTATGATATATAATCTATTTCTTCATAGACAGAAAAATAAGAAACTCTTCAGTAATAACTTTAGTTGTTATTTCATCTTCATCAAATAATTTTACTTATTTTTTAAGACTGTATATTAATTGTAGAGAAAGAGAGAGAGAGGAAGAGAGATTGATTTGTTGAATCAGTTGGTTATGCATTTATCGGTTGATATTTTTTTTTTACTTTGGAAAATCTGGTTTCATTTTTCTAAACCCAAACGTGTATTCATGTTAAATTCAGGATGCTCAACTTTCCATTTATCTCTCAAAATACGCTCCTGATATTGTGGACGGTGTTCGGAACTGTGGAGCAGTTAACACCCAATAGCACATTTTATTTGTTTTTTTTAAACTGCTTTTTTTAAAGATTGTATTTATTTATTTTTAGAGAGGGAAGGGAGGGAGAAAGAAAGAGACAGAGAGAGAGAGAGAGAGAGAGAGAAACATCCATGTGCGGTTGGTGGGGGCCGTGGCCTGCCACCCAGGCATGTGCCCTGACTGGGAATCGAACCTGCGATGCTTTGGTTCCCAGCCCGCACTCAATTCCCTGAGCTACGCCAGCCAGGGCTTCCAACGGCACATTTTAAAGAAAAAGGTTTCAACGTCAGGTCCGGGTACGGGCAATTCTAATTTTAAAAGACAAGAATTTTCATCATTTTTGGAAATGTAAAAGACAATGATTGAAGAGCTAAAAATCAGATCTGTTTTAAAACAGACAAAAAATTCATTTGTTTCTTCTTTCTCTGAGCAGCAGAGTACCAGCTAGAGCCTGCACCATCTAATTCCATAGGTAATGTAAATAATTCATAGTCAGCAAAACCAATGATCTCCTCGAAATAGGATAACAGTTTCTGAAACCAGATCAACCAACCAGCCAGATGATGAAGGAAGCGTGAAACTCCATGATATTACAAAGCCAAAATCAAGTGATGACTTCTGAGGGAAAAAAAAATACTAAAACATTTTGTGTTCGATACAAGTAATGATTTCATGCAATGGATCCACAGTTTGGGAAAGATTATAGCATTGTTACATGGAAAATAGAAAACAACGATATTTCATGTTTTCATCTCTAGGCATTTTTAATTTGGGGGAATAGTTTATTTGTATCGTATTTTTTCATGACCATTTATCCCCCATACCCTGTTCTATCTCCACCCACCCCTCCTCCCCTAAGCTTGCTGTCACCACACTGTTGTCTGTGCCCATCAGTTCTCCCTCCTTCCTTCCCTCCTTCCTTCCTTCCCTCTCTCCCTCCCTCCTTCCTTTCTTCCTTCCTTCCTTCCTTCCCTCATTCCTTCCTTCCCTCCTTCCTTCCTTCCTTCCTTCCTTCCTTCCTTCCTTCTCTCATTCCTTCCTTCCTTCCTTCCCTCCCTCCCTCCCTCCTTCCATCCTTCCTTCCTTCCTTCCTTCCTTCCTTCCTTCCCTCCCTCCCTCCTTTCTTCCTTCCCTGCATCCCTCCCTCCCTCCTTCCTTCCTTCCCTCCCTCCCTTCCTTCCCTTCTTTCCTTTTTTTTTTTTATGGAAGGCCCTAACAGCTCTGCAAATGGCATTTAGCAATCACAAATTCACCGAGAAACCTCGACCTTTCATTTGTTTTTGGATTAAGGTTTTGATAACAACTCTAATCCCTGCTAGGAGAATGCTACTAATAGTGCAGCAAGGCTGCTCAAGTTTAGAAATAAACAGACAGCATTTTCTGTTTTCCTATGTCGTGCTTGGTAAAAGAGCTAGTCCATTCCATGTCTCAGAGGAGACGTTCTCCTGTGTTCCAAATCGTCAGAGAGATTTCAAGGAGAGGAACGGCTAGCCAGCGTTGCCACAGATGTTTGCAGGGTGTTAAACGTTGCTAATTAATGGAGAGAGGAAGACCAGCGCAGGGAACGAACACACAAAACAAATCTCCCACTGCGACCGCTTCGCCATTCATTACCCCAGGACACCCAGGTCTCTTCCGCAGCCCGTCCATATGGCAGCGATACTTAGGGATCTCCCACTGAGCGACACCGGGGTGACTCCCACAGGTCAAGCGAAGGGTTTATCCTGTGACGGTGAATAACTTGAAACTTGGCACTCTTCACAACATTTAAAGGGGCGAGGTCGTGCATGATTAAAAACACAGTCAAGTGTTTTTATTCCTTCGAGAATAAATGTGAAAAGGCGGTGCATTCATCCATCCGAGCCTTTGCTAATCTGAATGACTCAGTAATAAGGTTTTGTAAAAATTGTATTTCTTTCAGTTTAGAGAGAGGTGGAAAAGGGATGAGAAAGAGGGGGAAACATCAATGTGTGTGGCTGCCTCTCACGTGTGCCCTGACCAGGAATCCAACCCACGACCCACCGCTTTGTGGGAGGACACCCAACCCACTGAACCCAGAGGTTCATTTCTACTCCCGTCTGCCCTTTTGCCAGCACTCTTACTTTTTAAACGTATTTCTGCATAGGAAACACGAATAGTTTTCTTTTTCTAAGATTTTATTTATTTATTTTTAGACAGGGGAAGAGAGGGAGGAAGAGAGGGAGAGAAACATCCATGTGCGGTTGCCTCTCATGCACCCCCTACTGGGGACCTGGCCCGCAACCCAGACATGTGCCCTGACTGGGAATCAAACCTTTGGTTCACAGGCCGGAACTCAATCCACTGAGCTACACCAGCCGGGGCCCTCGTCCCTGCTTTTAAGAAGAACTGTACCTAAGAGCAAGCGAGGATTCTGAAAACATGAATAGCATCTATGAAACATCTCTCATTTCCGCCGACCTAGTATATACTATTTACTCCTCTACACAGACACCCCGAATAAAGGACATTTAAATCCATTATTACTTTACCATCACGAGGTGAAAATTATCCACTCAACACATCTAGGACCCTCGTTAATAAGGCCACTCATTCGTGTTAGCATCCTCTTTCTGGGAACGAGAGCCCGCAATCCTCTTAGTTTTCCTTGCAGATTAGATTTATTTCTAATCCCTTTAATCATTTCTGTTGTTTTCCTCTGGGCATCTTGCTACATCTTGCTTAAGCTGCACAGCCCTAAAATAGACTCCGCATTCCTCTAAACGTCTGAACAAAGCGCGGATACGGCGAGGATTAGCTTGTGATTCATAGCAGGAAGGGAAATGCGGCGGGCATTTCCAAGGTTCTCGCTCTTTGGTCCTGGTGGGGAAGGTGCAATAAAGGACACGTAGACCCTTTATTTATTGGAGGGAATAAAAGACATTGGTCTCAGGGCTTCAAAATTCATCATGGAAATTACCTGGAAGGCAGTCTCCATTTGTAGGTGAACAGACAAGGAGAAGGCCCCAGGATTCCTGTCTCTTAGCATCCACACCTGTGCTTCCTCCTCTGCCTCTGAGTGGGGTCAGGACCTGGAACTGATCACGGCCTGCAGAATACGGCAGAAGGGGGTAGGGGGGCATGCACTTTTCTTTTTAAAGATTTTATTTATTTATTTTTAGAGAGAGAAGGGAAGGAGAGAGAGAGAGAGAGAGAGAGAGAAACATCAATGTGCGGTTGCTGGGGGTCATGGCCCGCAACCCAGGCATGTGCCCTGGCTGGGAATCGAACCTGCAATGCTTTGGTTCCCAGCCTGCGCTCAATCCACTGAGCTACGCCAGCCAGGTGTTTCCACCTTTTAACTTTTACGAAGAATGCTACTCTAAACATGTCAGTATAGATATTTGCCTGAATACCTGTTTACAGGGACTTTGGATATATATTCAAGCATAGAATTGGTGGGCCATTTGCGAATTCTCTGTTTTAGAAACCTTTAGAGAAGAGAAGAGGGTGGTGAGGTCGGAGGGAGCGGATTCCACTTCCCCCTACACACGAGAGAAAAACCTAGCCCATCTACGGAGAGACAGAGCAAACAGCCAACAGTACCCCAGCATATGTCAAGATAGGAGACCAACAATTGTGGAGGACACTGAAAAACCAGATGGTAAGGGGAGACCATCTGGACAATATTGTGCTTCAGGACAATAAGGTCCCAGGGACCAGCTCGGGGACCAGGGTGGCTACAGCCCAAAGCCCAGTGCCTGCCGAGTCTGCCACAGGGTTCTTGGGAGAGAGCCAGGTCAATGGCTCCCTCCCTGGCCAAATAAGGTTTGAGCAGCACCGGGGGAGGCCTGCTTGCTTGAAGTCCCAGAGAGGGGGATAAGGTCTAAGTGGCAAACACACAGGGGCTGTGAGCACCCACGGAGTCTGTGGCCGCCGGCTGGGGAGAGCTGAGAATTGGGCGGTGATGGCCCCTGAGCCCAGTAGCCCTTGGTCTGGCTGGAGAGCTGGGCTGTGCCAGAGGCAGGCTTGAGCAGGAGGAATTTCTCAAAAAGAAAAAGTGAAAAAACAGACACTGTTTGGGGAATTCTCCTGCAGCAGCCGCTCTGGCCCCCTCCCCACCCAGCTGGGCAGCGCTCCCGAGGTGGTGCCAAGGCCCTGCGCACCCCCATAGCTCTGGGAAGAGTGTGCCCCCGAACCTTAGGGACCCGAGGTGGCCTGGCCGAGCGTGCACGCCTGCAACCCGGGGACAGCGTGCTCTGCGGAAGGCCCCCAGCGCACACCCCGAACCCCAGGGAGAGTGAGCTCTGAGGAAGACCTGGATCCGACACCCAAAGCCCCAGGGAGAGGCACCCGGCTAGCCCTGGGGAGAGTGCCCCCCCCCCCCAACCGTGGAACCTGAGAAACCAGAGGCTGCCAGAGAGCTGGGCTGCCTCCGGCTGACTAACTTCAAATCAGGAAGGGGGAGAAGCGAAACCACTCGCAGCTCAGCCTGCTGCAGCCAGCAAGACCAGCAAAACTGGTTTGGCCAGATTCAAGCTAGCGAGAGCCTTTTTTTTTTTTTTAAAGTAATTCTAGAAACATTTATGAAGAATTGTCTGGCATGGTAAATGTAAAACCCCTTGGAATCTCTCCACGTTTAGTTAAGGTCCCAGCACAGGAAACCTTTGCGATATTGGGTATTCAGTGAGATCATCAGTAAGACATGATCACATTTCTCTTCTGTAAGTCGGAAGACCCCCACCCACGGGTAAGCAATACAGGAAATGCATGTCCACTAACTGCCTTCCCAGATAATGCAAATTTTAGCAAAACTAGGTGAAACCAAGTTCATTTAAGAAAAGAATGCAGCCTTCAGAAATACGACGGTATTTCATCATTCCACAACAGAGAGGAGATTCAGGGAGCTCCGTGAGCAATATACGGAGGCAGAGAAAAATATATGTGATTTTGATCAATGATCAAAGTCTTGTTTTTATAGTTTTTAGTCATTGTCCCTATAGTTAATGGATACTTCCATTTGTTCTAATATAAGTTAGTGAAGCATATGTACCAATAATAAATACCTTTGGTAAGCTGTTTATTTAAAAGATCGTTTAACATAATCTTCCACAGAGAGGAATACATCATCTTGGTTAAGCTGGCGATGGTTAATACTGGTAATAACACTAATGCTCACTGTCTGCAGACGGCGTGTCCAATAGCCTCAGAATAACTATGCACGCCTAATTTCACGTCAAACTGATGTCAAATCTATGAAAGAGTACCATTTCAAGAGGACCAGAGAGACGAGGTACCTCGGTCACGTTTGCCCAGCCTGTTAGCGATTCAAATTCGGATCAATTTTCGTCCACGCTGCAGCACTCGACAATGAACAAGCACAGAAATAACCTGAGAAAATCCAGTGGAAACATTCCTCCCAGACACCACCACCAAATATACTAATGTACTTTTTTTACATGTGAGGGACCTTGGTTATAAAGTTAGAAGACGATTAAGAAATCACCGGGGATACTCTGGGGAGACGCAATAAAGCAAATTTAAAATCTCCCCCTGGGGCGAACGCTGCTCCGACTACCATCACGCTACCTATCGCTTCGAAACTTCTAACACGGATGTGGGCGCGCACGAGATCCTGTTCACAGAAGCATATGCTTCCCATCCTCCTGAGGATAACAAGCAACCTATTTTTAATACTCTGATTCTGTCACCATCGCTGTGGAAAGTGCTTTTCTGCTGATGTTTTTAGCTATCCAAATGGACACTACGTGGACTGCCGCGCGCGTTATTTTGAATCAGTCCTTCCCGTGTTAGCGGGAGGGGGACCCTCATTTATATTGTTAGCGAGGACTGCCATCCGGTGTTCCAATTCATTACCAGCAAGTTGCTCTTGCAGATTGCAGCAGCTACAACTTTCAAATGCTACACTTCCTTTTGAATATAGCCAACACCAAGGTGTATTAGTCAGTGCCAGCCAGTGTGGCTCTGTGGGTAGGGCTTCGTCCCACAAAGCAAAGGGTCACCAGTTCGATTCCTGGTCACGGCACACGCCTGCGTTGAGGGTTTGGTCCTTGGTCAGGGCACCTACAAAAGGCAGTTCATTGATGTTTTTCATTTCCAGCCATGTTTCCCTCCCTCTCTTTCTCCCTCCCTCTTCCCTCTCTAAAATTAATAAAGAGAAAACATTTTAAAGGAAAAATGAAAATAATAGAGTATGGACTGTGGAGCAAACCACACTGCCAGGATTCAAATTGTGAGTCTATTTCTTACAGTGCATTCTCAGAAATATTATTTAACTCCTCGGTACTTCTGTTTATTTCATAGACAAACCTGACCTCGTAAGGTTGCTAAGAAATGGTAAAATTCTTTTTACTTAGAAAGAGGAAGGGGAGGAGAGAAGGAGAAAGAGCGGAAAAGAAATATCCATGTGAGAAACATCAATCGGTCACGCACCACCAATTGGAGAACAAACCCGCAACCCAGGCACGTGCCCTGACTGGAATTGGACAGGGAACATTTTGGTTTGTGGGGTGACGCACAGCCCACTGAGCCACACTGGCCAGGGAAAGAAATTGTAAAATTATGTATTTAAAGATTTTTTCGAGAGAAGGGAAGGGAAGGAGAAAGAAAGGGAGAGAAACATCAGTGTGTAGTTCCCTCTCAAGTGCCCCCTACTGGGGACCTGGCCTGCAACCCAGGCATGTGCCCTGACTGGGAATTGAATCAGCAACCCTTTGCTTTACAGTCCAGTGCTCAGTCCACTGAGCTACACCAGCAACCGAACACTGATGTCTCTTTCTCTCTCTTTCTCCCTCTCTTCCCTCTCTAAAAATAAATAAATAAAATCTTTAAATATATATATATATATACAGTGTGTTACAAAATACAAAAGAATGGTAACTAACATGTATGCAATACAGTTCACTCTATTATGGAAGGTTCTGGGAAAAAAAAGTAGGAGACCAAAAAAGACCAAGAAAAGAAAAAGAAGAAATGAAACAGAATCCACCATTAGGGCCTGGCTGGGTAGCTCAGTTGACCGGAGCATCATCCCAATACACCATCCCTGGTCAGGGCACATACAAGAAGCAACCAATGAATGCCTGAACAAGTGAACAAACAAATTGATCTCTCTCTCTCTCCCCCCAACCCTCCTCTCAATAAGTAAAAAATTTTTTAAATATTTTATTTATTTATTTTTTAGAGAGTGAAAGGAGGGAGAAAGAGAGAGAAAAACAGCAATGTGTGGTTGCTGGGGGCCACAGCCTGCAACCCAGGCATGTGCCCTGACTGGGAATCGAACCTGCAACACTTTGGTTCACAGCCCACGCTCTATCCACTGAGCTATGCCAGCCAGGGCAATAAGTAAAAATTTTTAAAAATACCATTTAATATTAGGGAAAATTCTACAACTCTAAATGACATAGCCTACTGATCAGAATACAGTTCAGACTGCTAACTTGATCACTAAGCTACTCTCCTCAGCATGTACTTGAGACTATCTTTCCTGCTCAAAAGATTGCTCGAATGAAGTCCAAGGGCTCTGCCGACTAATTATTTTTGCTGTGGGATTAGAACGAGAGCCCGGCGAGCCCTGCACAGCCACGTCCGCGATCTCGTCGCTGCAGAGGCAATCAGCAGGCACTCCCCAGGAGCTGAAGTGGGCCGAGTTTGATTGGCTTTTCAAGCTGGGCCTAATTACCAGTCTCCCGTCTGATAATTTTTCAGTGGTTACGCATCCCCGGCCAAGGCCAAAGGGGTCTGAAGCAGTATATTTTATGCGACTCAAAGAAAACATGAATTTTAATCAGAAACAGGAATCCCGGCCACCCTGCAAGGACCATCCTGCAGTAACTCTGCAGAAATGCTCAGCTGCAGGCTTCCAAAGGCTATTTCCATTCAGTTCAATGAATTGTTTCAAGTAAATAAATACGAGCTGACAAAGTGCAGTCAAGATCTGTCTCAGGTTGTTATCTTAACTGAAGATCTCATTGAGCGCGTACATATAATCAATATTCTGTTGATTCTCCTTAACGGAATGAGGCTTCCCGGGAAGGTCATGTGGGCCAGCATGGTTTCCATTTCAAATGTGGCTGCAACGCAGAAACTCATTCAGGAGGAAATATAATTGATAGCTAAAGGGGCTGGTTCTGTTTGTGAGCTGCATTGCTCTCTCGTTCTATGTAAGGATTCTTTTGCTTTAATATTCTTTGGAGAGGATAGCGGTAACATGGAATCAAGTGCCTCTGGGACTTAGGGTACAAAGTGAGGAGAACACCGTTCTAGGACTCACATGTCCACCGTAGAATCTTATAGTAGAGCTGCTGCAGACTGAGCGATGTGCTGTGGATGCATGCACACACCCTTTCGTCCTGTGCAAGAAGTCAGCTCCAGCTCTGGAGTCTTTCATTACATCTATGGTTTGGGGGGGCAAACAACATGAAAGGGTCTCACACTATTTGAATCATTGGATTTTCCACCAGCCCAGTGCCAGGGTGATTAAATCCATAGAATATCAAAACAAAATAACTCACGATGACTTTATCTAGGGGGTAATGAAAGCTAAAGCAAACCAATGCACATAAGTGACCTCAATTTCATGAACCAAATATAAATTATTTACGTATAAACTTGTAGCTTTATTTAGCTTAAAATATACTGTTGAAAAAAATGAATATCTTTCTGTACACATACCAAAATAATAAATAATAGGCACTTTTTTTTAGAGAAATTACCTGATTTTGGAGTTCTGGCCAAGATGGAGGCGTAGATAGAAACCCTTTGCTTACTCACACAACCAAAAGGAGGATAACAACCACTCTAAAATCAATTAACAACCAGAAGCGCCAGAAACTCAAACTGCATGGGACTGTTACTACCAAGGAATTAAAGAAAGAAATCCAACAGAACAACCAGACCGGTAAGGCGGTGGACCACACGGGTAGGCGGGCTGAGAAAAGCTGGGAAGAGGCAGCTGGCCGGGTGGGTGGGGCTAACTTCAATGGAAACTGAGACTCAGAATTGACAGTGGACTATGGCGGTTGCCGTGGTGGGAGAAACTCCCAGTCTCACACAGGAGTCCATAGGCAAGTGCACGAGGGACCAGCAGCCCAGCGGCACTGCTCCCTCTCCAGCCCCTACCCCACAGGCAGCACTGCAGCCCAGCAAAGCGGATTGCTCTGCCCAGCTGAATACCTAAGGCCCAGCCCCCTTACAACTTACCAGGTGCGCAGAGACAGAGAAATATGGCCCAAATGAAAGAACAGAGCAAAACCTCAGAAAGAGAGCTAAGTGATGAGGAGCTAGCCAACCTATCTGATGGAGAATTTAAAGGCCTGGTAATCAAAATGCTCACAGATCTGATGGAGCTTGGTGGAAAAATGAAAAAACAAATGAAAGATACCCAAAATGAAATAAAGCAAAATATTCAGGGAACCAACAGTGACAGGAAGGAAACCGGGACCCAAAGGAACAATTTGGAACAAAAGGAAAAAATAAACATCCAACCAGAAGAGAATGAAAAAACAAGAATTCAAAAAAGTGAGGAGAGGCTTACAAACCTCTGGGACAACCTGAAATGTTCCAATATCTGAATTACAGGGGTGCCAGAAGGAGGAGAACAACAGCAACAAATTGAAAACTTATTTGAACAAATAATAAAAGAAAACTTCCCCAATCTGGCAAAGGAAATAGACTTCCAGGAAGTCCAGGAAGCTCAGAGAGTCCCAAAGAAGTTGGACCCAAGGAGGAACACACCAAGGCATATCATAATTACATTACCCTAGAAGAAAAATAAGGAGAGAATCTTAAAAGCAGCAAGAGAAAAGGAGACAGTTACCTACAAAGGAGTGCCCGTACGACTGTCAGCTGATTTCTCAAAAGAAGCCTTGCAGGCAAGAAGGGGCTAGAAAGAAATATTCCAAGTCATGAAAGGCAAGGACCTACATCCAAGATTGCTCTATCCAGCAAAGCTTTCATTTAGAATGGAAGGACTGATAAAGTGCTTCCCAGATAAGGTCAAGTTCAAGGAGTTCATCATCACCAAGCCCTTATTATATGAAATGTTAAAGGGACTTTTCTAAGAAAAAGAAGTTCAAAAATATGAACAGTAAAATGACAACAAACTCAAAACTATCAACCAATGAACCTAAAAGTAAAACAACGAAAAGAAAAACTAAGTAAACAACTACAGAAGGAACAGGATCAGAGAAATGGAGATCACGTGGAGGGATTTCAGTGGGGAGGGGGAAGGGAGGAATAGGGGGAAAGGTACCGGGAAGAAGAATCGTAACTAGCAGGCATAAACTAGATGGGGAGAGATCAAAAATGGTATGGGAAACAGAAAACTCAAAGAACTTATATGTACAACCCATGGACATGAACTAAGGGGGACGATGCTGGAGAGGTGGAGGGGGGATAAAAGGGGAAAAATTGGGAAAAACTGTAATAGCACAATCAATAAAAATACTTAAAAAAAGAGAATGGAAAATGTAAACCAAAAGAAATTACCTAATATTTTTACATTTTATTTTTAGATTACATTTTAGATTCAATATTATTTTGTTTTAGTTTCAGATATACAGCATAGTGTCATAGACTTTACAAAGCAATTCTCCCAAAATTTCTAGTACCCACTAGTACTGTATTATTGTATGCATTCCCTATGCTGTGCTTCACCTGAAAATGCCACTGATCATGTCACCAAATTTCTGGACACATCATCTCATATTTATACCACTAACAAATAAACAGCATCTATATTAGTTTTTGACAAAAATGAATTTGAACATATTTTGATGTTCATTTATTTGTACTGAAATTCAATTAAAAGTGCCAAATTCTGTGAAATGTAAGAATAGCTTTAGATTGAACTGGTATAGTCCTTATAGTCCTGTTTAGAGAAAATATTTGATTTATACAAACAAAGTAATCAAGTAATCAACCACCTACATGTTCCATATTTATTCATCATAATTGTTAGAAGCAGATTAAATGCTATAATAAAACTCATTTAACTCAAAACCCTCTGCAAAAATTAAAGGCTTTAGTTTGCTTATCTTTATTTAGTGCAGAAGACAAATACAAATTAAACATTACAGATGATATGACCTTACTCACTTAGTGTTTACTTAATAACAAACCACCAGAATTATGACAAATCAGCTTATGTTCTCCAATTAATCTTGCATATTTCTAGCAGAATTAAAAAATCTACTACAGTTTACAGAGTTACCACAAACATCTCTGTTTGCCCGCAATGCAATCATTAGACAAATAAAAGAAGAAAAGTCGTATTTCATAGATTTAAAAACCCCACTGGAAATCAGTTGACTTTGCTCTATAATAGGCTAAGGATTTCAATAGATGGGGAAGAGGGGAAGAAAATTATAGGTGGGAGAAAAATATACAGACACGACATCAGAGGACTAACACGCATGAGAGGTCCCCTTGGTTTCTCCCCTTGAAGTTACAAGTAGAACAGCTATTATTCAACAAAGGATTATTTGCTGAATGCACAAACACATGTTAGAGATCCAACAACTGAAACGATTAAAGATGGGCAAGTAGCCAATTGCTGGAAGCAACCTGAGTGCCCATCAGTCAATGAGTGGATCAAAAAACTATGGTCCATTTACACAATGGAATTCTACGCAGCAGAGAGAAAGAAGGAGCTCCTACCCTTTGCAACAGCTTGGATGGAGCTGGAAAGAATTATGCTGAGTGAAACAAGCCAGGTGGTGAAAGACAAATACCAGATGATCTCACCTTTAACAGGAACCTAAACAACAAAACAAAGAAACAAGCAAAATAGAACCAAAGACACTGAAGTAAAAAAAAGACAGACTGACAGAGTCCAGAGGGGAGAGAAGAGGGAATTTCAAGGGAATTTCAGGGGAAAAGGGGAAGGGTTTACAGGAACGAGTGTAAGGACACATGGATAAAAACTAGGGGCGGGTGGAAATGGGAGGGAGGAGGGGAGGGCTGGGTGGGTGGGTTGGGATGGGAGTAAAAGATAGAAAATTATACTGCAACAACACTTTAAATAAAATTTAAAAAAAAAAGATGGGCAAGTGGGAGCCAATCAGGGAGGAAAGAAGGGAGGAAAGCTGAGGTGAGCCCTGGGCAGAGCCCTACAGTTGGGAGCGCACGGTGGAGCTCAGCCCAGAGAGGGGAGGAATCAGGGTGCCTCTGGGGTTTCCACAGGGCTGGGCAGGAGGAACTGTGGCTGAGCCCAGAGACCTGGGCAAGGGTGAAGCACAGAGGTGCGACCTCCATATGCTGATGGCATCTGCTTATAATGATAGTTTTACTTCCTCCTTTCCAATTTGGATGTCTGTTATTTCTTTTTCTTGTCTGATGGCTGTGGCAAGGACGTCCAGTAGTATGTTGAATAGAAGTGGTGAAAGCAGGCATCCCTGTCTTGTCCCTGATCTTAAGGGAAAGTTTTTAACCTTTGCCTGTTGAGTATGATATTGCCTGTAGGTTTCTGATCTGCAGCCTTTATTATGTTAAGATGCCCTCCCTCTATTCCCACTTTGCTGAGTGTTTTTTTTCATAATTGGGTGCTATACTTTATCAAATGTTTTTTCCACATCCTTCATATGATCGTGTGATTTTTGTCCTTCATTGTGTTCATGTGATGTATTATGTTTATTGATTTGTGAATATTGTACCATCCTTGCATCGCTGGGAAGAATCCCACTTCGTCATGGTGTATAACCCTTTTAACGTATTCCCGAATCTGGATTGTCAATACTTTGTTGAGGGTTTTAGCATCTATGGTCATCAGAGATATTGGCCTCTGGTTTTCTTTTTCTTTAAATATATTTTGATTTTGCTGTTACAGTTGTCCCATTTTATTCCCTTCAGCTCTGCACTCCCCCTCCTACCTATATCCCCCTCGCCCCCTAGTTCATGTCCATGGGTTGTACAGTAAGTTCTTTGGCGTCTGCATTTCTTATACTATTCTTAACATCCCCCTGTCTATTTTTTACCTACCATTCATGCTACTTATTCCCTGCACCTTTTTCCCCATTGCCCCACCTTCTCCTCCCCACTGATAACCTCCATGTGATCTCCATTTCTCTGATTCTGTTTCTGTTGTGCTTGTTTGCTTAGTTTGTTTGTTTTTTTTGTTTTGTTTTGTTTTTTAGATTCGGTTGTTGATAGTTGTGAGCTTGTTGTCATTTTACTATTCATAGTTTTGATCTTCTTTTTCTTAGATAAGTCCCTTTAACATTTCATATAATAAGTGTTTGGTGATGATGAACTCCTTTAACTTGACCTTATCTGGGAAGCACTTGATCTGCCCTTCCATTCTAAATGAAAGCTTTGCTGGATAGAGTCATCTTGGATGTAGGTCCTTGCCTTTCATGACTTGGAATATTTCTTTCCAGCCCCTTCTTGCCTGCAAGGATTCTTTTGAGAAATCAACTGATAGTTTGATGGGCACTTTTTGGTAGGTAACTGTCTCCTTTTCTCTTGCTGCCTTTAAGATTCTCTCCTTATCTTTCATCTTGGGTAATGTAATTATGATGTGCCTTGGTGTGTGCTTCTTGGGTCCAACTTCTTTGGGGCTCTCTGAGCTTCCTGGACTTCCTGGAAGTCTATTTCCTTTGCCAGATTGGAGAAGTTCTCCAACTTCTAGTTGTTTGTAGTAATTTCTTATGATCCTTTGTATTTCTGTGTTATTAGTTGTAATTTCTCCTCTTTCATTCCTGATTTTATTTATTTGGGCCCTCTCTCTTTTTTTCTTGCTAAGTCTGGTTAAAGGTTTCTCAATTTTGCTTATATTTTCAAAGAACCAGCTTCTGGATTTGTTCATCCTTTGAATTGTTCTTTTAGTTTCTATGTCATTTAATTCTACTCTGATCTTGGTTATTTCCTTCTTTCTACTTGCTCTGGGCTGTCTTTGCTGTTGTTCCTCCAGTTCTTGTACATATAGGGTTAGGTTGTTTGTTTGAAATGGTTCTATTTTGGGGGGCAAAGGACTTGAACAGACACTTCTCCAAGGAGGACATACAGAAGATCCAAAGACACATGAAACAATGTTCGATATCACTAGCTATCAGAGAGATGCAAATTAAAACCACATTGAGATACCACTTCACACCAGTCAGAATGGCCATCATAAACAAAGCAACAAACAACAAGTGTTGGAGAGGTTGTGGAGAAAAGGGGACCCTAGTACACCGCTGGTGGGACTGCAGACTGGTACAACCACTATGGAAGGCGGTATGGAACTTCCTCAGAAAACTAAAAATGGATCTGACTTTCGACCCAGCGATTCCACTGCTGGGACTCTATCCTAAGAACCCTAAAACACCAATCCAAAAGAACCTATGCATCCCAATGTTCATAGCAGCACAATTTACAATAGCTAGATGCTGGAATCAACCAAGATGCCCATCAGTAAATGAATGGATCAAAAAACTATGGTCCATTTACACAATGGAATTCTAAGCAGCAGAAAGAAAGAAGGAGCTCCTACCCTTTGCAACAGCTTGGATGGAGCTGGAAAACATTATGCTAAGGGAAACAAGCCAGGCAGTGAAAGACAAATACCATATGATCTGACCTTTAACAGGGACCTAAACAACAAAAGAAACAAACAAGCAAAATATAACCAAAGACACTGAAATATGGGGACAGACTGACAGTGACCAGAGGAGAGAGAAGAGGGAATTTCAGGGGAGAATGGGAAGGGTTTACAGGAACAAATTTAAAGGACACATGGTCAAAAACTAGGGGGAGGGTGGTAATGGGAGGAGGATGGGGAGCAGTGGGTGGGTGGGCTGGAATGGGAGTAAAAGGGAGAAAACTGTACTTGAACAATGATTAAAATAAAATTTTAAAAAAAAGAAATATTTCTATTTTTTTTAGGTAGGCCTGTATTGCTATGAACTTCCCTCTCAGGACTGCCTGTGAGTTCATTTTCATTTATTTCCAAATAATTTTTTATTTCTTCCTTGATCTCATTGTTCACCCATTCGTCAATTGATAACATGTTATTCAGTGTACATGCATTTGAAAGTTTTTGAGTTTTTTCCTTGAGATTGATTTCTAGTTTCAATCCATTGTGATGTAAACACATGCTTGATATGATTTCAATTTTCTTGAATTTTGTGAGGCTTGTTTTGTGTTCTACCATGTGGTTAATCTTTGAAAGTGTTCCATGTGCGTTTGAAAAGAATTTGTATTGTGTTTCTTTGGTGTGAAAGTTCTACATATATCATGAAATGCATTTGGTCTAGTGTTGTTCAGTGCCACAATATCCTTGCTGACTCTTTGTTTTGGAAGATCTATCCATTGTTGACAGTAGGGTGTCAAAATCCCCTGTGATGACTGTGTTGTTGTCAATATCTTTCTTGAAGACTTCAAAGATTTTCTTTATGTATTTAGGTGCTCCTATGTTGGGTATATATGTGTTTACAAAGGTTATGTCATCCTGTGGATGATATTCCCTTGAGTATTATGAAGTGACCTCCTTTGTCCCTTTTTATGGCTTTTGTTGAGAAGTCTATTTTTTCAAATATAAGTATTGCTACCCCAGTTTTTTTGTGTGTCTCCATTGCTTGGAATATTTTTTTCCAGCCCCTCACTTTCAGTCTGTGTAGGTCTTTTGTTCTGAGAAGGGTTTCTGGTAGGCAGCATCTGTGTGGGTCATGATTTCTTATCCATTCAGCTATTCTATGTCTTTTGATTGGCACATTTAACCCATCTATGTTTAAGGTCATTATTAATAGGTCCTTATTCATTGCCATTTTTTATGGTACCTGTGTTCCACCCCCCTCCCTTCTGTGTTTCTTCTCCTTTTTGTAGCAGTACCTCTAGCATCTGCTGCAGAGCTGGTTTGGAGGAGGTGTATTCTTTTAGCCTTCTTGTGTCCGGGAAGCTCCTTATTTGGCCTTCCATTTTAATTGAGAGCAATGCTGGGTAGAGTGGTCTGGGTTGCAGGCCTTTGCATTTCATTACTTGGAATATTTCTTGCCATTCCCTCCTGACTTGGAGCGTTTTCATTGAGAAGTCAGCTACTAGCCTTATCAGGGCTCCCTTGTATGTCACTATCTGTTTCTCACTTGCTGCCTTTAAGATTCTCTCTTTGTCTTTAACATTGGCTATTTTAATTATGATGTGTCTTGGAGTGGGCCTCTTTGGTTCCTCTTGACTGGGACCCTCTGTGCTTCCTGAACTTGCATGACTTTTTCCCTCACCAAGGTAGGGAAGTTTTCTGCCACTATTTTTTCAAACAGGTTGTCTCTCCCTTGCTCCTTTTCTTCTCCTTCTGATATCCCTATGATGCAAATGTTGCATTTCATGCTGTCCTGATGCTCCCTTACACTACCCTCATTCTTTTGAGTCTGTTTTCATTTTGTTGCTCTGACTGGTTATTTTTTTCTACCTTGTCTTCCAGCTTGCTGATTTGTTCCTCTGTTTCAATTAGCTTGATTTTAATTCTTTCTAGTGTATTTTTCATTCCAGATATTATGTTCATCATTTCTTCCTGGTTCTCATTCATACTCCTTTTTCACACTGCTGTAGTTCCCTCCAACTTCCTTATAGCTCCATAAAGTTCCTTGCGGTTCTCACTGAGTTCCTTGAGCTTCCTTATAACCATTATTTTGTGTTCTATGCCTGATAGATTGCTTGCTTCAATGTCATCTAACTCTTTTTCTGGGTACACCTCCTTTCCTTTCAATTCAGGCTTACTTATTTGTCTCCTCATTTTAAGTGACTCTTCTGGGTTGTTTCTGCATCTTGGGTTGCTCTGCTTTACCTGCCTGTCTTTGCAGGGTGGACTTCTGTCATAGGAGTTCTGTGGGACTCAGTGGTGCAGTTTCTTTGATCTCCTGATCTGTATGCTCTAGGGATGTCCTTTATTCACTTCACCCAAGCTCTCCTGTTGTATCTGGGCTTTGACCATGGATGGCTTATCCACTGTTGGGTTCTGCCCTCAGGATGGCTGACTGGGAGTCACAACCCCAGCGACGTCTTGTATGCTGTTGTACAGGTGCTGGATAACAAAGCAGTACTCCCTGAAAAACCAAACCCACAGCAGCAACCATGCCCCCTTACCACAGCAGCAACATCAACAGCAGTTCAGTAAAGATTAATCAACATGGAGAGAGATTAAGAATACTATAAGATAGGAAAAACGGAATATGAGACTAAAGGAGAGAAAAATGATTTTAAGGAGGGAATAGAAACAAGGTGAAGACAGGAAGATAATAAAAGTTAAAATGTAAGTGAAAGAAGGAAGGGCAATGGCACAGTAGAGTAAGAAAAGGGAAGAGTATGCCCTGGCTGGCGTAGCTCAATGGATTGAGTGCAGGCTGCGAACCAGGCATCGCAGGTTCGAGTCCCAGTCAGGGCATATGCCTAGTTTGCAGGCCATGGCCCCCAGCAACCGCACATTGATGTTTCTCTCCCTCTCTCTCTCTCTCTCTCTCTCTCTCTCTGTCTTTCTCTCTCCCTTTCCTCTCTAAAACATAAATAAATAAAATCTTTAAAAAAAGAAAAGGGAAGAGTATAATACAAGGTTTGAAATAAAATTTAAAAAGCAGTGAACCAAAGGGAACGAAATAGCAGAAAAACCACAACAGGGTCAATAACAATGACAGCTGAGTAAAGATTAATAAAAGTGGACAGGGAATAGAATATTTACAAAAGAGAACAGAGAATAGGAGATGTCTACAGTAAGGAAAAGTGATTTTGAGAGGACAAATGGAGGAGAAAGAATGAAAGTAAGGAGTAGAATCCAGGCTAAGAAGGGGACAAATAAAATTCCCAAATCAAATAAGCAAGGGCAGGAGGAAGGAAAAATGGAGTAAGACAGGGGGGAGGGTTACCTATGAGATTTGAAATTTTAAAAAGTGAACAAATAGGAATACAATTGAAGAAGAACAGCAATAAGTGTAATATCCCTGCCAAAGAAGCCACAATTAATAAAGGTAGAAAGAAAATAAGAATATTCTAAGAAGGGGGAAAGGAATGAGAGTTGATTAAAGGGAAGGAAGATCATTTTGAGAAGCTAGAGGTGGGAGAAAGAGTAAGAGTAAGGAATAAGAACAAAGTGTAGCATGGGGGGGGAATAAGATTTGCAACGAAAATAAGAAATGGCTGGAAGAAGGCAAAATGGAGTGGAACAAGGGAAGAGTGCAATGTGAGCTTTCAAATAAAAATCTAAATAAGAAGAATAAAAAATGAAAGACAAAGAATGGTGAATTACTTGGAATGCAATGGATGCAAAAGAAGTCTCAGAAGGTTATGCAAAAGAAAAAAATAGCTCAAATTCTGAAGAGGAATGAGGTGCAATTCTTCTCAGCAGAGTTTGGTGCTCTCCTTCTCCTTCTCCTTCTCCTTCTCCTTCTCCCTCTACTTCTACTTCTCTGGTTTTTATCAGGTCAAACTCCCAGGTGGGCCATCCTGTCCAACTTCAGGCAGCTCCCCCTATATCACCTTCACCTGCCTCTACAGGGACCTTGTATTGAGATCAAGAAGGTGGGACCCCTGAGCCTTCTCTGGGAGGCGCTGTTCAGTCTTCTGGGAAGATTGTGTGTGTGTGTGTGTGTGTGTGTGTGTGTGTCCCCTCCCCCTGCACCACCTGTCTTGTTCCGTTGTGGCTGATTTCCCATCATGTGTAGTTTCTGATGAATTAGCTCTTCGTTTCAAGGGACAGGCCAGTCTGTGTTATGAGAGCGTCCACTCTCTCCGGCCTGGTGCAGATGGAAGCTCTGTGTGCAAACTGGCCCAGGTGGGGCCCTGATTCCCCCTTGCTGCACCACTGTCCGATCTGCCCGCCTTGCTGGCCTCCGTGGAACAGGGCCCTAGGAACCAGCGTATCCTGTCTCCCTGAGAGAAGTTCAACATGGGCCCTCCTGGAATTTCTCTTTCTGTCTTTCTCTTATGGCTATGCACCCTGTAGGGGGTTCTTGAGCCTCTCCTGCTTGCAATCCTGCAGGAGGTGGGGGCTGGGTGCAGCCATCCCTTCCCAGAGGTTTGATCTCCCCCGGGGGAGGCATCTCTGTCTCCATGGAGATAATCTCCAGTGCTCACCCCCCACCCGTGCAGTTCCCAGCCCCCACTTTGCAGCGGACAACAGTCCCTAACTTTGCACTCTAGGTAGCCTCCAGCCTGCCAGCGGTGCTCGGCTGGGGCCAAGACACTCTCTGGCTGCGCACCTGTCTCATGTCTCTGCTCAGCTGCTCCGAGGGGGAGCAAACTGCACCCTCAATCCTGTCCCCTCGCTGGCAGGGCAGCTGCGTGCAGGGTCCCTGCCCAGCACACCCCAGCTCCCCCTTGAGAAAGCCTCTCTGGGCGCTCCCACTGCAGCGCGGAGTCGCTGTCCGGCTTTCCCCACACACCACCGCTCCAAAAAGCCAAGAGTCTCTCCCAGTCACGGCTGGTCGCAGCCTGTCTCCACCTAACCCAGGGGCAGATGGAATCCCTCTCTCCCCCTGGCTCTCTGCTGGTTGGCGTTTGCCGCCTGGGTCTGGGGGATCTCCGGCCTGGGAGGGGAGGAAGCCGCAGAGCTGTGATCTCTGACCAGGGTCTCCGCAGCTGCGGGCACCACACACAGGTTATTTCCATATAAGGTACTTCCTTGTCGACCTACAAAACCTCCTGACCACCCTTGTGAAGTGTCTTCCGTACCCTTTGGCTTCCAGACTTCCTATCCGCTGTTATTCTGTGGCATGCTCAGTTTATCTTCCAGAAGATCAGCCCATTATCCGAGTTGGGGGCCCAGAGCAAGGGGGCTCAGCGTCCACCGACCTGGCCACCCTCTTCTGTCCTTAAAATTATTTTTTTTTACAGCCTAGTTCATCCAGTTCACGTAGTGTTTGAAAATCGAATTCATAAGGGTGATACCGGTTCGCCAAACCACACAGGTTCAAAAGGATGTATACTTCTTAATTCCAAGATGTTGACACGGCTTTACAGACTTCTCACACTGTTTGATCTTCAGGAAAGGACTTGCCCCTTGTGAGCTCTATATTCCTCTTGCACAAAATGAACATGGGAATCCCAGCTGGCCACACTGGGAAACCGTGAAGAACACACACCAATGAGATTGTGCACAAGAATGTGATTTTTATTGTTTTAAAGATTTGATTTATTTTTCAGAGAGAGGGGAAAGGAGGGAGAAAGAGAGGGGCAGAAACATCCATGTGTGGTTGCCTTTTGCACGCCCCACCCTGGTTACTTAGCCCACAACCTAGCCATGTGCCCAGAGCTGGGAATCGAACCAACGACCCTTCGATTCTCAGGTCCGTGCATAACCCGCTGAGCCACACCCGCCGGAGCGAGAATGTGTTTTTTAAACTGTAAAGTATTATGGTAATGTGAGATGTTGGTATTACTAAACTGATCTCCTTTCTATCATCACTTGGGCACTGTATTTATTGGTAACAGGGTGTTTGCTTTTTACATGAACTTGCTTTTAGCCACATTTTAACAATGAGTGATGGTTAACTTTCATTTTTCTTTCTTTTTTTTTAAAGATTTTATTTATTTATTTTTAGAGAGGGAAGGGAGGGAGAAAGAGAGAGAGAGAAAGAAACATCCATGTGAGGTTGCTGGGGGTCATGGCCTGCAACCCAGGCATGTGCCCTGACTGGGAATCAAACCTGCGATGCTTTGGTTCGCAGCCTGCGCTCCATTCGCTGAGCTACGCCAGCCAGGGCTAACTTATATTTTTCAACAGTCCCTTGTGTCATATTCTGACCTGTCTTGGTGTTGATGTTTGTCTGAAAGGATTGATAATAGTGTGTGAATTGCACAACAAATTCTCATCTATTGTCTTGATATCCATTCCACTGGGGATAAACCACAGTGACTTCTTTCAAGTATACGGAGTGCGTAAGGACCACCAAAAGCCTACCCTATGTATCTTGGAGAGTTTATATTATTGTTTACCGGCCCTTTCATTGTGGAGAACTATCTCTGGACATCCAATTTACCTGTGACCCATCATGAATTACTGTGGGCTTTTTTTTTAATGAATACATTTATGTATCGGTCTTAAAATATCAATCTTAAAAATTAAATTGCATGCTTCACAGTGATTCCAATACCCTGGTAGGCTCACTGTGACCGATTATTCAACGTGTTTTCAAATGATAAGGCACATTCGTAATTAGTACACGACTTTCTATATGGAGCAGAACTGATGAGGTTGATGAAGCAAAAATGAAGGATATGACAATTATAAGTTTGACCAAAACTAGGTGGCGTATGGATCGTGCCACACATAACAAACGTTCATGAAAATACGAGTTCAAACTCCAGGAGGAATTTGAGGTTTGTTCTCCTGATTGTGTCCCTACAGCAAAAATATAATATCCATCTGGTAATTTCCCATCATCATAACATCCCTTGGATCCCACAGCTTTGAAAGAATCCATATCCTTCTAACATGACGAGATAGGAATATTTACAGCGACACTTTATGAAGCTCGAAACGTAAATACCAAGAAAAGCGGGAGCAGATTGGATGGGTCTACATCACAGCAGTTAAAAATATCAAAAATTATACGTCTTTACAGATAATCATAGCTTCAGGCTGTGTAGCTTTAAACATATGACGGGATGGCATTGCATCTGAACACAGTTTAAAGAGGGAGTGCTTTTACTTAATGCCATGATTAATGATGCTTTGAGCAATAAATTCTCCCATGTAAGCAAATACATGGGAGATACACGGGAAATATATATAAAATGTGGCCTCAGTCAAATACATATAATGTGGCCTCAGTCAGTTCAGCTTGAAACAATTCCATGCAAGAATCTATGTACAAGGAGGGGGACCCCATGCCCCCCTCGCCCCCTCCAGGCACACCCTGATGCGGCAGGTGCCTAACCCCATGTGTCCCCATCCCCTGACCTTGGCCCATCCCCTGCCTCCCCACCAGCCCCACACACCCTGATGTGGCAGGTGTTCATCGTGTGCCCACAAAGATGGGGAAAGCAGGAAGCAATCATTTTCAACACAGCCATTTCAACAGCCAGGTGCTTTATTGAGGTGAGGGGTTATCATCTGCCTGTCACTCACATGGCATACTTCTTGGTCCAAGCTCGGGCCATGGTAACATAGGCGTCCCTGTCCCTTAAGTACATTCTCGCAATGGAGGGGACAAAGGCATCATCGGGGTTGGGGTCACACAGCATGGAGCTGATGGACAACAAGACTTTGGATATGGTCATTATGGGGGACCACTGGGACCTGAGAATATCCAGACAGATGTAGCCTCTGCGGTTGATATTGGGGTGGTAGATCGGGGTGGTGAAGTAAATCTGTGGAGGCCTGAAGGGGTAATTGCGCGGGAACTGTATGTTGAGGCAGAACACCCCCCCCTCATAGGGGCTCTCCGCGGGGCCCATGATGGTCCCCTTCCATGTGAACAGGTCGTCGTCCACCGGCGCCGCGGAGCACATGGGCGGGGGGTCGTTGGTGATGTCCATCAGCTCCTTGAGCAGGCGCCTCAGAGCCGTGGACATGTCCAAGGGAGTGCGGATGGTCCGGATGTCCTGGGAGGGACAAAGGGGGGGACCACAGGTCGGGGGGACCACGCGTTAGGGTGGGCGTGGCTTATAGGGGCCAGGGTTAGAGGGGCAGCCACCCCCTGGTCGGTGGGTGGGTAAGAAGGCTGGAGCCGGGCTGTGGGGTGCCAGGGGGGTGTGGGGGACATGGACGGTGGTGGGGGTGGGAGAGCTGGGGACTCACCTGGACCTGCAGGACCTGCAGGACCTGGGGGGGAAGGGGAGGAGGGCTCCCTGGGGGGCTCCTGCTCACCTGTGTGCCACTGGTCCCTGGCTCCTCCAGGTCTGCCTCCTCCCCCTCTTCTTCCTCCTCCACGTCTACCTCCTCCACGTCTACCTCCTCCATCCCTGTCTCCTCCACCGCTGGCTCCTCCACCGCTGGGTCCTCCATCCCTTCCTCCTCCATCGCTGGGTCTGCGGCTCACAGCCTGAGCCCTGAGGCTGCGCTGCGGGCACACACCACCGCCCTGTGACAGGACCAACCGCCCCTGCCAGGCCGCCTGCCTCTGCCCTCGGCCCTGCTGCGCGCACTGGGTGCCTGGGGCAGGGAGGGCTACTTTCTATGACATCACAAGGGCCAGCTGATGACGTCAGAAACTCAGTGGGGGCGGGGCCAGGGTCGATGGAGGACCTGAATGAGAGGGAGTCATTATGATAACAATAATTATAGATTAATGCTATTATAACAACACAGTAGAGCTACCTAGGAAATAAATATTGAACTTGTACTTAAACAATGGTTCTAGTCCCCTGTAAAGACTAAGGAAGCGTGTCAAGAGAGGGGGGCCACCTGGGGTATTTTACCACGGAGAAAGGAGTACGCTGGCAAAAACACCACAGTCCTTTCTGCCTTTCCTCCTCTCGCTCGCATTGCTGATCGGTGTCCTCCTATGCACACCGCGTTCCGACTGGAACGTGCATAACCTAACACCAGCTCTTGTGAGATCCTGCAAGACTTTGTGATCAGAATCAACTGCTTGTTCTCTCACACGTGACACATGCACAGGTGTTAGAGTTAATGAGAACAAACAGCAAGTTTCAGAGTTTAACGAAAGGCAATGCATTCTGGCCACTCTCCTCAAGACTCTCACGATATTTGCTACCATTCCGCGATGCTACTTGAACTGTGGAATGACAAGTGCACAGAAGAGTAGGTTAGCTCCACGAGGAAACAGGTTCAACATGACCAGAGGCTCCTATGCACACTGTTAATCTACTTAATTGCCCACTGTCAAGCCGTGGCTGTATTTCTGCACACACTACGCGTTTCATTGCTCTGTTTTGGAAATTTCTCTCAACCAAATATCACCTATAGAATGTGTTGAGAAGGGAAGGAGGGCTCAGTTATTTTGACTCTTGGTCCCACCGCTCATGGGAGTATGAAATTTGGATGCATTTACTTCCCGTAACGATCATCACTAATTTACTGAACGCCGAGTTCTAGGTTCTGTGTTACGTGCTTGTTGATGCAAAGATAAATAGGATACGATCTCTGACTGAAGGGCATTCATGGTCTGATGGAGGAAGAGGAAAATGCATTTATATCCGTTTAGGTCATTAAAGTGGCACGTTCTAAACACTGTAATAGAAACATGTGTATGGTTCCCTGGGTATAAGAAGGTCAAGGATCAAAGGTGACTCTTCTGAGGGAGCTGGATCTGAGCTGAGTCAGAAATGGTAACTGGGAGTTAGGTAGGAGAGGCGAGGAGAATTTAGACGAGGGAAAAAAGGCAGGAATGAATCGTGGAAAGACTATAACTCAGGCAGAAGGATAAGCAGCTGTGAAAGGCTTGATGTGACAGAAAACATGACTATTTCCAGGAATTAAATGCATTTCGGTATGTTGAAAAATGTGTGGTTTGAAGCATGCCTAAAGCCAAGAAGACAATGTTCAGATTGTCACTGGACTTTCAGATGAATTGACAAAGTTTTGATTTTATTCCAAATGCTGTAAGGAACATGGAAAGAACTTTAAGTAGATGATGTGAATAATTTCTGGGTTTGGAGAGATCACTTTAACACCTGGTGTGAAGAAAATTTATTAAAAATAAAGTGAAGGGAGCCCTGGACAGTGTAGCACAGTTGGTTGTAGTGCTTTCTGGTACACCAAAAGGTTGGGGGTTCGATTCTCAGTCAGGGTGCATGTGTGGGTTGTGGGTAGGGTCCTCATTAGGGGGCACCTGTGAGGCAACCACACATTGGTATTTCTCTTCCTGTCTTTCTCCCTTCCACTCTCTAAAAATAAATGAATAAAATCTTTAAAAACAAATAAGTAAGATAAATATCTTGTTTAATAATATTAACTTTAGTAGTTACAAAAATAAAGATAACTAGTTATGCAACATAATCATTCCATAGTTAATATTATTTGTTGTAAATTATATGAATGTTCAGAGCATGTTCACTCTCCCCTTTACCCCTTACTATTGTGAGAATGTATTTCCCTGCTCTGTTGATGTTGATCTTGGATATGTGACTTACTTGATCAATAGCAAGTGAACAGATGTGATGTACAAATCTCCAATAAATGCTAATTACTGCCACTCCTCATTAGCCTGTGACAGCTGCCTACAGACAAAATGTTCTGTGTAATGGATACTCATTCATTCTTGGCTCCCATAGGGGAACACACCTCATTCAGACCTGAGTTCTACCTTCAACCAGAATCCGAGTAAAAACAAGATGAGGAGACTAAACAAAATCATAGATAAACTGAAGACTCAAAAATAAGAAATACATATTTGTTTTAGCCCACGAGATTTATAGCTTGCTTATCACTGAGACAAAATGTAGCTAATTTGTTATGTTTAGAAAACATACTGGAGCCCTGGCTGGCATAGCTCAGTGGATTGAGCGTGGGCTGCAAACCAAAGTGTCACAGGTTCAATTCCCAGTCAGGTTACATGCCTGGGTTGCAGGCCATGACCCCCAGCAACCGCACATTGATGTTTCTCTCTCTCTATCCCCCTCCCTCTACTCTCTAAAAATAAATAAATGAAATCTTTAAAAATAAAGAAAACATACTGGATGTGTCAGTTTGTAATACTTTTTGCTGTAAGTAATAATCATAATAATGCAAACAATTAATGCTCAAATAGTTAGCATAGTTTTACTTTTTCACAGACAAAAAAGTGAAGAAACTAAGTAGTTGCGGTTCACACTTCTCATGTGGCTTTCCCGTGTCTCCCGGTGTCCCTGTGGCTTCCCTCACTGGTCTCGAGATGGCTGCTGTAATCCAGATACAGCATCAGCATTGCACGCAGAAGAATGGGAGAGGAGAAACTAGTAACACCTTGTTTTCCTTTTTAACAGGTAAAGAAACTGTTTTCCAAAGGTGACCCTGGCAGACTTCGTTTTGTGCCCTGCTGTCCAGACCCGGACCACATGGCCCCTCACATCTAGAACGTAGACCGTGAAGTTGGGAAACACGTTGCCCTGACTGGGCTAGATAAATTGCGACTCAGTGCTGAAGACTTTTCAAGTGTGTTCCCCATGCAAAATCTGGTTTCTGACAGCAATGAAGAAGGGAGGCGGTGATGGTGAATATTGAAAAGGCAACTAACAATGATTCCTCTTGTTAGAGTTATTTATTATATCCTCTAATTCTCCCTCTCCCCATCTACTGTAATGCCAGAGTAGGGTAGTATATATGCATGACACAATATATTTTAAAAATATGCTTTGCTGCCTTAGAAAATGCCCTGCATTAATAATAAGGCTTTCAAAGATGTTACACGGTTAAGTGAAACAGGGTAAGCACTGACATTAATTGAAGCAAAGACAGCATGATGCCAAGGTGAAGTCATGTTCACTCCAAGTTCGTATTTAGTGGGCAGCCATGCTAACACACGGCTACAGAGAACAAAATTTGGTGTGTCAGATTTAATGATGCAGAAAGTAGCGGGAGATCACATTAAAATGCAGTGCAGGTAGAGAGCCTGAGAAAGTTTATGAGCTTGGGTTTTATCGCTCACATTCTCCTACGTGACTGGATGCTGTATATTACAATGCAATCTGCAGATGTCCCAGGGAGGTTGCGACACCACCGGAAAAACTGTGTCAGGTGAAAGCACTTAGTCCCTGTGAGGTAATTCTCTGTCTGTGTCGCTTTCATACTTGGAAAGATGATGTGAACCACCACCTTCTGATACCACATAAAATCCAGAATATAATCACACATCTAGCTTCTGAATATTAGTTTAACTTTTTCCTTTGCACGATAGTATTTTGCTCTGAAAATGTAAATGCAGCCCATTGTCTCAACCCCACAATCCTTTCTTGGTTTAGTTAACATCAACTTTTTTTTTTCATTTTTATTTATTTACTTTTAGAGAGGGAAGGGAGGGAGAAAGAGAGAGAGAGAGGAACATCAGTGTGTGGTTGCTGAGGGCCGTAGCCTACAACCCAGCCATGTGCCCTGACTGGGAATCGAACTTGTGACGCTTTGGTTCACAGCCTGCGCTCAACCCACTGAGCTACACCAGCCAGGGCTTCTGACTTCTTTCTAACTACAACTTCTTAACCTTCAGCCTGCCACATGCATCCACACTTTAGGGACCACTGTGTGCTTTTCCTGTTTCTTCCATCCCCCTTAACTCAGGCTGTGCTTAAAAGTTTGTGAATCTTATTCTGCTTTCTCTTGACCAACATTTTTAGTCTGCTTCCATGTGCAACTGATGTATCAGTGGCTCGCAGTCATAAGTGTTGATTTATTTGCCATATTACTTGTAGATTTGGGGTTGGTGAGACTTCTTGTTAATGTGTCTCCTTCATTCTGGAGTCCAAGATGAAGGAGAAGCCCTTATCTGTAACATGAATGCTGCAGAATAGAGGGGAAAAAAGCAGCAGGAGAACCACAGGCTGGTTCTTAAGAAACTTATATCCAGAGGTTTTGAATTCCATTTCATGGGCCAAAGGAAGTCCTATGCAAAAGCCTACCATCGATGAAGCAAGGACTCGTATACTTCTCCCTCGCTGAGTGTCACAGCAGCGGTATACACCCCTCTGGTGAAGAATGATATCAGGCAATAAATATACACTTTGGAAGATGAATCAACATACATTTCTATTACCAACAAAGATGGTGATGCTCTTTCTGGAACCCTATACAACTCTTGCCACATCCAACAATGCAAGCTCCAAAATGGAATACCCACCATTAATCATTTTTTAAATATATTTTATTGACTATGCTAGTACAGTTGTCCCAATTTTCCCCCTTTGCCCACCTCCACCTGGTACCCCATTTCCTCCAGCAACCCCCCTTTAGTTCGTGTCCATGGTGCATGCATATGAGTCACTTGGCTTCTCCACTTCCTATACTATTTTTGACATCCCCCCCTCATCCATTTGTACCTATGAATTTTGCTTTTTAGTCCCTGCACCTTCCCCCAATTCCCTCCCTTCCTCCTCACAGCTGATAGCCTTCCACACGATTTCCACATCTGTGATTTGGTTCCTGTTCTGATTGTTTGCTTAATAGGCTTTTTCAGTTCAGTTGTTGATAGTTGTGAATGTGTTGCCACATTACTGTTCATATTTTTTATCTTCTTTTTCTTAGATAAGTCCCTTTTTTAAAACAACATGTTTTTTAAAGATTTTATTTACATATTTTCAGAGAAGGGAGGGAGGGAGGGAAGGAGAGAGAGAGAGATGGAGGGAGAGAGAAAGAGAAACATCAATGTACAGTTGCTGGGGGCTATAGCCTGCAACCCAGGCATGTGGCCTGACTAGGAATCAAACCTGCGACGCTTTGGTTCACAGCCTGCACTCAACCCACTGAGCTATGCCAGCCAGGGCAGATAAGTCCCTTTAATATTTCATATAATAAGGTCTTGGTGATGATGAACTCCTTGAACTTGACCTTATCTGGGAAGCACTTTATCTGCCCTTCCATTCTAAATGATAGCTGTGCTGGGTAGAGTCATCTTGGATGTAGTCCTTGCCTTTCATCCTTTTGAATACTTCCTGCTCATCCCTTCTGGCCCCCAAAAATTTTTTGAGAGATCAGCTGACAGTCTTATTGGAACTCCTTTGTAGGTAACTCTTTGTTTCTCTCTTGCTGCTTTTAACATTCTCTCTTTATCTTTACCCTTTGGCATTTTAATGATGATGTGTCTTGTTGTTGCTGTCTTTGGGTTCATCTCATTTGGGACTCTCTGTGCTTCCTGGACTTGGGTGTCTTTTTTTTTTTCTCCACCAGGTTGGGGAAGTTTAACTCATTCATTCCCAAGTAGTTTCTGGATCCCTTGCTCTCTCTCTTCTCCTGCTACCCCTGTGATGGGCATGTTGTTAGGCGTCATGTTGCCCCAAAATCCCTAAAATGATCCTCTCCTCTTCTCTGCTGCTCTGATTGGGTGTCTTCTGATACCTTGTCTTCCAAATCACTGATACACCCTCTCATCATCTAACCTATTGTTTATTTCTTCTAGTGCATTCTTCATGCCAACTATTCTGTATTTAGTTTCTGACTGGTTCTTTTTTCAAACAAGACAAGTAATCTTTCGACTGTTCTTGAATTTCATATGGCATCTTTTTCTTTTTTTAAACTGAGTGTATTGCAGTGATATTGGTGGGCAAGACCATACATGTTTCAAAACCACGACTTTATAAAACATCATCTGTACCGTGTGCCCATCCACCCAAGCAAAGCCTCCTTTCACCCCTATTATATCCAAAGACACTTGAAACACTAATTCAAAAGCATGCATGCACCCCTGTGTTCACAGCAGCATTATTTACCATCACTGAGATCTGGAAGCAGCCCAAGTGCCCATCAGTAGATTAGACGATAAAAAAGCTGTGGTACATTTGCACAACGGAATACTACTCGGCCATAAAAATCAAAGACAAAATTTTAACTTTTATGACAGCATGGATGGGTCTGAATATCTTTTGCTTATTCTTCACATTTGACATACATAGCATATTGGTACAACTACATAGCTACTCTTGACTTAGAACAAAATTACTTGGCATTTTTTCTTGATTATGCATAAAAAATGACATTTTCCCTTTGAATAGGAAACATTGTTAATCAGGAAAATATTATTACTTTGGTCCTTAGCAACACTAATGTGTCTTTGAATAGCGCTGCTTGAATTCATTTGTATATGATTTCTGAAGACTAAATGGGGTTGCTTTGATTTTTAGCATGTAAATTGCACCCACCCTCGCTTTGAATTGTTCTGCATTCCCTTCATTTCCATATTGCTAGGTGCTCACATTCTGCATCTTGCTATTTCTGGTTGGCACCTGACTCGCTGCAATAAAGAGAAATTATTTGCTACATTTTGAGTACAACTGTGAACTGAACCCATTCCAAGGGAGACGTGGGACCCCATTTGCAAAGTTCGACTGGCATACTCCATAACTGTTTTCACTGTTATCGTTTTTGGAATGCCTTTCCTTATCAAACCTACTCTGTCAAGTGTCAAACACTAATTTATGTGTAATCCGGGGAAGGGTTAGCTTTATTTCAGAATACAGTTTGACATTCTCTGTCGACCTAATGCCCCACCATTCTGTCACTTGTGACAGCTCAAAGGGGTGAAACAAAACAGTTAACGTTTTCTTCCTCAGCTGCTGAATTAGGCAGGGACAATTTTCTCTTAAAACTTGAGTTTCCATCTGAGTCCAGTGGTTTTTCCGGAACTCCTGATAATTATATATCTTGCATGTATGTATGTATGTATGTATGTATGCATGCATGCCAAACTTTCTGTCCACAGGGCACCATGTGTTCCCTTAAATCATTTATTTTCTAGCTTTTTGACTTTTATCAACACATTCAATGTGCCTGCTCCTGAAGCACATAGTTCTGGATGAGAAATTTCTTCTAATGCATAGGAAAGTCTTACTCATGGGTCTTAATTAGATAAACATTCCGTGCTGTATATAAGCTAAATAAACATCAGATAAAAAGAACTCTTTTCTTGTGCAGAGTTAGAAAAATTTTGATATGAAGGAAATACTTTTCTCTGTGCTGCTTTATGGTTTCATAGCTATGCGTGCCATTGTTACTACCAGCTACCACACATGGAGAGTAAATGATCATTTCACCTCAATTAAATGAAAACCACTGAAAATCTGAAATATATGCTATGGAGCTATTAAACATAATTAAAAGTGTTTCTCAACAAATGTATTGCTACAGCAGTGTCCATGTGTAGTATTTTCCATCGCTTTTTTCTTTTTATTTTTTTAATATTTTATTTTTTGAGAGTGAAGAGGGGAAAAGGAGGAGAAAGAGGAGAGAAACATCAATGTGTGGTTGCCTCTCATGCGTCCCCTACTGGGGACCTGGACCACAACCCAGGCATGTGCCCTGACTGGGAATCGAACCAGCTATTTTCCATCCCTTTTATACACATTTTATTTTTCACAGGAAATTTTTCTCATGCATTTTCCCTCTGAGAGTATATATAGTTTTTGCTCTATCAGTTTGTGCCTAAAGAGGAAAATAAAACTAAACATGGAAAGATAAAAGTAAGTTGTCATAGGCTATGAGCTGCCTTCATTTGGGAGGGGAACTAGGTGTCGTAGGTTAAAAGTGAAGTATTTATATTTCTCATATCACCCTAATTTGAAAATTTCTAATTGGAATAAAGATATTAAAAGATTTGTTTTTCTTCTATGAGGGGGACCCCAAAAAGCCAGAATTACCTTCTGGAGGGTGGGCCCCTTGTGGTACAGGGTTTCCCCCACTAGGTAAGTGTTCCAGGAAGCCATGTGCACCAGCGGACCAACTGGTGTTGTTGTGAGAGGCTGAGTTCAGCTGCAGGAGGAAATTTTCTGAAGACTCTTTCAACATGTTTGCCTTTTTCGTGATCAGGGATTCCTGAGTGCATGTGCCCACACCACATGGAGTGTTCAGCAGTGTTTTTTTTTTTTTGACCAAAAAAGGCATGACTCCAGTGCCCCACCCTCCCTATTCACCCGATCTCACCCAGAGTGACTTCTTTTTGGTCTTCCTGGATGAAAAAAGTGTTTGAAAGGAAATATTTTGCTGATGTGGAAGAGGTGGAACAAACAAATGGTAGCGGCATTGAAAGGCATCAAAACAGGGGAGGGGGGATGTCGAGGGAAAGAAGGGGAAGGGTCAGGTCAAGGAACATGTATGAAGGACCCGTGGACACGGACAATGGGGGTGGGAATGGAATGTGGGAGGGGGGATGGTATGGCAGGGGACAGTAATAGAGAAAATTGGGGACAACTGTGACTAAACAACAATAAAATATTTAAGAAAACTCTTTTTTTAAGATTTTATTTATTTATTTTTAAAGAGGGAATGGAGGGAGAAAGAGAGAGAGAGAAACATCGATGTGCAGTTGCTGGGGGTCATGGCCTGCAACCCAGGCATGTGCCCTGACTGGGAATCGAACCTGCGACACTTTGGTTCGCAGCCTGCGCTCAGTCCACTGAGCTACACCAGCCAGAAGAAAACTCTTTTAAGTGGTGGAAAAAAAATGTCTCGATAGGTGCATCAAATGGAGAGGATTTTGAAGGTGACTGAAGTTTAAACATGGAAGAATGAATACACAATGCTTTATAAATTAATTCCTGTTTAGCCCACCCCCCAGTACATTTCATTGACTCAATGATGCCGGCCTCAAAGTGAGTCAGTTCTGCTAAATCGGTGAGTCTCACTTCAGGAAGCAGTGGTACCGATGGGCTTCCTAGAACGCGACCCATATTGTGTCAAGGAGCAACCAGGTATTCGCTAAAGGGTATGCCTGTGAAAACAGAAGAGAAAAAACAAAGGTTAATAATCACATGAGCTATTACACCAGTGTCTGACTCTGTAAGGCTGTCAGGTGAGAAGATTTTTCGAGGTGTGGCTGAATGTGTCTTTAACCGGAATGAACGCAAGCAGTGACAGTGTGACAGGCGTCCCCTTACCTGCGGTGTCCGTCTCTGTGACGATGTCATCAGGTGCTCAGGTATGTTCTGCATGGTTCCCACAGCATCGGTCCCCCAGATTGTTTATGTATATGTGGTTGTGGTGGTTCCCCAAGTTTATATCAAGTCCATCGGCTATAATTTGCCATTGCAAAGCTGAACGACTCCATTTTACATGGTGGGAGAAAAAAAGTAAATGTGAGTTTGGAGGCGTATACCCTGATAATTGAGAAAACTAAGAAAATTCAGGGTCCATTCAGGGTCCATTTTCATTTATGGGTGACAAAAACTTCATGACAATTAACGCCTAATATCTGCAGATGTGTAGCACAGATTCTTCAAGCACAATTTTCCTCCTAATATCACCATTCATTTTTAACCCAACAGTCAAATGAGAACCAATGTATTTGCTGCATTCAGTCCAGCTCTAATGTGGTGTGATTATTTGCACAAATGCAACAAGAATAGCAATGGATCGTACGGGCTTCCTTTCATCTGCGTTGCAAGAATCTCAAGGAATTTCTGGATTGAGCTGTACTTACCTCCTCAGAGAGAAGAAGCCAAGGCACATAGCTGTCTGCAGACTCTGCCGTGCCTACAGGTTGGTGAATGCCTCAAGTTCTCAAGGTTCCCCAAAATGTCCTGAGGTCCCTGATGTGCCGTCAGCCAGGAAAGCAAGCTTTACCCCTTACCTGGGAAGACTGCCACAAACTGTGTGAATCGGCAAGGAACCAGGCCCTTTCTCCAAGGGGCTTTTCTCAGCTTCCAAAGTCAGTCCTGGCTCCTAAGAGCTTTTGCTGACATCCAGCGTCCAGGCAGGCCTCTCCCAGACAGGACATTCCAGTCAAAGTCTTGGTGAATAAAACCACAGGTGGAACCTGGTTTTGATGCGCTCTGTTATAAAAAGAACATACCCTTCTTGGATTCGGGCAAACAAACACATCTCGAGGAAACTAATACTCCTTCTGTAAGGGTTGCCAAATTCTGGAAGGACTAGGCAGGGAAATATACATGCTTCAGTATTGCTTGGGAGGGTATTGTTTGCCAAATTGCTCCAAGGGAAAAAGTAATACTCTTTTCATAATCTTTGTAGCTTAACTGTATAGGTCCTTCACACCTTGTGTTATATTTATTCCTCCTTCTTTGCAGCTTCTAATCCTTCAGGGGAAATAATTAGATATAAAATATTCCCAGAAAATCACTATTTATTATTACTGGGGTATAAGAAGATGTCATGTGAGTCCGTGTGTAATGCAGAAGAATGAAATGAAATAAAATGATAGCACTTCCTCCAAATTTGCAATGAAATAGAATAAAAGAAAAAAAAAGATTAAGCATGTGAGTACTAGGTTGAAGGAAAACACACTGAGAAACTGCATATCAACTGATAAGCCATTTTTGTAACACTGTCTCATGCCCGAAACGCTAGCTCATTTGTTATTGAAAAGATATTCAGAATTCTCATCAGTATGTAAAGAAAGCGATGCATTTGTTCATGAATATAAATGTACGCATTTCTTGTGCCATCCTAAATTCTGCTGTCTCCCACCAGCAAGCATCGGCTGTAAGTTTTACCTTGTTGAAAGTCACTCAAAATCAATATGCTCCAAAGCAACTTTTTTTTTTTTTTGCCTGTAAAATTTGCCCTTCGGAAACTTCTTCAAGAGTCAAAGATTTTTTGTTTTTTTGTTTTTTTAGGACAGTCATCACCGTACCATTGACTTCTTTCTTTTCATTTAGTCCTCTACATGTTAATTCTCTGCAGTAGCCGCCTGAGGATTTGACCTAGAAAAGATGATAGGCAGCAAAAAGACTCAGAGGAATGAAACAGCATTTCCCTCTTAGGGTGTCCTGATAACACCATCACACGTACATGTCTCATAGCAACATACACTTAGCATCTATAAACACCAGTGATCTTACACTTTTCACATGGGTTTTGTTTCAGTTTGCAAGGGAAGATGAACCGCAGCAGCCGCCGAAAGCGGTCACACATAATGTGATCTTCCAGCAAATGTGTATTCATGAAGGACCCACTTTCCTTCCAGTGCTCTCCGGCGGACCGGTTGCTCAGCACGCACTCTAATCACCACCACGTGGTGCTCCAGCAGGCATCGGCTATGCCTTTACAAACAAATATCAGGTGTAATTCTCTGGAAACAATGACAGGTTTTTCCATAGACTGGAGATGGTTTGACTTTTTGCACCTTTTAGGGGACATTTTTTTCTTAAAACAAAGAAATATATACAATAATACCGTAAAATAATGGGTACATATATGCACACACACACACACACACACACACACACACAAAAGGCAGATACTCCATAAACTTGAAAGTGCCCACTGTCTTCTAAATAAGGAGATTTCAAATAGTTTGACTGGAACCCACAGCAAGGAACAGAGTTCTGACTACAAACCATCAAATACCTATGTGTTTGTTTCTCTCTATATCTAACCAGAGTAAAAGATTCCATAAAATTTGCAAATGAACCCTAATATTTTTAACCTATTCTATTCCACTCAATTTCATTGACAAAATCTCTGGCTTTGACCACTAAGTTGACCTTGTAGAAAACTTTCATGACTATTTAAAAATCACTCTTCTAAAATTATGCCACAATATGAAGTCTTAATAGTTGTATTTATTTCCAATGAAATGGAAGTATTAAATACTTAAGAAATATTCATAGAAAATCCAAAGACACATGAAACAATGTTCCATATTGCTAGCTATCAGAGAGATGCAAATTAAAACCACACTGGGATACCACTTCACACCAGACAGAATGGCCATCAACAACAAAGCAACAAACAACAAGTGCTGGAGAGGTTGTGGAGAAAAGGGATCCCCAGTGCACTGCTGGTGGGAATGCAGACTGGTACAACCACTATGGAAAGCAGTATGGAACTTCCTCAGAAAGCTAAAAATGGATCTGCCTTTTGACCCAGCAATTCCACTGCTGGGACTCTATCCTAAGAACCCTGAAACACCAATTCAAAAGAACCTTTGCACCCCAATGTCCATAGCAGCACAATTTACAATAGCTAGGTGCTGGAAGCAACCAAGATGCCCATCAGTAAATGAGTGGATCAAAAACTGTGGTCCATTTACACAATGGAATTCTATGCAGCAGAGAGAAAGAAGGAGCTCCTACCCTTTGCAACAGCTTGGATGGAGCTGGAAAGCATTATGCTGAGTGAAACAAGCCAGGCAGTGAAAGACAAATACCATATGACCTCACCTTTAACAGGAACCTAAATAACAAAACAAAGAAACAAGTAAAATATAACCAAAGACACTGAAATAGAGAACAGGCTCACAGTGACCGGAGGGGAGAGAAGAGGGAATTTCAGGGGGGAATGGGTAGGGTTTACAGGAACAAATTTGGAGGACACAGGGACAGAAACTGGGGTGGGGGTAATGGGAGGGAAGAAGGGAGGGTTGGGTGGGAGGGCTGGAATGGGAGTAAATGGGAGAAAACTGTACTTGAACTATGATTAAAATAAAATTAAAAAAATAAAAAAAGAAGCATGAATGGTAGATACAAAATAGACAGGGGGAGGAAAAAATACAACTAAGCAACAAAGAGACAGCCACCCTATCAGATGCACAGTTCAAAACACTGGTGATCAGGATGCTCGCAGAACTGATTGAGTTCTGTCGCAAAATGAAGGAACAAATGAAGGCTACCCAAAGAGAAAAAAAGCAAAATATACAGGGAACCAACAGTGACAGGAAGGAAACCAGGACTCAAATCAACAGTTTTTGATTTGGAACAAAAGGAAGAAAGAAACATTCAACCACAACAGAATGAAGAAACAAGATTTCAAAAAAAATAATAAATTCCAACATCTGAATCATAGGGGTGCCAGAAGGAAAAGAGAAAGAACAAAAAAATTGAAAATTTATTTGAACAAATAATAAAGGAGAACTTCCCCAACCTGGCAAAGGAAATAGACTTCCAGGAAGTCCAGGAAGCTCAGAGAGTCCCAAGGAGGAACACACCAAAGCACATCATAAGTACATTAGCCAAAATGAAAGATAAGGAGAGAATCCCAAAAGCAGCAAGAGAAATGGAGACAGTTACCAGCAAAGGAGTTCCCATAAGACTGTCAGCTTATTTCTCAAAAGAAACCTTGCAGGCAAGAAGGGGCTGGAAAGAAGTATTCCAAGTCATGAAATGCAAGGACCTACATTCCAGATTACTCTGTTCAGCAAAGCTCTCATTGAGAATGGAAGGGCAGATCAAGTGCTTCCCAGAGAAGGTCAAGTTTAAGGAGTTCATCATCACCAAGCCCTTATTATATGCAATGTTAAAGGGACTGATCTAAGAAAAAGAAGATCAAAACTATGAATAGTAAAATAACAACAAACTCACAACTATCAACAACCAAACCTAAAACAAACACAACAACAAACTAAGCAAACAACTAGAACAGGAACAGAATCGCAGAAATGGAGATCACATGGAGGGTTAGCGACAGGGGAGTGGGAGGAGGAGAGAGGGGGAAAAGGAACAAAGAATAAGTAGCATAAACGGCAGGTAGAAAATAGACAGGAGGAGGGTAAGAACAATATAGGAAATGGAGAAACCAAAGAACTTACATGCACGACCCATGGACATGAACTAAAAGAGGAGGGGGATGCTGGTGGGAGGAGGTGTGCAGGGCAGAGGAAAATAAAGGGTGGGGAATGGGACAACTGTAATAGCATCATCAATAAAATATATTTTTTTAAAATGCGTTCTTCTGTGTGACTATTACTTTGTGTCAATATCCGTAAAAGGCTGGATCTGAATAACACCTCTTCAGCTTCTGAATATCATGGTGTATATTGAAAAACCATTAAACTATGGAACATTTAGAAAGGAAGTGTCAGACCTAGGCAGGCCTGGGAGGAATGAAAACCCCCAGGTGAGAAGACGGCAGCATGGGAAGCCACCTGCCGACCCTGCTGGGGAAGATCAGGGTCTGGGGGCGGCTTATCCAGCCTAACAGGATGCAGCTTGCACCCAGCCACCAGCTCTGGCCCATTGGACTCTGACACCCCAACTGCAGGATTTTGCATGTGAAAACCCTGCTCTAAGAACAACCGCACGAGTCCCGATCTCCCTTGGTTGGCCCCACTTTCCCTCTTATTCCCCCGCTAATAAACCCTGTTGTCCTGAGCTCGCTCTGTCCATCCCGTTTCTTGAGCGTCTCTGACCTAACAGAGAGCATTTTTATTAGTCATTCCACTCACGACTCTGACCATTACTTACTGCCTGACCTTGCAAGCTAATCTAGTTTTCTTCTGTATCATCGTATTATATAGCCCTGGCTGGTGTAGCTCAGTGGATTGAGCCCGGGCTGCGAACCAAAGCATCACAGGTTCAATTCCCAGTCAGGGCACATGCCTAGGTTGCAGGCCACCGCCCCCATCAACCGCACATGGATGTTTCTCTCTCTTTCTCTTCGCCTTCCCTCTCTAAAAATAAATAAGTAAAATCTTTTTAAAAAAGTAACATGTTCTACAAAGTTGCTTTACAGTTTATTTTTTAACACTACCCCTGAATGCTTATTCTTTGGTATTTCCACCAAATCCAGTAAAGTTGAAATAGATATTCGTGCAGTCAGTGTATTGTAGCTCCAGCTTCTTCCCGTGTGTATATTCACCACATCAAGGCTACCACAATTTTTTTCATCATGTGAAAAATGAACAGTTGGAAACTGAGCTGTAAATGCATAAAGAGAGAGTATGAAAATGATTGGCCCTGGCTAGCATAGCTCAGTGGATGGAGCGCGGGCTGTGAACCAAAGCATCGCAGGTTCGACTCCCAGTCAGGGCACATGCCTGGGTTGCAGGCCACGGCCCCCAGCAACCGCACATTGATGTTTCTCTCTCTCTCTCTCTCTCCCTCTCTGTCTCTCTGTCTCTCTCTCCTCCTTCCCTCTCTATAAATAAATAAATAAATAAATAAATCTTTAAAAAAAAGAATATATTACAATAGAGCTTGCCTTGTATCTGTTCCCATCCACTTTTCAACATTATGTCTGTCGCAGTCCAAAAAGTTATGTTTCCTCAGGATAATAGTCGGTAGGTCCATGACCATGCATAAATAAGGATGTAGACTCAAGAGGTCTACAAAGCTTTGTTAAATTTTATAATCTTTCAAAAGCTCTAAGGTACTTCTTATTATAGGCAAAAGAAAAAAAAAAGAAGAATCGCTACTTAGGTCCAAGGTGATGGTGCCAATGCTGACAGTGTGCACAGACACACACATTCCAGCCTCCCCGATGCCATCATTTATGAGTCACCTGTTACCATGTGCCAGCACAGAAGGGCTCCTTTTCTTGTAGGCAAAGGGCACATTTTACTGCTTTCCGGACACGTCTCATCTACTCAGAGGGTTGTTGAGAAAAGCAAGGTGAGGTGACATTTAGTTTTATTCCAGTTCATTGCCGTTAACCCCTTGCCACTGACTTTTAGATATGCCCCTTAATCAAGCATGAAAAAAAAAAAAAAAGAAAACTCTTCTCCGTATGCCAGCAAAACGTGTTAAAAGATGAAGGCGTCAGAATTTGAAAAGATGAATAACTTTGGTCAGTGATCTAGTGCCACTGGGACACTTACAGAAACAGAATGATCACCTAGCAGGTGATGATTCCGATTTCGAGTTCCATTCCCTACAATGGATGGTGGGCCGTTTAGGGGTCCTCGGGCCTTGATTGGCACCCGATGCATCCTTTCAGCCACGATGTTAACAGCGTAGGGAAGTGTCCTAGGAGTGCGTATTCGCCCATGCACTTGCTACACTTTTCTCTGCAGTGCGCCGAATGGATTTGGACATAAAATCTAAGGCGTTTCACAGGCAGTCTGGTGTGCATGGGAGACCACAGTTCAGAATGAGGTTTCCACTTTGGTCCATTGAAGGTTTGGGGTCTGTCAGAGACACCGAGGGATGGGGAGTTGGCTTCTGTGTGCAACAGAAGAATAAGACCTGCCCTCCCCTCCCCTATGGGTACCCTCCCTTGAATGTGTCCTTTAAACCGAGAAAGGAGTTCCAACGACAACATCGGAAATGCTGCAGACATTGGAGAACAAAATGTAAAGGAGAAAAATGGAAATTAAAGTTAGAATTGCATACAGAACCTTCCAGCACAAACAGAAGGCTACCCCAATCTGGATCATTATTTCAATAATGTGATTTTCTCTTCACTCTTGGTTATGCATTTATCCCACATTTCAGATAAAAGATAACCCAAACTCCTGTAGCAATCAGAAAGAGCAAAGGAGTAAAAACAAGTTGAACTCAAATTTCATGACAAAAAATTCCACTTTTATCTGTATTCATGTTTAAAGTACTGTTCTGCATTTTTTAATATAAAAACTTTGGGAATGAATGTAAAATAAAAGTCTCATTTTGAGGGATCATCTCTTTTTAGTAGATTAATATGGAAAAATTTCTATAAAATTTCTATAAAATTTCTATAAAATAGCTTTTTGTTCATAAATGATTTCCTCCTTTATGATGAGTGCTTTCTTCCAATAGCTTTTGTCAAATTTCCTGTGCTTTGGTTTACCTAGTTAATCTTTTATTTCCGATCCCACTCCTGAATAAAGTTAAACTCTTATTCTTTTGTCCAGAAAATGTTTACTTTTTTAAAAATGTTATATTCTCTTTTTAAAATTGTATTTATTTATTTTTAGAGAGGGAAGGGAGGGAGGAAGAGAGAGAGAGAGAGAGAGAGAGAGAGAGAGAGAGGGAGAGAGACATCAATGTGTGGTTTCTGGGGGCCGTGGCCTGCAACCCAGGCATGTGCCCTGGCTGGGAATAGAACCTGCGATGCTTTGGTTCCCAGCCCGTGCTCAATCCACTGAGCTATGGCCAGACAGACAATGTTTACTTTTTCATTTGACTTTTCTTTTTTTAACCCAGTTTTAGCGATGTATTTTCATTTTAGAAATGAGATATAGCTTTGATGGTTTATTTCTTTAACACACAAAGGAATCTGAAACAATTATGTAAAATGTCACTGTCTGTGTAAAGTAATTTCAGAGGTGAGTTGTTTATTTTACTACCCTTTGTCATTCTCTTAGGAATGAACAATTCCATAAAAACCAAGTGAAAGGTTAAGGATGTTGGAGAGCATCCCTCTGATCAGAAATGTTGTGACATGGGTCTCTGCAATTGTCACTGAGCTGAAAATTCTTCAGGCGATTTCAAACCAGCAGGTTTACTGGCTCTTTTAAAATCTGAGCAAACAAAGTTTTAAGGCAATCTGCTTACACTTATTCTCTGAACCTTTGCTTGTACAATTCAGATACGAATCACCTGCACACATTGTGACAGTGCACAACTTTTGTGGCACCAATAAAGATTAACCTTGGTAGATGATTTTTGATATGCTCAAATTGAAATAACAATCCCTAGATACTCTCTTTTTATCATCCACGTGCTGAGGACTCCCACACATTGCCTTCACTGGTCCACGGACTGTCTGTGTTTGGTTATGTCTTTATTTGCTCATAATAGTTCATTAAGCACCCATCTACCCAACTACCAACAGCAGACTCAAACACTTTGACAAAAACCCTCCTCTAGCTAGGTGGTCCCTCAAAGCATCTTGCCAAGCATTGTAAGAGAGCCACAGACTTGAAATCCACACTCATCATTCCTTTCCTTTTCTTTTGTATACAGCTTTTATGGGTACCCTGCATTTTAAAATTTTCTTTTGGGTTAGTCAAAAACGTATACTCTTCCGTACATAATCTGCGAGGATTAACAGATTTTTTCACCTCTTATTTCGGGGTTTGTCCATATTGTATATGCGGTGCAGTATAACTTATTTAAATTTTTCAAAGACACCTAAAGCATTATCATATCAATAAAATATATAGAGGCATGGATATATACACATAATATATATATAATGTAGGCAATATTGTCCATAGCTTTTGCAAACACAAACCAATATCTCTTGCTCTGCCGTGGACCCTGGCTGATGGGGTCCACAGCGTTGTAGCTGAGACAAAAGAACTAAACGTGGACTACCGAATCCTGTGGAGGAAAGGGGTACTAGCTTCTCTCTCAAGGGGAGCAAAAGCCTCAGCCCTAGCTTCCAAGAACTTTTATTGTCTTTGTGGGCACATTCCATGAAGGTCCTCATTTCGCTGTGCATAAAGCAAAGGTTCGCTTTAGGGGGCTACCTTTTCCAGAAAACAAAGGAGCCAATGCCACTCATCACAGCACAGAAGAGGGATATTTGCAAGTGAAAAGGCAAAAGCAGTTGAACCGGTTACACTCCTCCTTGGAAGGTTTAGCATGGATTTTAGGAAGCTGCTTTGCAGTAAATGTGCTCAATTCAGGGGGAGGGAGTTTTAGCAAAAAGCAAGTCTCAAAGCGGCCTAGGTACATTGCAGGCCTGTTCCCCACTGGAGAACCTGTCCGTGGGCGTGGGTCTTGTGCATCTATCTCCGAGTGGGAGCTGGGCCCACGCCACGCAAAATTGGTCTCGTATATTGCTCTACTGGCTCTTACTATGGAAATACTACAAAAACTTGCAATATTTTAAAGTCCTTTAAGAAAATGAGAGACTTGAAAATTAATCATATTTGGAATCATTCCATTTGTCCCTTTCTTACTTTAAGTTTATATGTATTTCATAATATATGCTTATTATATTAAAATAATCTTCATGATTATCGTCCATTTCTTGGGGAGTCTCAATGTTCCAATAGATTCTCAAGGCTTCAGAATCTCTGTTTTAGTTAAAACATAGAAAATGATATAAAAATAAATCTGTCCTCCTGGAATTATGTTTGACAATAGAGTTGTCCATAATTTGGTGAGAACGACGGATAACACAGAGTATGCACTTTAGTGTCTGTGTATTTCATAGTTAGCCTGGAAAAAATCTTTTCTCTTACAGCTTCTCTGCAATTTGTCTTCCGCTGTCACGCGCTTCTATTAAGCCACTTTACCTCGTCAAGATCTATGAACACATTAAAAAGAGTCATTCAAGTTCCTGGAAACCATATTTTAGAAATTTTCATTAAACAGAAACCATTAAAACAGGTTACATTTATTTTAATTAAGATGAAATACGATTTTCCAGAAATGGGTAGTTCTGTTTTGTGTTGTTTTTTTTATTTTCTCAAAATAAAGCACAAGACTAAAACTCACAGAATGAATAAAATGTGTCTTAGCTATTCAAGTGGACGTTGGAAGGTGAGTATGACTGCTTTATCTTATTTTGTTAATATGCCATCTTTCCCCCAGGTTTTATTTCACCTAAGGGCATTCCCAGGCAATCCTGTACTGGACTCTTCATTTACTGTAACAGAAATAGTTTTAACGTATTTATTGGTAACATGTAACATTTACCAGTATTGTTTTGCTTGGCACACAATATGTACTTCAACTTCTTCAACAGCATCTATTAAATGATAAATGAGTATAAATATAGGACAAAATTTCACCCCAACCTGGAAATTAAAATAAACTCCTCCAAATACTGTTACGGAAAAGACAACTCAAACGGCCTGGGAGTTTGCAAAGTGGGGTTTACTCATGCACGCGGACCCAGAGGAAATAAATCCAAATTCTGGACAATGAGCTCAAGCTGGAGTTTGCTTATATTCTTGTTACAAAGCAAAAAGGGAGGGGGGACAACTGCTAAAAGCAAGCACACAGAAGCAGAAGCGAAGGTCGGTGTTTTGGCCTTGAGATAACTGCTTATCCAGGAAAGTCTGCTGTCTGAGAACAGCTGCTGGTCAGCTCCTACCTAACAATGGCTACTGTTCAGCTATGTTCCGTCACAATACAAGTAAAATCTATCAAAATTATATATACAGTAACTATATTTAAATATAAACATATTTATATAAAGATGCATGTCTTATAGATGTGTATTCACATATACCTATATCTTTGTTTTTCCCATCTACGTGATATATTTACAAGTAGCTATGGTCAAGATGGAGGTGCAAGTGACAGGCTGTGCCTCCTCCCTCAACCACAAAAAAAGGAGTTCCAATTAAATCTCAAAAAAATAACCAGGCCCTGGCTGGCGTAGCTCAGTGGATTGAGCATGGGCTGGGAACCAAAGTGTCCCAGGTTCGATTCCCAGCCAGGGTACATTCCTGGGTTGCAGGCCATAACCCCCAGCAACCGCACATTGATGTTTCTCTCTCTCTCTCTTTCTCCGTCCCTTCCCTCTCTAAAAAAAATAAATGAATAAAATCTTTAAAAAAAACCAAAACACAAATAACCTCCAGAAGTGTCAGAAAATCAAACTGTATGGAAGTATGACAACCAAGGATCACAAGAATTCCACATTCATCCAGAGGGGCAGGAGGGGTGGGGCCACAGAGACAGGGCCGAGAGCCCAGGACACGCGGTATGGTGTGAAGAGACAGTGGCTGAACCGCAGGGGCACCCCCACGGTCCTGTGTGGTGGATGAAGACTGGGCAGGATGCCTTGGGAACCGGCTATCCCAGGCCCAGCCCGACCACACAGCCCAGGGTTCCGGTGCTGGGGAGAGACAGCCCCACAACTTCTCGCTGTAAACCCCAGTGGTGGTGGTGGTGGTGGCAGAAGAAACCACCAGATTTTCGGGAAACTTCACTTAAAGGGCCCACACCATCTAGGAACGTATGCACACCCACCCTCCCTGGGATTTGCCACCAGGGCAACAGCCAGCAGGGGGCCAGTCGCAGACAGGAAGCGGGGCAAGTGACGGGAAAGGGGGCAAATGCCGTGCCACCGCCAGAAACCGGGTCGTAGCACAGTCTCCTCTCCAAGCCCTGCCCCACACACGCAGCCACAAAGCAGGGAAGCAAGTTGCCCCACCCTGGCAACTACCTAAGACTCCACCTCACACAATTTACAGCTTTCTTTTCTGCAATAGGTCATGCTACTAAGATGGGGGTGAACGCAGGTCTACCTAATGCACAGAGACAAACACAGGGAGGCTGCCAAATTGTGGAGCTAAAGAATGTGGCCCAAATGAAAGAACTGAACAAAACCCCAGAGAGGTAAGCAACCTATCAGAAGCACTGGTCCAAAGCACTGGTGATCAGGAGGCTCAAAGCACTCATGGAGCACAGCAAATGCATAACAGAAGACAAGAAGGCTACACCAAGTAAAACAAAAATCCACAGGGAACAAGCAGTGAAGGGAAGGGAGCTGGGGTTCACGTCAAGGATCTGAAACAGAAGGAAGAGATAAACATTCAACCAGGACAGAAAGAAGAAACAAGAATTTAAAACACAGAGAGAGAAAGAGAGAGAGAGAGAGAATAGTATAAGAAGACTCTGAGACATTTCCAAAAGAATCAACATCCAAATCCTAGGGGTGCCAGAAGGAGAAGAGGAAAAGCAAGAAATTGAAAAGTTATTTGAAAAAACAATGAAAGAAAACTTCCCTAATTTGGCAAAGAAAATACATATGAAAGTCCAGGAAGCACAGAGAGTTCCAAAGAAGCTGGACTCTTAGGGGTGCACTCCAAGACATGTCATAATTAAAATGCCAAGGTTAAAGATAAAGAGAGAATCTTAAAAGCAGCAAGAGAAAGCAGCAAGGAGACAGCTACCTACAAAGGAGTTCCCATAAAACCATCAGCTGATTTCTCAAAAGAAACCTTGCAGGCAAGAAGGGGCTGGAAAGAAGTATTCCAAGTCATGGAAGGCAAGGACCTACATTCAGGATTACTCTATCCAGCAAAGCTTTCATTTAGAATGGAAGGGCAGATAAAGTGCTTCCCAGATAAGGTCAAGTTCAAGGAGTTCATCATCACCAAGCCCTTATTATATGAAATGTTAAAGGGGCTTATCTAAGAAAAGAAGATCTAAACTGTGAACAATAAATGGCAATAAAAATTAAAAAAAGAAAAAATGGCTTAGTGACAGTGTTTGGGTGAGTTAAAGGAAGTAAAACGGTTTGGGAAGCGATGATTTACTCTAACAGTCTACTGGTTGTCAGCACCTGATTTCTACAGATTTTTTTTTTTGCTAAGATTTTTTTTACTGTTGCTCAAGTACAGTTGTCTCCATTTACTCCCATCGTTCCCCCCCAACCTCAGCCATCCTCACTCCCCACACTTGATCCTACCCCTGATTATTTCTATAGATTTTTTAAAAACTCGAAGGAATTTTAGAATACACAGCTGACCCCCATTGCTTACTCACGTCTTGAGTTCTGGTGGCCTGGACTTTTGAAAGAACGTTAAAGTAACGTGTCACTTTATAGTATACAAGAGCTATAAAACTCTAATGGGACATTCATAACGGGGAGTAGTGTTTTCATCTCAATAGATTCGATCACTTCTATGATCCGCTGGAATGCAAAGCAGATGAAGAATAGCCATGCATTCCCATTAACTCTGTAAGGGGCTGTACAGTCACTTGTAAGCCACTATCATGATCTAGGACTCATTTACTCGATAAGTACATGGGGAAGTACTTAAGAAGTTTAGCCAAATGGAAATAAAAGGGAACAGCACTTCCTTCTGGCCTACAGATTTATCAGATGCCGTGGGACGTTTTTATTTGAGCAGGAAACTTCCAGTGCTTCAAAGTGACCAAATGGGAGACTGAATAGCATGGGGAAGCCAATCCTTCTACATATGGAGGATTAGTGGGGAAGTGTTATGCTCTATTTCTTTTGGTTCAGTTTCCTCAGTTCATTTTTTCCCCAGACTAACGCAGAAAAATCGGATCCTTTCCTCACTTATGAGACTAGAAAATAAAACTGTTGTGCCCATGAATAGTGGTGAGGATCTCCAAAAGAAGATGGATGTGAAGGAGTCGTTTTATACCATGAAAATAGGAGGGCGGTATTTGTATAATGGATGTCCCCACATGGACCTGAACTTCCACTACGTTACTGTGATGTATTTTTCAGGCGGAATCAAGTTTAATAGGTTATCGGATCTGCACAGGACAGGAGACTCAAAGGGGAACAGCCCTAACTCTTGCTAATAACCCTTTTAGCAGCATACCAATGAGGGATTCTGGCTTCTTGAACAAATGTGTGTGATCAGCAATTAATTGTGCTACAAAGTTTAACAGTACGTGCAAAGGGCCAAAAGGGTCATCTGTTTTATTTGCTCCTCCAACTTATATAATTTGTATTTTCCAGTGTGTGGTTGCCTCTCGCATTCCCCCTACTGGGGACCTGGCCCGCAAACCAAAAATGTTCCCTGACCGGGAATTGAACCAGCGACCCTTTGGTTTGCAGGCCAGCACTCAATCCACTGAGCCACAGCAGCTAGGGGTAATTTGTATTTAATTAAGCCTGTTTTAGGTAGCTAATTAGTCAAAGTTTTATCCATACTTTTAATTAGCTATTTGTCATAGAGTAGGTTAAAGTGGCATTACTAACTGCTGTTTAGCAGCACCAGCAAAAGTGAAAATCTTTAGCAAATATCCTAAAACCATGTTTTGGTCAACAAATAATTTTTATATCAAAGTCAAAATTTACTGATATTTCACAGCAGGCAATACAGAGTGTCAGGAAACATTTTATTTCAATCTTTCTGAAAATTAGATAAAGGAAAATGAATTAGATAATGAATGAATAATCTTTCTGATAATTTGATAAAGGAAAATTTTACCTCCACACTGAGGTGAGAAATCATACAACGTGTGCACTTATGAATGCTTTATACGATTTCACAAAATAGGTGGGCATGGTGAAGCGTGACCGGTGAGCTCTGCCACCGTGGAGTTAGCAATCACGTGTAGAAGTTGAAGGCCCTATGAAATTGAGATGATTGTTATCAAGGAGAAATGCAAGATGCTTTGTGGGCACATAAGGTTTATCTGAGTAAGTCGCATGCATAGACATGGGGAAAACAACGCATACAGGTGAGTTACAGGAGGGGCACTGCAGTTTTAAAGAGAAAAGTGAACTAGGAACTCACTGGAGAGGTATTAGTAGGTGTTGTCTTGGAATATAAACAAAGGGTCATCCTTTGCATGAGCCCTTTTTGGGGAACACAGTGGTGGGAAGGTGTCTACAGACATAGGTTTCCGGTCATATGCAGCATTGTCAGCTCCTCCTTTTCTTCAGAACAAATATCACTGGTCACGGAAAACTGCAGAGGGCCATGATAAACTTCAATGAGGCAACTCGGGGTCTGGGGAAAGAGTCAGGGCCGGGGTCATTGCTTGAAGCATTGTGTGAGAAATTGTCACCAAGGTCAGTTGTGCAAACTTCATAGAGACCAGGCATCTTAAAGGAGGGATGTCTACACTGAAAAAAATATATATATATATTGGGAGTTGTGGCTGGCATAGCTCAGTGGATTGCGAACCAAATTGGAGTGCGGGCTGCGAACCAAAGTGTCGCAGGTTCGATTCCCAGTCAGGGTACATGCTTGGGTTGCAGGCCATGATCCCCAGCAACCGCACATTGATGTTCCTCTCTCTCTCTTTCTCCCTCCCTTCCCTCTCTAAAAATAAATAAATAAAATCTTTAAAAAAAAAAGACAGCAATCATCTTCGCAGGTACAAGCGCTGTGATGGGAAGTGCGGAACTGGTGGGTTACTTCCTGATCCTGAAAGGACATCAGGAATGTAAAATGCAGCCTGTCCTTTTATGACAGAATCAGGAAAAGAGATGACATTCAATGAATATACCAAAAACAAGGGCCTCAGATGTTTTAAAAAGTCTTTTATAAGGAGCTCCTACCTTTTGCAACAGCATGGGTGGAGCTGGAAAGCATTATGCTAAGTGAAATAAGCCAGGCGGTGAAAGACCAATACCATAGGATCTCACCTTGAACAGGAACCTAAACAACAAAACAAACAAACAAGCAAAATATACTCAAAGACACTGAAATAAAGGACAGACTGACAGTGACCAGAGGGGAGAGATGAGGGAATTTCAGGGGAAAAGGGGAAGGGTTTACAGGAACAAATTTAAAGGACACATGGACAGAAACTAGGGGGAGGGTGGTCATGGGAGGGAAGTGGGGAGGGTTGGGTGGGTGGGCTGGAATGGGAGTAAAAGGGAGAAAACTGTACTTGAACAATGATTAAAATACAATAAAATAAAATAAAGTAAAAAAATGTCTTTTATTGCCACGAAATCCTCCCATGGAAGCATTACCCGGATGCTCCCACACAAAATATGCGTCTAGTAGCAGTACTGTGGTGCTGTGCAGCAAATCAAGTGAACTATGCGATGATCCTCAGGGCTTTCCAAGGGGGACGACCCAGTCACCGACGCGCTGCCCCTGTACGAGCCAGACAATGTACGATCAGGCACTCGTCAGGGGGAAGGGAAAATCTACATTTTCCAGCAATGACATTTACTCGCAGTAAATCTAACACGGATCGGCTCAGCGCAGCTCGGGATGACAGACGTGACATTTACAGCCGCCGCGCTTTAACCGGTGTTGTGATGATAAGGTCTTGGATGTCCCACGGAATTGGTGAGATACAGTATCAGACCTAATGGGCATTTCCCTCTTTGCCGCCTCCTGAGAAGGAATGAATTACAGGTGTGTCCGTTGGGGGGGTGGGTGTGAGAGAGCAAAGCAAGTGAATAGAAACATATTTCTTCCAATGTCCCCAGATATGTCTACTCACTGGTCAGTTTCTATGTCACGGGATGTCCATAAATTTCTTAGTCCACAGCAAGTTATTGCTTAGTGGCATGTGATTTTCAAGCATTTGTGATTGTTTTATAGTTAATAATAAATGGAAATATTAAATATGGCTGCATGAGAACAAAGTTCCTTCTTACTGTTCTTTTCTCATTTGCTCTTACTCCCTGCTCCTAAAAACTATGCATTTTCATAATATGAAAAATGTTCTAAGTAAACAGGTTAATGTAAAAATGTATTTTTTTCTCAACATTTTCTTTACAGATATTACACGACATGGTTTTGATAATAATATTAATTTGTTTTTGAAAGAATGTATGTGTATACCTATATAAAGAATTATATATGTGTGTGTCTATATTGTATGTATATATTGTTTTGATAATAATATTAATTTGTTTTTGAAAGAATGCATGTGTATACTATATAAAGAATTATATTGCCCTGGCTGGCGTAGCTCAGTGGATTCAGCGCGGGCTGAGAACCAAAGTGTCGCAGGTTCGATTCCCAGTCAGGGCACATGCCTGGGTTGCAGGCCATGACCCCCAGCAACCGCACATTGATGTTTCTCTCTCTCTCTTTCTCCCTCCCTTCCCTTTCTAAAAAATAAATAAATAAATAAAATCTTAAAAAAAAAGAAGGTCAAGAAGGATTTTGAAATGTGATTCCTCAGTATCTCAGAATGTGTCTTTATTTGCAGACAGGGGTACTCAAAGAGACAATTAAGTTAAAATGAGGTTGTTCCAGTGGCCCTTCATGCAACAAGGCCCAGGTCCTTAGAGGAAGAGGACATTTGGACATGGACACACACAGAGGATGTACAGGCACATGGAGAGGATGGGCACGGACAGCCCGGGAGGGGAGCCTGAGAAAGCTCCTGCCCACACAGCTCTCAGGAGGCAGCAACCCCAAGTACCTGCTGATCTCAGAGTTCCCAGCCACCACTCTGCGAGCTGATGAATTGTGTTGTGTAAGCCACCCACCCGGTGGTACTTGGTTATGGCAAAGCTAGCAAACTCACTCAGCTGTCTCTACTGACAGTTCTCTACTCTGGTCCTGTTACCACGGACAGTCCGGACAGTCCGTTGGGGAACCTGGGAGTCTCCCCCATTGGCCAAAAATCGGGCAGTTCTTACACTGAGCGCACCAAAAGCCAGAAAGATGAATGGACAGGGCCTGAGCGCAGCAAAGGCTAGTGAGATAATTGGATAGAAGAATCCCCTCCCTTCCCTGCCCTAATAAGAACCACAGGCCTGAGCAGGAAGGGTGGGGGGTGGTCTTTGAGACGTGTCTGCACCATTCTCCCAGGTCTTAGCACCCGAATAAACCCTCCTATTGCACCAGCACCCACCTCATGAGATTGGTTTTCTCTGTGGTGAGCAGCAGAGCCCACTAGCTTGGTCACAGTCACTCATCTTTTCTCAACTGAGCTGTTGCCAAACTTGCCTAAAAGCTGTCCCAGGGTATCAGGTGAGCTCTGATGATCTAGCGTTCTTCCTCACCTCTGGATCTCTGCGAGCTTTGTTCTTCTGCCGGAGGTTCCTTCTTCCGCCTCTACCAAGCACCCTGGAGAACCCTGCCTCACAACCAAGCTCCCCGTACTTGGTAAGACTTCCCTGGCCAGACCTTCTCTTTATGACCGCTGTAGTGGAGGGACAAGATTCTGCAACCCTGAAGCTGCTTTCTGGGATGTTCATTGTAAGCTGTTTATCAAGAACCAAAGGACTCAGAACCTTGGACCCTCCTCCCCTTCCTGCCCAAGAGGTTCAGACAGAGAAACTGCTGAAGATGCTGCCTTAGCCTAATAGAATTGGGTGTGATGAGTAGCGTGCTTCAGGCAAGTGTACATAGCTGGATACCCACTGTGTCCCATTGAAGCAGGAGACAGCATAGGAAGAACTCTGAGACCGCAATACTCTCACTGGCCAGCATTGAGCACCCTGCTTGCCAGGAAACGCCTTTTACCAATTAGGTGGAATAAATAGTAAACCGAGGCAGGGAGGAGGAAGGAGACAAGTCTCACATGCTAACTCAGCAGTCCTGAGCCTGGTCTGATAATATTGCCAGGTGTTCCCATATCACAGGAAACACTGTATTAGCAAGAAAGTCTTTGAAATTCTATGTAGTGTTTCCAGTATCTGGGAAAGAAAGCCTTGACACTGTGCTTTCATCCCAAGGCCTGAATGTGGGAGACGGTCCCTGGTGCTGACAGAAAGAGCCCATAAATGACGTTGGAAATTGCCCCAAAATTTAATTAACTGCCTCCTGTCACATATGTGTTTTACAACAGGATGACCAAATAGAGTCTGCAGCAAGATAAGAATTCGGGCAGACAGACCCCCATGCATCCCTAAATTATTTGGGTAGTCACCTTCCCCCAGGAAAGCTGGCACCACATTTACCCGTTAATCAATATGTCACTTTTTTCCCTCCTATCCCACCAACTATATAAGTTCTGAGAACAAAGAACTCTCTCTCTCTCTCTCTCTCTCTCTCTCTCTCTCAGAGGCTCAGGATGGTCTCTCTCTCTCTGGGGCTCAGGGGGCTCTTGGCTCACGGGCCACAGGGCCTCTGGACACCCGGCCTCAGGCTGCCCAGGGGCTTGCCACCCTGGTCTCCAGCCTCTCTTGCTTTTCTCACCCTGACTTACTCTGAAACTTTCCCTTTCACCCCCTGATCTACCCAGTCCTGTTCTCTTCCATGGAGGCGGACCACTAATAAATTGATTCCATACTGCTAGATTTGCTGATGTGTCATTCTTTACATGCGTCAGCAAGAAGAACCAGGTCTCCCCCGTCAACACCATTGTTCCTGAGTCACCCAGCCAGTAGTGTCCTGGCCTGTGCGTTTGGCTCTTCCTCAACTGCTTGTGCATCGCCCATTCTCACTCCTGAAAATCTAATCCCATGGTAGCCCCCCATCCTTCTTTCTCCAAAATGTCCTGGACACGGAATGTTGCCTCACTGTCCTTGGAATTTTCATGGATGTATCACGGCTGTGTGAGTTCCCCATGAGCATGAATTACACACGGACTTTCTCCTGTTGATCTGCCTCTATCCATTTGGTTATTAGCCTAGCCAACAAAACTTAAAAGGTGGAAGGAAAAGTATTCATGTTTTTTAGCCCCTGCAGTAGCTTTTAACACATCTATTACTGGATATACTTTACTTCTTTAAAAATGATTTATTAGCCCTGGCTGGCCTAGCTCAGTGGATTGAACGCAGGCTGCAAACCAAAGTGTCGCAGGTTCGATTCCCAGTCAGGGCACATGCCTGGGTTGCAGGCCATGACCACCGGCAACTGCACATTGATGTTTCTCTCTCTCTCTCTCACTCTTTCTCCCTCCCTTCTCTCTCTAAAAATAAATACATAAAATCTTTTTAAAATGATTTATTTATATGTCTGTTTCTCCTATAAGTCAATGGATTCTTATAAAACAATAAACCATATATGTTAATGTAACACATTTTAAAAATAGCTATATTTAGTGAGGGAAGTGTCCTTTTTTTTTAATTTTTGCTAATCTCTTTATTTGCTAGCTTGTTGAAGACGGTGGCATTCTTATGTCTGCTTCTTTCTGCAAGCGATTGTGAAATATCGTTTGGGTCAAAGCATGTGAAGAAAATGTGGCCTCACTCAAACATAGTTAGAAAAAGGGGCACCACACAGACAGACTGCCTGTAAGGTCCCCAGATCCTGCAAATGCTGTCAGATGCCTCTTTCTCACACCACCCATGAACCAGCCTGCCCTGAACCAGCACCCCAACGTTATGAAAGCAAAGTTCAAAACGTCTCTCCCATCGGGCCAGTCATGGAGATCTCCACCTTGCATTCAGACCCGATGATCTCTCACGCAGAGCCTCACAGGGCCATCCCACCTGGTCTCTGCGTTTAACCGGACTCTCGCATTGTGAATTCTGACCCTCTCACACTCTGTGGCTCCAAACATTTCATTGTTCCTTCTCACTTACAGGGCTGACCTGTAGCGTGGCACATGCTGGAGGGTTCGGAGGGTATAATCCCAGCAGCAGAGGCATTTCCAGATCCAAAGCCAGTTCCATTTTTTAGTCTTCTGAGGAAATTCCATCCTGTTTTCCACAGTGACTGCCCCAGGCTGCATTCCCACCCGCCATGCACTGGGGTTCCCTTTGTTCCAGAGCCTCGCCAACACTTGTTGTTTGTCGATTTATTGATGATGGCCATTGTGACCTGTGTGCGGTTGCATTTCATTGCTGTTTTCATTTGCATCTCTGTTGTCTTTCTTCCAGGTGTGGATAACTCCTTTCCTTAATCACCAAACCTTTGCCTCCAGGATGGAGCCTGGAGGGCGGGCGGCAGGGCCCCAAGGGCCATTCAGGAACAGGAGTCTTCCTCGGCTGACAAGGGTTGGACGAGACACTGCCGTAGAGACAAAGGAAGAAAAGATTTCTTATCGTGTTATTGTTTAACTGAACTTATCGGGGGTGGCACTGGTGGATGAAATTACACAGGTTTTCAGCTCACAGTTCTGTCATTCATCCTTTGCACACTGTGTTGTGTGCTCACCACCCCTCGGCTGGTCCGCTCCCAGCAACCCCAGCTCTCCCCCCTCCCCCCTCCTCTGTGGCATCGCCCCACCCCGCCCCTCTGGTCGTCACCACACTGCTGTCTGAGTCTGTGACGTTCATTCTTCTTTTTTTTAATTATATTTATTTATTTTTAGAGAGGGAAGGGAGGGAGAAAGAGAGAGAGAGAGAGAGAAACATCAATGTGCAGTTGCTGGGGGTCATGGCCTGCAACCCAGGCATGTGCCCTGACTGGGAATCGAACCTGCGATGCTTTGGTTCGCAGCCCGTGCTCAGTCCACTGAGCTACGCCAGCCAGGAGGTTCTTTCTTCTCAATCCCTTCATCTCTTCCACCCAGCCATCCTCCCCCTCCGGCAGCTGTGGGCCTGTTCTCTGTCTTTGAGTCTGTCCCCATTTCCTTGTTCCTTCAGTGTGTTCATTCCATCCCACATAGGAGTGAGATCATATGGTATTTGTCTTTCTCTGCCTGGCTTATGGCACTTGGCATAATGCTCGCCAGGTCCATCCACGCTGTCCCAAAGGGTAAGATTTCCTGCCTTTTTTATAGGCACGTACTATTCCATTGTGGACATGTGCTACAGTTGTTTTATCCACTCGTCTACTGATGGGCACCCGGGGGGCCTGTACACACTGGCTATTGTAAATAGGCCTGTCCTGAGAAGTGGGGAAGTGGGGGGCAACCCAGAGTGTGGAGGGAGGCAGACTGGTCCAAAAGGTGGGCATGGAAGGGTGGGGAAGTGGAGAATTCTGGGAACAAAACACATCATTTCATATTAATCCTCATTGACTTAGCGTTTGTCCAGTTCAATGTAGGCCTCAAAGTAGAGGGTATGGATTACTGTTCATCCTGGCCAAAGTATCACACCTGAAGACACAGGTTCTTCAGAATGAAATAGATACTGAATGAGGTTTCTGATATTCATCCAGTTTTTCCTCCCCATTGTCAGTTGTAAAGGACTCATCCTAAGTCCACCACCCCCCTGTGCTTGCTTTCCCATGCTGACACAGGAAAGACGGCTTTCAGTAAAACGCTCATGAAAACTGGCCTCTCTCCTCCCACTCAGCCATCCCCTGACCTTGCCCTCCCTGCCCCCCACCCCATGCTCCCCCCACTCCCACACACACACAGATGTGGCACATGCAAGATGGGGAAAGGACGCCCCCCCCATAGCAATCAAAAAGCAGATTGAACAGCCAGGTGCTTTATTGAGGTGAGGGGTTATCATCTGCCCGTCACTCACATGGCATACTTCTTGGTCCACGCTCGGGCCATGGTATCATAGGCGTCCCTGTCCCTTAAGTACATTCTGGCAATGGAGGGGACAAAGGCGTCGTTGGGGTTGGGGTCACACAGCATGGAGCTGATGGACAACAAGACTTTGGATATGGTCATTATGGGGGACCACTGGGACCTGAAAATATTCAGACAGATGTAGCCTCTGCGGTTGATATTGGGGTGGTAGATGGGGGTGGTGAAGTAAATCTGCGGAGGCCTGAAGGGGTAATTGCACGGGAACTGTATGTTGAGGCAGAACACCCCTCCCTCATAGGGGCTGTCCGCGGGGCCCGCGATGGTCCCCTTCCATGTGAACATGTCATCGTCCACCGGCGCCGCGGAGCACATGGGCGGCGGGTCGTTGGTGATGTCCGTCAGCTCCTTGCGCAGGCGCCTCAGAGCCGTGGACATGTCCAAGGGAGCAGGGATGGCCCGGATGTCCTGGGAGGGGCAAAGTGGGGGACCACAGGTCAGGAGGGACCACGGGTTAGGGTGGGCGTGGCTTACAGGGGCCAGGGTTAGAGGGGCAGCCACCCCCAGGTCGGTGGGTGGGTAAGAAGGCTGGAGCCGGGCTGTGGGGTGCCAGGGGGTGTCGGGGACTTGGACGGTGGTGGGGGGAGGGGTGGGAGAGCTGGGGACTCACCTGGACCTGCAGGACCTGAGGGGCTCCTGCTCACCTGTGTGCCACTGGTCCCTGGCTCCTCCAGGTCTGCCTCCTCCATGTCCACCTCCTCCACGTCTACCTCCTCCACGTCTACCTCCTCCACCGCTGGCTCCTCCATCCCTGGCTCCTCCACCGCTGGGCCTGCCGCTCACAGCCTGAGCCCTGAGGCTGCGCTGCGGGCACACACAGCGCTGCCCTGGGACAGGACCAAGCGCTCCTGCCTCTCTCTCTGTCTGCCCTTGGCTGCGCACCTGGGGCAGGACGGGATATGCTCTGTGACGTCACAAGGGCCGGGTGATGACGTCAGAAAGTCCGTGGGGGGCAGGGCCGGGGGAGACAGGGGGCCTGAATGCCAGGGAGCGGAGGGTGGGAGGGGCCGTGGAACGGAGCCACAGCGAGGGGCTGTGCAGGGGATGCGGGGTGGAAGGCAGGAGGGGTCACAGGGGGGAACGTGGGGCGTTGAGGACAATGGACCAGAGTGGAAGGGAATGCAGGCGGTGGAGGGGAATGGGGGGTGGGCAGGGGGGACAGAAGGGGCCATGGAGGGGAATGGGGGGTGGAAGGCACCAAGGTCCGTGGAGGGAAGTTCAGGGGAATGGGGAGGTGCAGGGTGGGAAGGACAACAGAGGGCAATGCTGGGTGAGGGGCTGGAGAATCCATGGAGGTGATTGGGAGTTGGGACCAAGGAGGGGCAGGATGGGGAGGTAGGCCGAGAGGCCAGGGGAAGGCGAAGGCGAAGGGGGCGGGGGTGGAAGGAGCCCATGCTCCCTGGCTGGCCCACCGCGGGCGCCCTGCCCTGGTTAGTTGGGTCTCAGGCCCTCCCCCTGCTGAGAGTCACCCCAATGTAGAGGAGCCGTTGGTTCCCTGAATTCCTGCACCCCTCACCCCCGTGAACGCTTCCCGCCCCCCACCCCCGGCTTTGTGCTGATCCCTCTCCTGCCATTCTCGCTCCTGAGCTCACTCTCCCTCTCTTACCACGGACACAAATGCCCTGGAGAGTGAGCTGCCCACGTCCCCACGCTCCACGCCCTGATGCGACCTGTGTGCTTCCCGGGACAGACAGTCTCCTGCACGTTCAGCCTCAGTCCAGGTGACAGCCGTAGTGTCCTTCCCCACCTTCTAACGTGACGTTTCATACCATGTTGGGAAGTTTACTTTCTATGAAGCATGGAAGCCTTCCAAGAGCCGGTCTGCAGCTAGAGCCCATTTCAGTTTTCAGTGACGGACAGGAAAAGCAGGAGGGAGGGGGGAAGAACACCAGTCACCCCCGAGGACATCTGGGCACGGGGGTGTGTTTCTTCATAATAACAATGATTTGGGCAGGAAGGGGTCTCCAGAACACGCGCCGCTGCAGAACCACGTCTTCCACTCATGAGGATGTCCCATAAAGGTGCTCGTTCCCATGCAGCCCTCCTCGCTGGCTTGCACGCGTGGCAATGCGCTGGGGACCACTTTGTGTGCGGTATCGGGAGCTGCAGCCCTGTGCAAGCCTGGCCTCGAAGAAGAGCCTGTAAGTCTTGACCACGGCGCTGGGAATGCTGGGAGGCAGGCATGCCCCGACACTAGCACCTCCCTGCGGGAAGTCAAGCCTAAAGAATGCATTATACCTGCCAGGCTTGCTTTGCTTTGTGTAGTCCTGTTGCCAGGAATCTGTTATCTACCTCCAAAGCAAAAGGAGTCAACTCCTAGTCTCAGGAACTGTAACAGGAAAAGACACCAGCGTTGGGGCTGCCTGTCACTACCAAACCCAATAAGCAATGACAGCGATTGAATCTTTTATGGGTGCTTGATTCAGATGGCCGGCGATCCGAGAAGATGGCGGGTTCATACCCTAACACACCGTCTTCCCTTCTCTTTCCTGGCCAGGTCTTTTATAAGGGGGTGGGGGAGGACAAGCAAGGTGCGGTGAGGGTTTGGAGATTCAGAAGCTGCAACATTCCTGTCCTCAACAGTTAGCTGTTCCCGGGGTTGGGGGGCGTCACACAAAAGGCCTGGATACCTCCAACATGTCCCCAGGTGGTCATCTCTAGCCAGTGCCCCAGGAGGTCGGCTGCTTTTCTCAGGAGCCAGGATGGGCCTTATCTGTAGTTTCTGAAACAAAAGCTTAACATACACATGACTTGCTAGACTTGCAGCTTTTTACCTTAAGCTAAAACTTCCAAAGTTTTGAGTCCCCTATCAGAACCACGCCTTAACGACTCTTTGGCATCAGCATATCTAACACACCACCCCCCACCAAGACCTGAGGCAGATCTCTGTGTTCTGTCACCTGTTATCTATAAACAATACCTGTTTTCTGTACCTACAATCTTTAGACTTTGAGGAATGAGCTTTGCGTGCATGCAGTACACCCCTGCCCAGATCACTCTCAACACAAGCCTCAGGAGAGAGGACCTCAGGGCTCTTCTCCTCTGAGAGATTAGCCAGCCTTTTCTCCCCAGGCAGAGTTTGCATGGGTAGCCTCATCTCATCCTTGAGTCCGGGGGACACTGTGGGATGGAGTCCCTCCCCCAGCCTTGGAAAGCCAAACAAGCACCATGGGCAAAGCTTGGGCTGTAACCCCGTACCAATTCTTTTTCAGGAAATAAGCAATAACTTCATAAGACCCTCTGAAATTCTGGCAGGAAATCACCTTAAGAGCAAGCAGGCCACAGTTTCATTTACAATATACTAGGCATCCTTCAGGGATGGAAATTCCCTGCTGTCAGGCTAGTTCTCTAACACCCCTCGTCAGCCCATTTGGGGAGGCAGGTCACAGTCTGCCAGGACTTGAAAGGGGGGCTACGTAGGTGACAGAATGGGCCCTGCAGTAGCGGACCATAAAATGTTCATTCAGCCCTGGCTGGCATAGCTCAGTGGATTGAGCGTGGGCTGTGAACCAAAGCATCGCAGGTTCAATTCCCAGTCAGGGCACATGCCTGGGTTGCAGGCCACGGCCCCCAGCAACTGCACGTTGATGTTTCTCTCTCTCTCTCTCTTTCTGCCTCCCTTCCCTCTCTAAAAATGAATAAATTAAAAAATCTTTAAAAAAATGTTCATTCAGGGAAAGAAACGTGTCCCAATCTCTCGTGTTATACAGCAGCAAACAAGGACTGGTGCGTATGCCTGTGGACAGTGAAACTACCCTTGTTACTGCGGTGAGTGTCCAATTTTAAAATCCTCGTCTAGAATAACAGAACATTTGTAAGAAAATCGAGAAAGCAAGCCAGGGCCAGTTCTTTCCCTAGGGAGCACAGACAGCATGGTGCAATGTGGAGGTAAGCTTCTGAAATTCTCTTCTCGTTTCTGCGGAAGTTACACATAAAGAAGTTACTTTAGCCTGGTCACTGTGGCTCAGCCTCTTCTTGCGCATCGTCCGACAAACAGAAGGGTCATGGGCGTGATTCTCCATCAGGGCACGTGTGGTGGTAGGGGGTTCGGTCCCCGTCAGGCATGCGGAGGAGAGGCAACCGATGATGTTTCTCTCCCTCTCTTTCTCCCTCCCTTCCCCTTTCTCTAAACATAAATAAATAAAATCTTTAAAAGGAGGTTACACGTGGCTGCTGTAGCTCAGTGTATTGAGCACGGCCTGCAAACCACAGGGTCGCCAGTTTGATTCCCAGTCAGGGCACAGGCCTGGGTTGCAGGCCAGGTCCCCAGTGGGGGCCACGTGAGAGGCGACCACACATTGCTGTTTCTCTCCCTCTTTCTCCCTCCCTTCCCCTCTCTCTAAACATAAGTAAATAAAATCTCTAAAAAAAAGGAAGTTACTTTTTATAAGTGAATTCAGAGCCAGGACTTCTGATGGTGTCTGTGTATATGTGTTCTGCAAGATTAAATGTAGGAGAAAGTTTTATTTTTATGTGTTTGCCCATTGGAAAGACTCTTGCCTTGAAACATCCCTGAAGCATGTAGATGTGCGTGCACACACACATATTTTTAACAACATTAGATCATGAAACTCTGGGAACAAATAAGCCAATGGTCACTTAAAGGCATTTTTTAAAAATTGCATTTATTTCTATGTCTATGTAGCTGTACAAATAACAAAACACCAGATTTTAAAGAATCAATCTAGTATTCTAAGCTGTTAACTGCTAATATGGCTAAATGGTTGGTTTGACATCCTTTGGCAGAAAAAAAAATGATTGGAAATTTAAAAACATATTTTAAATTTTGTTTCTTATTTAGTAAGAATAAATACTTTAAAAGTTCAATGCAGTGCATTCAATTGATATATGTCAACATGATTAGAGAATCTGTTGGCATCTTTAAAAGAAAATAATCATAGGCTTTTACAGAGTAAAGTAGTGACATTTATTTAGTTCCATCATTAAACAAATTCATTATTGAAATGTCTCTAAAGAGTTAATCTTGTTTGCTTGAGTTAAAACAAACCATCCAGAGCTAAAGAATTTAAAGTTTCCAGACGGTTCTTATATATCTTCTTTTAAAGGCAGATTTGCTGTCTCCTTTGTCTGAATGCCCAGTATTTTAATTGCAGTTCAGACACTGTATGTCAAACTTCCTCGTGACGCTTAATTATTTCTGAGTGCGTTTTCCAGATTTTGTTCAAGGGTTCTGAGGAAAAGGTTACTGCCCATCACGACTGAAGACAATAAAACTATACATGGAACTCGGTGGGGACATAAGCAGCACCAACAAATCAAATGAAGTTTAAGAGCACGTAAAAGGTATAAATATGGTTATTGCAAATTCTTGTTGTTTATAAATTTTTGTTTAAAACGCACAAAACTGAAAAGTATTTAGCCGCTGTACGTTGTTATAACTGTTCACATAAAACAGATATTCATTTGCTGACCAAAAAATTGGCCTGGCATCTGTTTCCACGGCCTTCAACAAATGTCAGAAAAATGAAAGGGGTGATGAATTTTCCACAAGAGAATAGAAAGCAAATTTGTTCTGAATATTTCCTGATAAGGAATGTCAGGTTTTGACAGATGCGACTGCTGGTTAAACCCAGTGAGGGCAACTTTTCCAAGAAGCTCCCGTTAACGATGCCTGTTTGGAGGGAAAGTCTTGCCACTGTCTTGATAACGTATGTCCTATTTGGATATTTTCACGTTGTTAGTATTCATGCATGCTTCGAAAGAGCCAAGAACAACTTTTGCACGTCTTCAGACGGAGGGTACTGCTTCAGAGTCATATCATGTCGATAGTCTGTGGAGTATCAAAATGTCAGCATCAAGACTAGAGACTTTTGCACAGAGCAGAAAAAGGCTCGCTCCATGGTGCCTAACCATGGCTCAGAACCCAGATTAATGTGGAAAGGGGCTTTCTACTTTTGTTTCGGTGGGATTCACGTCGAGGACGACACAGCACCTGGAAATCGGGCCAGGCTGCACAGTGTGAGGAAGGGCAGCAAGGGGAACAGAGGCACAGCAGAACGGCAGAGGCACATGGGGCTCTCCCAGGCAACCACTGTCTAAAAAAATGTCACCGTGGAAACACAAGGGAAGGGAGGTATCGCAACTGTCAAGTGTGCTCCCCACTGACATAACTATAACGCTATTGTCCTTCTTTTGTCCCGTCTTTTTCTGGCACCGAAATACAGAGCAGCTACACAACAGGAGTGGCAATCCCCTGTAATGGGTATTTCCGTCGGGATAGCATGGAAAGTGTGCCCTGTGCATCCTCCTTAGCTCTAGCTGGGCATTCTGGTCCGACGTGTGCATGTGAAACGACTGGAAGATCAGGGACTACATCTTCTATTCTCATAGAAATAGACCTTCGAGGTAGACCCATGTGAACAGACATACACGAATGGGTGTAAAGTGTAAAGACACGGCTAACACGCATTAATGCCTCTCAAGGAAGAGGTACCAAATGACCAAGTGCATAAAGTACTTTGGCCGGTTGATACGCATCAGGCTTTGTTACCAGGTCACCCTCGAGCTGATGAGCCACTGGCCACGGGGGTGGAGACAGGGGATGCATTTGTGGCCAGCTGCACGGACTCCCAGTTACCAGGGCTGAGGGCTCCTACCACTGCCTCTGAACACCCAACCCGTAGGCAAAGGAGAGCAGTGAGGATTCCTGCCCATGGTGCTGTGTACGGAAACCCGCTGCTTTGCATCGAGTTGATGAATCCACACCATGTTTGTCCTGGAAAGAACAGAGGTTCCATGTCATGGAGATACACAGGTTTTCTGCATACAAGTCTGCTTCCCTATTTGCAGAGCCTCAGAAAGCACCGCCATCCAGGCCTTGACTGGGGTGGCTCAGTGGTTTAGGTGTTGTCCCATAAACCCAAAGGTCATGGGTTCAGTTCCTGGTCAGGGCACAGGGTTGGGCTGCAGGTTCCATCCCAGTCTGGGTGCATACGGGAGGCAACCAATAGATGTTTCTCTCCAGCATGGATGTTTCTATCCCACTCTTTCTCTCTTCCTTCCCCACTTGCTAAAAACAAATAAATAAAATCTTGAAAAAAATAAAAATAATTTTAAAAAAGAAATGTGTGTTACTTCAGGCTCATAGATCATGGTAATGTGTTATAGCAGCAATAGGAAACAAAACAGACATCTTATATTTTGCCATTCCTAGGGTGCTACTCCACTCTCCAATGGCTCATAACCATCTACATATCCCAGCTAATCAATCAACCGAAATCAGTGACCCCAAAAATGATAGGGGTCCTAGTATCACTTAGGTCACACAGTCGCCATTTTTAAAAAGAAAGAGGGAGTACTTGAACAACTATTAAAGTAAAATTTAAAATAAATAAAATAAAATAAAAAGAAAGAAGGAGACAGAAAAAGTCACTTCAGAATCATCTTGCTTAATCAGTAAAATAATTGCATTATATATTAACCCCTTTTTAAAAAAATTTATGCATTTATTTTTTAGAAAGAGCAAATGGAAGAAAGAGAGGGAGGGAAACATAGATGGAAGAGAGAAGCACTGACTGGCTATCTCCCATGTGCCTTGACTGGGAATAGAATTGTCAATCTTTCACCTTGCTGGGCAATGCTCCAACCAACTGAGCCATACAGGTCAGGGCTAGGGGCCATGGTTGTATATTCAGTATATGAGATCTGTCCAGAAAGTATCCAGCCACATACATATGAAAAAGAGAGACACTTATTGAAGAAGATACAAGAAACACTGACCATAGGACAATGGCACCTCAGTCCCCTTCAAACTAGACACATGGGGACCTCACACAGGTCTCCCAACCGCCATCAGCAGCCCCGTCGTATTTTCCTGAACCTCCTAGAAGGTCTGAAATCTCTTCCCCTTCAAAGGTGATTTCAGTTTTGGGGAAAGCCAACAGTCGCAGGCCACCAAATCTGGGCTGTAGGGGGGCTGAGTCACCTGGGTGATTTCATGTTTCACCAAAACACTCTGCATGAGACGCAGTGCATGAGCAGGCACATTGTTGTGATGAAGCTGCCAATCACCAGCTGCCCATAGCTGCGGCCATCTGAGTCATCCCAGTAGTTTCCGCAGAGGAATGGTCAAGCTTAATGCAAAATTGCATGCAGATTCATTGCTCAACTTGCTCAGTCATTTCGAATGTGACAACCACACAGTCCACATGCTCAATGGTGTCTACTGCCCCCACTAACTAGTACAGTCATCATTGTTCTGTACAGTCACACATGTCATCATTGTTCACACATGTGTCATCATTGTTCACACATGTGATGACACACAATGATGACACGTGTTGTGTGACACAATGATGTCACACAATTGATGACACACAATGAAGTCATCATTGTTCACACATGTGTATTCCAGTCTACTCTCCTTGGCTGCCAGGTTACATCGATGTCACCCAAACCATTCTCGTTGTAGGGAGGCTGCAGATGAAGGATGAGAAAAATTGACCTCCTACTGCCTCGCCTCACCAAAAACTACCAAAGGATGCCATCCAGGACAAAGGTTAATGTTGTCGGATAAAAACTTAGATCTGCAGACAGGAATGAAATTGAAAAAAATGTGGCTGGGACTGTAGGAGACCATTCTGCATGGCATGGGCCCAGCTCCCACTCAGAGATGCATAGGACCCACACCCACGGATAGGTTCTCCCATGGGGAATCAGGCCTGCATTGTACCTAGACTTCTATGAGACCTGCTTTTGCTAAAACTCCCTCACGCTGAATTGAGGCAGCAAGGGCCTACCGTAAATTCCTAAAATCCATGCTAAAACCCCCCAGTATGGAGTGTAACTGGTTCAACTAGTTTTCCTGATTCATTTGCAAATGTCCTTCTTCTGTGATGTGATTAGCAGCATCCTCTCCTTTGTTTTCTGTAAAAGGTGACCCCCTAAAGCCAACCTGTGCATAGTCAATGAGGACCATCATGTAATATGCCCAGAAACCCAATAAAGGCCGGTCATGGTGAGGGCCGTAGCTTTGGCTCCCCTTGAGAGAAAAGCCATGCTCACCCTTTTCCCCCACAGGACTCGGTAGTCCATGTGAATGTCTCATGACTCATGCACAAAGTGGCAGACCCCACGAGCTAGGGTCCACATCATGGAACATGGAAAGTAATACAAATTTGGAAAACACTTTGTCCTGCCTGCCCCTGACCTGTTCTTTTGGAGATAAATTAACATCTAACCCCCAGTGCAGAAGGTTACCTTTTACATGAGTTACTAGAAATGTAGACACAAAAGCTAAGAAATCAAGCAGAATCTGGACATTGAAAACATCCAATGTACTACTATACAATCCTATCACCTTCCCTACAATTCAGGAGGAAGCAATCACCTGAATTGTATTTTTTGTAGTTTCGCCCTTTTAATTCAATTCTCCAAATAATATGCAGTTATGCATCACTTAGCAATGGGGATACATTCTAACAAATGCATCATTAGAGGATTGAATTTAGTAAAATATTTGGAGATGAGGTACAGAAAATAATATCTCGCTTGTAAGATTGAATCAGTTTAGTTTCTTCGTAATAGGTTCACTAAGATTACAAGTAAAATCTGTTGCAAAGGAACATACTCTTTCTTATTTTAAGAATTCACTTGTGCCCTCCATTATAATTAATTATACACAATTAATTTCTATGTTAAATAGAAAATACGTATTAGCCTATCTATTAGGGAAAATGGTAGTTTTTCATGCTTTCTCTTTCTGAATTTGTCTAAACATAATTAATCAACACGTTTTCCCGAGTAAATGATCCGTTGCCTAGAAAGAATTAGGGAATCCAAGTATTTATGGCTGTGCAATCTTTATTATGTTCTTCTACAACTCTAGATTGCATCAGTAGCTTTCGGCATATTTTATCTACATAAATTTGAACGCTGAAGAACTTTGTTGTGATTCCCAGAAATGCGCCAGGATAAACATCACTCTCAGAGAAGAAGGAGAGTCACACATACAGCACCAAAGTGAGTAATTCAGACATGCCCAATCACCCCAAGTTTGACCTGCGATGTGTCCAGTCATTCTGTCGGCACCTCCTTGGAGGTCAGCAGTGTCTGCATCACTAACTCTAACAGACATCCTTCCGTTTTCCTCGTAGCTGAATTCTCAGCAGGAGCAACCCTTCTGACCACACTTTATATTATGCAAGATTCTGTTTGCTTGGCTTTCTCACATGAAACTAACTCTCATGAAGTTGATCGCACACCGAGATTTAGATATTTCACTACCTTTCCCATCTACCATGTTCTTGGAGGTTACCGGAAGAGCAATAGTACTTAAGAAGGTTAGAAAGTTTCCAGGCTTTGTACTGGGCAGGACAGGCACCTTTTCACTCACAGGCAGCACCTTGGGTTAGACTTTAAATGACGTATCTTTTTCACCCAGAATTGAATCAGTCTGGTCCACTGCGGTTTTTGTTTTCAGCAACAAAATAGTCCACCCAACGAAAGTTCCAAGTCACAGAGGGGAGTCTGTCCTGATGTTCTGTACAACAAAGATGCCACTCACCACATACACAGTACCCGTGCCGTATTTTCAGCTGTCCTGACTGCCAACCAGATTAGCTGTTTCCCCTCTACAAAGAGGAAGGTCAAGTTACAGATTCAGCGGAATCATAAAAATACCTTTAATGCTGAAATAACAGTATTTCTGATTATGTGGATGAAGGGAAGCACAGTTTGCCACCCCCAAATATGCGTTTGTGTGTTGTTTTGATGATGGTGGTGATGATGATGATGATGATGATGATGATGATGATGATGATGAAAGCCTCAGGAGAAACCTTGGACCTTCTCCTTCAGTGCCTAAAAGAACTCAGAGAGGGGGCATGCCCCAGGAAAGAAGATCACCCAGAGAACTATAGATTAATCACAACTATAGATTAAGTGTAATAAACCAGGAGAAACCTGCAAGGCCCATTTGGTCAGACCTTTCTGCGGTGCATTGTTCAAGAAGAAGCTCAGAATACTTTTCTTTGTCAAACATATTCTTTTCCATCTCCATGAGATGTGCCTTGCTGCCTTTTGAAGTCCCAAGTTTTGGATTAACAGACTCAGGAGGGGTGGAGGTTAGGTGACACAGGTTCTCTTGCCCTCCTGTTCTCATGTAATAAATGCGGTTATTTTCTCCTGTTCATCTGTCTCATGTGAGTTTGACTGCTTGTCTGGTCAGGAACACGGAAAGTCTCGGCTTTCTCCACACTGTTAATGTATATTTCACCCACCAGAATTCTGTTAAGACTTCTAAAATGCTGTTGCCTCTGTCCTTATTCTTTTTGTCTTTGTGAAGTCAAATGTTTTGGTACCTTAATTGTGGTGGTTGATACAGTGTCTTATGCACTGGAAATTTGCATACATTTAATGTCTTGAGCAAAGCATTAAAAAACAGTGGTGTTACGTGTAAGTTAACAAAATAATTTCTTTTAAAATAATACATTTATCACTAGTGTCATTTCAGATTATTGTAGCTTCATAACTTTTTTAAAAATACATTTTATTGATTATGCTATTACAGTTGTCCCATTTCCCCCTTCACTCCCCTCCACCCTGTACCCCCTCTCCCACCCACGTTCCCCCCCTTTAGTTCATGTCCATGTGTCATACTTGTGAGTTCTTTAGCTTCTACATTTCCCGTACTATTCTTGCCCTCCCCCTATCTATTTCCAACCTACATTCTATGCTACTTATTCTCTATACCTTTTCCCCCTCTCTCCTCCTCCCACCCCCCTACTGCTAGCCCTCCATGTGCCCTCCATTTCTGTGGTTCTGTTCCTGTTCTAGTTGTTTACTTAGTTTCTTTTGGTTTTGCTTTAGGTGTGGTTGTTCATAATTGTGAGTTTGCTGTCCTTTTACTATACATGTCTTTTCTTTATCTTCTTTTCTTAGATAAGTCCCTTTAGCATTTCATAAAATAAGGGCTTGGTGATGATGAACTCCTTTAATTTGACCTTATCTGAAAAGCACTTTATCTTCCCTTCCATTCTAAATGAGAGCTTTGCTGGATAGAGCAATCTGGGATGTAGGTCCTTGTCTTTCATGATTTGGAATATTTCTTTCCAGCCCCTTCTTGCCTGTAAGGTCTCTTTGGAGAAATCAGCTGACAGTCTGATGGGAACTCCTTTGCAGGTAACTGTCTCCTTTTCTCTTGCTCCTTTTAGGATTCCCTTCTTTAATCTTGGGTAATGCAGCTATGATGTGCCTTGGTGTGTTTCTTCTTGGGTCCTACTTGTTTGGGACCCTCTGGGCTTCCTGGATTTCTTGGAAGACTGTTCCCTTTGCCAGATTGGGGAAGTTCTCCTTTATTATTTGTTCAAATAACTTTTCCACTTTTTGCTCCTCCCCTTCTGGTACCCCTATAATTCGGATGTTGGAACGTTTAAAGGTGCCCTCGATGGTCTTAAGCTTTTCCTCGATTTTTTGAATTCTTATTTCATCATGCTTTCCTGCTTGGTTGATTCTATCTTCCTTCTGGTCCACTGTATTGTTTTGAGACTCAGATTCCTCCTTTCACTATTGGCTCTCCTCTGCGTATCTTCCTGCATCTCTTTTATGGTAACCTTCATCCTTTCATGTAAATTGCGCCCAAAGTCCACCAATTCTGTGAGCTTTCTGATCACCAGTGTTTTGAACTGCGCATCTGATAGATTGGCTATTTCTTGGTCGCTCAAAAGGATGAGTCCTGGGGGACTGATCTGTTATGCTGGAAATATGTCTTATGTCTTTCCCTATCTCTCCTATTATTATTATTATTATTATTTCCTTTTCCTGTCTGGTTGCTCTTGTTACGGTGGGGGGCGGAGCCTTAGGTGTTCACCGGGGCTGGGCGCCGCAGTCGCTAGATTGTGACGTTATATGTGGGGGCGGGGCAGGAGCGGGACGAGAGCGAACGAAGGTGGCAGTTCCGTTCTCCTGGGCTCAGACACTTTTTTGCTTGGGATCCTGGGCCGTGAGCTCTGCCCTGGTCCACAATCGTTGCCCCACTGGTTCCCCCAGCCGCAGCGTGCGTACTCAGGGACCACCGCTGCGTTCTTGCGCCCCGGATGGCTGTCGCGCCGATTTTGCGCCAAATTTCCCCCGACCTCCGCGCGCCGCCGACCCGCGCCAGCCCCACGCCAGCCCCGCGCCCGCCCAGCTCGTCATCCCCTACCAGTCTGGATGTACGGGTCTACTTCAACTTCTTGGCTGTCCGACTTCCATTCAGATAAATCCTCTGACAGTTCTGAGTGAAATTATGCCTGTAAATCATTGTTGTTCTATTCTTGGTTGTGCGAGGAGGTACGGTGTGTCCACCTATTCCTCCATCTTGCCGGAAGTCGCTTCATAACTTTTTAACCGACATTTCGTGCACTCTTCTGTCAAATATGATGGAATTGTTGAAAGGTAATCCTTAAAAATTTGATTAATTTAGTAATTGGTTTTTATATTTGCATGTATGCTTGCATTAAACACATTTCCAATTTGTTGTAAATGAAATACACAGCTCTACTTAAAATTGGTACCGTTATTATGCCAAATTACTTAATGCTTTAATCATATGTGTCTTAATTTGAGAGGTGTTGGAACTACAGTTGGACAATATTATACAATAATACTAAATTTGAAAGAATTTAATATGTTCTAGGACAATGCGACTGTTAAAGATCTAGCGATGTAGTTCAAACATCTACTTTTGTACTGACATGCCAGGCAATAAGAAATTGTACTTTATGAGGGTTTCCTCCCATTTAAATTTATGTGGTATGACTTAATAGACATTTTTATGAAGTCAAATTTTTATGGTTCCATTTAGATTGAAGGACAACTTAGATAACACACATCAGTACAGTAAAATGCACATCAATGAATGCAGGAGAAAGAGTATGATTTTATTGTATTTTCAAGGAGAAATTTAGAAAAAATTAACATGTATCAGTCCTTTAGGGAAGCTTACAATCTTCGTTAAAAATTTAGCCTCGGCTGGTGTATCTCCAGGGATTGAGTGTCGGCCTGTGAACCAAAGGGTCGCCAGTTCGATTCCCAGTCAGGGCCCATGCCTGGGTTGCAGGTTCGGTCCCAGGTTAAGGCATGTAGTCGAGGCGACAGATGACTGTTTCTCTCTAACATGAATGTTTCTCTCACTCTCTTTCTACCCCCCCTTCCCTCTCTCTAGGCAATGAAAAAAATGTCCTCGGTTGTTCTTCCAATTCCATTTGCCACGAGAAACGTTCTCAAATGTACTAGTAAGTCCACGCTATTTTGTCATATGTTACCAATGAGCATAAATGTTTAAAAGTGGCATTAGTGTATGCCAATGAGAAATCAAAGAGTCCATTTTTCAGGGATTAAACCATGTTGTCAAAGTTCTCTTTAATAGTTGCTCGTTCTATATCTTTTATCTCATACTATCTTCTATCTCTGATGTCTTGCTCATTTCTAATTTCTTTCCACCTCATACCTCTATTTTTTTAATGTCATTGTTTTTGTTTATCTGCATGTGTTCCTGACCCACATTTCCCCCCCACCTAATGCAGGGCTTCTCGAGGTGGGAATAGGAGTTGAGTAAGAAAAGGTGAAAGTAATGCCAAGTGTGTTAAAAACCATGAGATGTTCACGATACTTTGGTTTGAGAGGCTGGATGACGCTTGTTTGTTAGAAAAATTATCCTTCAACTGCCTTTGTGGAAGCTTTTTTCCATGTTAATAAAGTATCATACCTCTAATAAAAACTTGATTATAATTTTTAATGAAAGAAATAATTTACAGGGACTGCAATAGTATAGCCAAAAATAATACTGTTAATTAAGAGAATGATAAAAACTATTGAGGTCTGGCAAATGAGCATAGAGTAGCATTTGGGTGCATAATTAACATTTATATTGTTACTTTTAATTTTACAATAATTAATTCATTAGCAATTCAATTGGTACAGATAGAAAACCAAGTAGTTTGAATTTGCACACTTTCAAAAGAATAAAATGCACTGTAGTTACTACTGAAATTGCTTTTCCTTACACGAATACCAATAATAGGCCACTTAACTTTTCTTAAAATAAAAAGAAAGGACACAAAAGACGATTATTGAAAAGGACAAACGGATCCGAGAAAGAGACTTGAGAGAAAACATGTTCATCACCATCCTTCAGATTGTCTACACAAATATTAAGAACACATTAAATATAACATATACGTTCCTTCCTGGATGGCGTAGCTCAATGTATTGAGCGTGGGCTGTGAACCAAAGCATCACAGGTTCGATTCCCAGTCAGGGCACATGCCTGGGTGGCAGGCCACGGCCCCCAGCAACCGCACATGGATGTTTCTCTCTCTCTCTCTTTCTCCCTCCAGTCCTTCTCTAAAAATAAATAAATGAAATCTTTTTAAAAATACATGTGTTTCAAGTTATCAGATAAATTTAGCAAAACTTCATCTTAGCAAAGCGTCTGAGCAGTCCTGCCTTTTTTACCAACCTGCTTATTTTGATCTGGGAGTATTACAGTATCTTTAGCACACATGTAAACCAATAGGGATTTAATATTGAGGAATGCATGTCTACATGATTGTATTTTCTCTGAAATTACTTCCTATGAACCATAGGTGGCAAACACAAGGCCCGTGAGGGCGAATCCGGCCCTCCACCTTGTTTTATCCGGCCCAGCACCTTGCTTCTACCTGGTGGCACTGCCCAGCTCTCGCTTAACTGTGAAGGAGTAGCTACATGTGTACAGCCCTAAAGTTACATTCGGCCCTTTGAAGGCAACCGCAAGGACGATGTGGCCCCCAGTGACAATGAGGTGGACACCCCTCCTATAAACCATTCATAAAATAGACGAGTACCTTTAGGGAATATGTACAATAACAATTAAGTTTTTGTGATCCAATTAAGTTCCAGTTTCAAATACTGTTTTTCCCCCCACCAAACATAAGCCTAGATAACTTTTTGGTGCAAAAGCTCTGCTGATAATGATGACACTTCAGTGTACTCAGTAGCTGGCTCGTTCTAATCTACTTTGATAAAGGAGAAAGAGCGTATTTGTAACCATATTGCACTCCTCATATTTATCACTTATTTACTTGAAACACAGCAAGAAGTCAGGATTCCCAGCAGGACACCCTGTCCCTGTGCTATTTCCTGGTGATCTTTGCAAATCTGTATTTTTCTTGTCCTCCAAATCTTAATCCAAATACTACTCTTTCTCTCTTTCTTTCTTTCTTTCTTTCTTTCTCTCTTTCTTTCTTTCTTTCTTTCTTTATTTCTTTTTAGAGAGGGAAGGGATGGAGAAAGAGAGAGAGGGAGAGATACATCAATGTGTGGTTGCTGGGGGCCATGGCCTGCAACCCAGGCATGTGCCCTGACTGGGACTCGAACCTGTGATGCTTTGGTTCACAGCCCGTGCTCCATCCACTGAGCTACGCCAGCCAGGGCAAAATACTACTCTTAAAAACACTTTTTCTGAACATCTAAAGGAAAATACCCTCACTCTTTGGCAACCTCTTTTAAATCACCTCCTTACATTTATCTAACATATTTTGCATATTGCTTATTTGTCTTCATTATTTTTAATATCATTTTTTTCTGGTTGTTCAACGACAGCTGTCTCCATTTTTCCACCGCCACGTTCCCCCACCCACCTACCCCAGAGAGCACCAGAGCCCAGAGCATACACAGATGACAACCAGTAGTGAAAAGTCCTGCCGTTTTTTACTTCACCTCTTCCACACCACCAAAAAATTCCTTTTGAGGACTTTTTTCATTGAGGAAACCAAAGAAGTCACTCTGGGTGAGATCGGGTGAATAGGGAGGGTGAGGCACTGGGGTCATGCCTTTTTTTGGTCAAAAAGTGCTGAACACTCCACGTGGTGTGGGCAGGTGCACTCGTGAACCCCCCATCATGAAATGGGAAAATACGTTGAAGACTCTTCAGAAAAATTTCCTGCAGCCAAACGCAGCCTCTCACAACAACACCAGCTGGTACACTGATACAGATGGGCTCCTAGAATACTCACACTGTGGGGAAACCCTGTACCACAAGGGGCCCACCCTCCAGAAGGTAATTCTGGCTTTTTGGAGGTCCCCCTCATAGAAGAAAAACTAATCTTTTAATATCTTTATTCCAATTAGAAGTTTTTAAATTAGAGTGATATGAGAAATACAAATAGTTCACTTTTAACCAGCTACATCTACTTCCCCTTCCAAATGAAGGCAGTTCATAGCCTATGACAACTTATTTTTATCTTTCCATGTTTAGTTTTATTTTCCTCTTTAGGCACAAACTGATAGAGCAAAAACTATATATACTCAGAGGGAAAAATGCATGAGAAACATTTCCTGTGAAAAATAAAATGTCTATAAAAGGGATGAAAAAATACTAGATATGGACACTCCAGTAACAATACATTTGATGAGAAACACTTTTAATTATGTTTAATAGCTTCATAGCAGCATATATTTTCAGATTTTCAGTGGTTTTGATTAAATTGAGGTGAAATAATCATGTTACTCTCCATGTGTGGTAGCTGGTAGTAACAATGGCACGCATAGCTATGAAAACATAAAGCAGCACAGAGAAAAGTATTTCCTTCATATCAAAATTTTTCTAACTCTTTACAAGAAAGGAGTTCTTTTTATCTGATGTTTATTTAGCTTATATACAGCAAGGAATGCTTATCTAATTAAATCCATGAGTAAGATTTTCCTATGCATTAGAAGAAATTTCTCATCCAGAACTATGTGCTTCAGGAGCAGGCACATCAAACATGTTGATGAAGGTCAAAAAGTTTGAAAATACACCATTTACAGGAACACATGGTGCCCTGTGGACAGAAAGTTTGGCATGCATGCATACATACATACATACATACATGCAAGATATATAATTATCTGGAGTTCTGGAAAAACCACTGGACTCAGATGGAAACTCAAGTTTTAAGAGAAAATTGTCCCTGCCTAATTCAGCAGCTGAGGAGGAAAACATTAACTGTTTTGTTTCACTCCTGTGAGCTGTCACAAGTGACAGAATGGTGGGGCATTAGGTTGACAGAGAGTGTTGAACTGGGTTCTGAAATAAAGCTAACCCTTCCCCGGATTACACATAAATTAGTGTTTGACACTTGACAGAGTAGGTTTGATAAGGAAAGGCATTCCAAAAACGATAACAGTGAAAATAGTTATGGAGTATGCCAGTCGAACTTTGCAAATGGGGTCCCACGTCTCCCTTGGAATGGGTTCAGTTCACAGTTGTACTCAAAATGTAGCAAATAATTTCTCTTTATTGCAGCGAGTCAGGTGCCAACCAGAAATAGCAAGATGCAGAATGTGAGCGCCTAGCAATATGGAAATGAAGGGAATGCAGAACAATTCAAAGGGAGGTTGGGTGCAATTTACATGCTAAAAACCAAAGCAACCCCATTTAGTCTTCAGAAATCACATACAAATGTATTCAAGCAGCGCTATTCAAAGACACATTAGTGTTGCTAAGGACCAAAGTAATAATATTTTCCTGATTAACAATGTTTCCTATTCAAAGGGAAAATGTCATTTTTTATACATAATCACGAAAAAAATTGCCAAGTAATTTTGTTCTAAGTCAAGAGTAGTTATGTAGTTGTACCAATATGCTATGTATGTCAAATGTGAAGAATGCAAGCAAAAGATATTCAGGCCCATCCATGCTGTCGTAAAAGTTAAACTTTTGTCTTTGATTTTTATGACCAAGTAGTATTCCGTTGTGCAAATGTACCACAGCTTTTGTATCATCTAACCTACTGATGGGCACTTGGGCTGTTTCCAGATCTCAGTGATGGTAAATAATGCTGCTGTGAACACAGGGGTGCTTGTTATGCTTTCAAATTAGTGTTTCAAGTTTCTTTGGATATAATGAGGATGAAAGGAGACTTTGCTTGGGTGCATGGGCACACAATACAGATGATGTTTTATTTAGTTATGGTCTTGAAACATGTATGGTCTTGCCCACCAATGTCACTGCAATACACTCAGTTTAAAAAAAGAAAAAGATGCCATATGAAATTCAAGAACAGACGAAAGACTACTTGTCTTGTTTGAAAAAAGAACCAGTCAGAAACTAAACACAGAATAGTTGGCATGAAGAATGCACTAGAAGAAATAAGCAGTATGCTAGATGATGAGAGGGTGTATCAGTGATGTGGAAGACAAGGTATCAGAAGACACCCAATCAGAGCAGTGGAGAAGAGGATCATTTTAGGGACTTTTGGGGCAACATGAAGCCTAACAACATGCCCATCACAGGGGTAGCAGTGGAAGAGAGAGAGCAAGGGATCCAGAAACTATTTGGAGACAAAAGACTTAGAACCTCCCCGACCTGGTGGAGGAAAAAGACACCCAAGTCCAGGAAGCACAGAGAGTCCCAAACAAGATGAACCCAAAGACAGCAACAACAAGACACATCATCATTAAAATGACGAAGGTCAAACACAAAGAGAGAATCAGACCACACCACTCCACAGAGATGCTGGAGGCACCAGGGGTGCAGGTGAGAGGAAATGATTCTTGCCCCACATCACCATCTACTAGAAAACAAGAGGAAGACCTTTGCTTATCAACCTGCTAAACAGTTAACAGCAAAGTTTGACAGACAAACCAAGAATATAAAAGGAAGATAGAACAGTGCCTTCAACAAAGGGTTTTGCACACCACTGCCATGTACCACGGCATTTGTGGGCCTTCAGACACAGAGCCAGAATGCTAGGACCAGGTAGTCACTGATGAAATTCTTTTTCTTGTCCTTTTTTTAAGTCTATTTTATTGGTTATGCCATTACAGTTGTCCCCTTTTTTCTCCCCTTTATTCTCCTCCAGCCTGTAGCACCTCAGCATTCTGCCCCCTCTTAGCTCCTGTCCATGGGTCGTACGTACAAGTTCTTTGGCTTCTGCATTTGCCATGCTATTCTTAACCTCCCCACCGCCTGTCTGTTTTGTACCTGCCATTTATGCTTCTTATTCCCTGTACTTTTTTCCCCTTTCTCCCCTCCCTTTCTCCACTGGTAACCCTCCATGTGATCTCCATTCCTGTGATTCTGTTCCTGTTCTCGTTGTTTGCTTAGTTTGTTTTTGTTTTTTAGGTTCCGTTGTTGATAGTTGTGAGTTTGTTCTCGTTTTACTATTGATATTGTTGACCGTCTTCTTTTTCTTGGATAAATCTCTTTACCTCTTCATAGAATAAGGGCTTGGGGATGATGAACTCCTTTAAGCTGACCTTATCTGGGAAGCACTCCATCTGCTCTTCCATTCTGCATGAAAGCTTTGCTGGATAGAGTCATCTTGGATGATATCCTCATATGGTTTTTTAAATTCTGTATCAGACTCTGTGAAATTGCAGGTAAAATGGAACAAGATCCCTGGCTCGGTTGGTTGGGTGTCGCCCCACCAAGCAAAGGGCCACCAGTCTGATTCCCCACAAAGACAGGTGCCTGGGCTGTGGGCTCAGCGCCTGGACTGGGGGTTCCGGTCAGGCCCAGGCAGGAAGCAGCCGATCCATGTTTCCCTCTGGCCTTGATGTTCCTCTCCCTCTCTCATTCCCTTTTCCTTTCTCCAAAAGCAAACCCGTGAAATCTTTTTAAACATGGAAAAAAGAGATGTGGTTTGAGTCTATCTATGCTGAATCTGGGTTCAGGGTATAAGCTATACCGTGTGTTCGCTGTGCTGGCTGGAGCAAGTCACTTCTCCCTTCTGGGTCCCCCATCGCGAAACGGGAATCATGGCGTTTACAACCTAGAGACTTTTAAAATTCAATGAGATGATTTATCTGAGATGCCTTGCACCTAGAAAATATACGGCAACTTACAGCCGTTGTTATTATCAGCGTGAGTAGTGTGGCTAGTGGTGGTACTAGTGACAGTGTCAGCTGTAGTAGCAAGGTGATGGTCTGCTGTTGGGCCCCTTTGCTCCTTTGGAAGGCCCTGCCATTACACTTCAAGTATCGGATGCCCTTTGGCGCATGTGAGAAGACCTAATGCAAGCCGTTTGCATTTTCGAGGCATTTCTGACTAAACGCGTTCAGTTTGGAACAGCAGGCGGACAAGGATGAGCGAAAACATGTCCTGTGTTGGCTTACTGTACATGTATGTCTGAAAATCTTAGTGTTTAAAGTTTGTTTCATTAGTAGCTCCCTATGAGTGAGGCTAATGTGTCCTGTGCAGGGAGCTTATTTGCAGCTGACCACGTTTACATTCTAACTCGCCAGCCGGTCTGCAGGAACTAGAGTTTGCAAATTTAATTGACAAATAGCGCCGGTATGCTACTCTCGGAATGAATCAACATGTTTAATAAAACCCAAATTCCCACGGAGGTTTGGCACTCAATTAGAATAATTGTATTATTTAACCTATCGTTGTATATACATTACCCTCCCAAAGTAGAAACGAGTTGATTCTTTCCACTGGACCTTCCCCAAAGAGTCTTTATTGTAAATTTGAACAAATGAAAGTCCTGCCAATTAACACAATGCTGGTTCTTTTTTTTTTTATTTTATTTATTCATTTTTAGAGAGGGAAGGGAGGGAGAAAGAGAGAGAGAGAGAGAAACATCCATGTGCAGTTGCTGGGGGTCATGGCCTGCAACCCAGGCATGTACCCAGACTGGGAATCGAACCTGCCACACTTTTTGGTTTGCAGCCAGAGCTCAATCCACTGAGCTACACCAGCCAGGGCACAATTCTGATTCTGATGACAATGGGAACCCTGCACCAATCACCTCCCTCATGCAAAGTGTGCATTACAAATAAAACTTTAGAAACAGATCTTGTGTGTGTCTTGCCCATCACATAGAATGTTTGCCACTTCCAAAAGGCTTGCAGCTGTCCACTGTATGTGCTGTTTCAAATATGGACTTGGGTTAAACCTGAGGTTGTCCCTGTGGCAGCCTCGGTTTCCGAGGCCAGGCCTGGGGACTTTCCCTGCCCGCCTACGGACGCTCCGGACCGCCCGACTTTCCGTGTCCTTTGCTCACTTTGGCTCCCACACGTCCCATCGGCTGTGTTTCTGTTGGCTGTTCACACTGTTCTTTGAAAGACCAGGCAGGGGCCCCAGTTAGATGCACAAGCAAGTAGACTCCGCTGCCACCTACCTCAATGCCGTCTTCGGAACCCAAGGTCCTTGAGGTGTTTGTTGTTAAACTCACTCTACAGCATTCCTCATGAACTATCTGTCATTGTATTATAGAAATAATGCGTATTTGATACAGAAAAATTAGAAAGCACATACATTCATCAGGAAGGAAAGAGAAAAATTACTAAGATTTTATGACTCAAAGATTTCCACTGTGAAATGTGAACAGACATCATTTCTGATTGTTGTTTTGCATGTCTTTATATATATTTTTATACAAGCTATTTTTTCATTGCTGAATGATTTCTCTGAGAAGAATTCTACCTTTTTAGCAGATTTCTTATTAGCTGATTATGAACTCTTTACATGAACAGACCACAATTTACTTAGACAGTGTCCTATTCAGAATGATTGTCTTCTAGCCCTGGCTGGCGTAGCTCAGTGGATTGAGTACAGGCTGCGAACCAAAGTGTCGCAGGTTTGATTCCCAGTCAGGGCACATGCCTGGGTTGTAGGCTATGATCCCCAGCAACTGCACATGGATGTTTCTCTCTCTCTCTTTCTCCCTCCCTTCCCTCTCTAAATATAAATAAATAAAATCTTTTTTAAAAAGTAGATTTTAATATCTGCATATATTTTATTGGTTATAGAACATTTCTGGTAATAATTATTGAACTAAGAAACAAAATTATGACATATATGGCATCCAGTTAATATAACATAGAAAAAGAATGATTGTCTTCAGTGGTTGAGAACAGTGGACATTGCGTGTGTGCGCTGTTGGGTTATAAAGTGAAATGTCTCAGTTACTTCTGGAAAGGCAATGCATTTATTGTATGAAACACAAAACTGAAAGGAAGGTGTCTCTAGGTAATGCTAGAGTCCTCAGTTTTGAGCATTAAATGAAGTTTGTAAGAAGTTCGGGCGAGAGAGTGTGGGAAAGAAATAAGGATACTTTATACACGTGTGCATCTTTCAGTTTTTCATCTTGTGTGTGAACATCACATGGCAGGTGCTTTTTTTAAACGGAAGTTATTTCCTGTAATAGTGACACATTTTCTTAATTCACATAGAAAGAAAGAACCATGTTTTTTATTGCTGTCTGGAGTATTAAAGTGCTGAATCATCTACCTCCTAGGACATCTGACGGGTGCATATGCTCCTGTAACTTATACTTTTTATTCGTCTCAAGCAAAATTTAAAAAAATAAGCAGTTTAACTAAACTAAAAACAAACCCAAACACCTTTCAGAAGTCAGTGTTGTTATGCAACCTTAAAAAATACTGGGAAGTTTTCCTCCCAAAGCATCCATTTTGTTTTAGCCAGAACTACTGACTGTCGAAAATTGGGCTTCCTTGATGTGTAGAAACTCTATTTCTCTGAAACGTATTCACGAGTTAAATTGAATTATTTTTTACAAGTCAGTAATTGCCTGGCATCTCTTTTCCCAAAACGCGGGCTCTCTTATAACTGATCCGTTCTCATCGCCCATCCCCTAAACTCCTTGTACTCTGTAGCTTCTATGGCTGCTTTCAGCCTGTCTGCCTTTCATTTCGAGATACTAAAACATCTGGAAGAAAGCAGCTAATATTCCATCAAGAACGCAGATGCTCTCATTATATTGCCGCAGATGTTTATTAGGAGAGGACGTGAAATCTCTGTTTATCCTCCAGAGGAAGGAATGCACGTTGGATGTTCTCATTATTGGGATGTGTTTACGCATGGGGTAGAGGCGTGGCATTCAAACAAAGGCTGGAAAGAGGACGTATACTCGATGAATCAATCAGTCTCTTTTCTCCTGCCCTCTGCTCTCCTCTCCTCCCTTCTCTCCTCTCCCCACCCTGCCTCTCCCCACCAATCCCCTTTTTCCCTCCCCTTCCTTCCCCTACCCTACTGGTCTCCTCGCCCCTCTCTCCTCCCGCTCTCCTCTTCCCTCTGTTCCTTCCTCACCCCTCCTCTCCCTTCCCACCCCGCCCTCTCCGCCTGTCCCCTCCCCACCCCTCCCCTCTCTCCCTGTGCCTGCCTAAGTTTGTGCACCAAGGTTTTCGTTACTGTGCAGATGACGTCTCACCAGAACGTTACAAGAGTCCAAGCTTTGGACTGGCACGTCCCACAAGGAAAGTAAACTTCCTAATGCAACCTGAAACCCAAATGGCATTGGGTTGCTTGGAGGCTGGTCCTGGGGACTACCCCAAATAAGAGTAAAGATGTACTTTCCTTGCTATTGCCTATATGCTGCATTTCTGTAGAGGTTGGATTGGCCAAAAACTTTCTTTGTTTTTTTCCATGAGGTAGTGCTCAGATGTCTTTAACTTCCTTCAATACAGTTTTGTTCGATGGTATTGTGGCAGCAGTCATATCTGTGCTCATTAAAAGGAACACATCAGCCCTGGCTGGTGTAGCTCAGTGGGTTGAGCGTGGGCTGCAAACCAAAGCATCGCAGGTTCGATTCCCAGTCAGGGCACATGCCTGGGTTGCAGGCCACGGCCCCCAGCAACCACACATTGATGTTTCTCTCTTTCTCTCTCCCTTCCCTCTCTAAAAATAAATAAATAAAGTCTTTTAAAAAAACATCAAAATTGGTGAATGTTTGTGTAACCATTTTAATATTAATGAGGGAAGAAAATAAGCAACATTTTTGGCATGTTATGCTTTATTATTTCAAGAAGGCAAAAATGCAACTGGAACACAAAAAGAGATTTGTGCAGTGGATGGAGAAGGGGCTGTGACTGATCAAATGTGTCAAAGGTGGTTTGTGAAGTTTCGTGCTGGACTTTTCTCTCTGGATGATGCTCCATGGTCTGGTTGACCAGCTAAAGTTGATAGCGATCAAATCAACACATTAATTGAGAACGATCCATGTTCTACCATGTGGGAGATAGCCGAATTCTCAAAATATCCCAATCAATAAAGTTATTGGTGAAAATGAAAAATGCATGTTTTATTTTATGGGAAAAAAACACATACTGAGTTTTCGGTCAGCCCAGTACCTTGAGAAATTGCCCAGAGATGTAGCATTATTATGCACATCCTTTTGCAAGACGGTGAGTACACTTTAATATTCTCACATTGCCCTAAACTTTCACAGCTGGCAAGAGGTAAATATTATATGCAGATCACTGACTTTTACTTTACCCATTATCTGGAGAACTTATATCATTTGACTATAGACTAAAATTTGTATGAAAAAATCTTCCTTTCATAAAATGTGCATATATTCTTTTGGTTCACAGGCTGGCACTCAATCCACTGAGCCACACCAGTCAGGGCAAAATGTGCATATATTCTTTTAAAGAATGTAGTTATTTACTTTAAGAGAGGAGAAGGGAAGGAGAAAGAATGGGACAGAAACATCCATGTGTGGTTGCCTCTTGGGCGCCCCCTACTGGGGACCTGGCCCACAACCCAGGCATATGCCCTGACAGGGAATCGAACCAGCAACCTTTTGGTTCGAAAGTGGCACTCAGTCCATTGAGACACACCAGCCAGGGCTAAAATGTGTGTATTTTAAAATATCAACCACACATGGATGTCTCTCTACCTCTCTTTCTCCCTGCCTTTCTCTAAAAATAAATAACCAAAATCTTAGAAAAAAATATTACCCCTTAACTCTCTTTTTTTTCCAGTCTTATTTGCTGTGACAATATTAACTAAGCCAGATAATCATGATCTCTCACTCAGAGAATGGAAACAGTATCTCGAGTATCTTGCTGTAATCTTGCATAGTATTTCCTCGGTCCAGTAAATCTGTAAACTGCCACCAAGATTTTCTTAGGAGACACTGCCCAAATCTCGTTGCTTAAAAATATTCGATAGCTGCTCTGGCTGGCATAGCTCAGTGGATTGAGCACAGGCTGTGAACCAAGGCATCTCAGGTTCGATTCCCAGTCAGGGCACATACCTGGGTTGCAGGCCACGGCCCCCAGCAACCGCACATAGATGTTTCTCTCTCTCTCTTTCTCCCTCCCTTCCCTCTCTAAAAATAAACAAATAAATTCTTAAAAAAATATATTCAATATCTGTCTCCTTACGTGCACAGCCATGGATGTCGACTTTATATATCAGAGAAAGAAAAAGATTGGCTATATTTAGAAATTGTTTTCACTCCCTCCTTGAAACACAGTTTTATTCTTCTCAGAAAAATATCCCCAACGCCGAACTGTGCAATTAAGGTGCCTGTTTCCCAACGGGAACAATGGGGACAGTCACAGCACCGTTTCTCATGTAGCCTCTTCCAGAATGTCAGTCGTTTCCAGAGTCTCTGGGTCATTAATGTGTAATCAACCTTAAACCTGTAGATAAGCGCTCCTAATTGGCACAGATTTTTTTTCTGACATCCTTCTTCCTAATTTCATTATGATTTTGTCGGCTGCATCTAATCTTCACTTGTTGTCCAGAGACCATGTTATGCCCCAAATGGATGCTTATGCCTTTCAAATTTGATTTACTCAAGAATGTGGTTTTGTCTCTTTTAAATTACAGCACTGTCTTTTGAGTGTTGTTTCTTTTTTTAAAAGACGTTGTACGTATTTATTTACTCGAGGAGGGGGGAATGAGAACGAGAGGGAGAGAAACATCAAGCAGTTGCCTCTCCTACACACCCTGACCGGGGATAGAACCTGCAACTCAAGTACGTGCCCGACCAGGAATCGAACCGGCCGACCTTTGACTTTGCCGGGACAACACCCAGCCAACTGAGACACACGGGTCAGGTCAGGGCCTTTGAATGGTCTTTCAACATAAAAGTGAAAACACATACCTTTATTAACTTCCCCATGGTAACTATGGCCCTCTTATAACGCATTCTTCATTGTCTCTGTGAAACCTTCCACAGGAGAAGGGCTCTGAAGCGGACCTCTGCAGGTGCCGGACAGCGGGGCTGGGTTCCGTGTAGATTGTTTCCTTAAGGTCTAGTGACAACTTTAGCAGGTTTGAAGGGAGTTTTAATTACTGTCTCTGTTAGCTGCACCAAGTATAGTGTTTCACAAATCTATACTACTCTACGGCGTTATTGAAGCTATTCTTATTTTTCTGAGGAGCCAAAAAAAAAAAAAAAAGTGTCCATGTAAAATGATATCTTCTAAGGAGAAACAGCTCCACCTAATGGCTAAGAAGTATATCATCCTTCTTTCTCACTTCCAAGTTTTCAAAAAGCTATCGTGAAAATGATTTTCCTGGTAAGGAAAAAAAAATCTCTTTTGCTTTTAATAAAATTATATCTAGCACATATATTTAAACAATATATATGCATACAGAAACACATAGGAGTATAGATACAGATATATAGATATATGGAGATATATGCCAACCTCAGTGGCTTTGGATCTCGGAAAGGTACCATCTTCTGCACCCTCTTTGCCTATGCCTCTTACGTGTATAGGGTTAGTTTAATGCCGCCAGGATTATTTAAAATTTATTCCAGCTAAAACCTGACAAAATGTTTGAAAGTGATCCACACTGGAAGCTGATACTTAGAGCTTGATAGGAACTTCAAAAACAGTTTACTGTATAGCATATCAAACCTCTGAAGGTGTTTGAAACTTGCTTAATGGTACGATGCGGTCATCTTAAAAAGTATTCCAAGTGAGCTTCCCTCTTGCCACTTTGTGGTCATTCTGGAAATTCCACCTCAGTGCCGGTCAGCAGGACAGGTTGTTGGCTGTAGTGGATTTTTCAATGAATGCGGAATCCAGTGTTATTTAGAAGTGTATTTCATAACCTTTAAATAGAAGAACTTTTAAGTTATCTCTTGTGACTTATTTCTAGATTCACTTCCGGGAGAGCCAGCAAGATACTTTACATAATTTTTAAGGGTTTCCGAATTTGTTGAGCTTTATAGTGTAATGGAGTCACTTTTAAAAATGTTCCATTTGGCTCTCTGCTGCCATCTCTTGTGCATCTTAAAAACAGGGTCTTTAGTGCCGGTCAGAAGGAGAACTTGTTTTGTATCATGGATCCTCTGTGGATGTTGAATCCGACTTGCTGATCGTGTTATCGAACTTCTTTATGTCCTTAGTTGTTTGGCGGGGAGTCTGTTGGTTATGAAAGAGGTGTGCTCCGTGCCCAAGTGAGGGTGTGGTGTCAAAGCAATCATGAGTACAAATTTGTCTATTTTTCCATGTAATTCTGCTGTATTTAATTTGAGTTTATGTTATTACATATATGTGAATTTAGAGCTTTCTTGTAAATGGAGCACATTGATAGGAGTGCAATTTCTATTCCCAGTAAGGTTTCTGTCTGAACATCTACGGTATGTCAAATACTGCTTATTTGTTTTATATTTGTATAATATATGTTTTCTCATCCCTTGACTTTCGATCTCTTTGCAGACTTACGTTTTAGGTAACTCTCAGTGTTTTATGTTATGAGTTTCTTTTAAAATTCATACAATTAATTTTGGTGGGTGGCATGAGGGAAGGCTTCAATATTTTTCCTATTTATTTGCCTCAGCATCATTGATCACATCATGCATCTTTTCCCGCTGATCTAGGGAAGCATCTTTATCATAGAAGATTTCTATATGTACTTGAGTCTGGTTTTTTTTTCTTTTTTTTACTTTCTGTTCTATCCCATCAATTTGTCTATTCTTGGGGCATTATAGCACTGTAACTTCATAACACAAAACATTTTCATCTCTTTTCTGGTAGCTTCTAGACATTGCTCTGCTATTTCAGAATTTTCTTTGGAGTTCTTTTTTACTGCAATGGCTGACCTGCAATGATTTTATTTATTTATCTTTAGAGAGGGAAGGGAGGGAGAAAGAGATAGAAGGAAACATCCATGTGCGGTTGCTGGGGGCCGTGGCCTGCAACCCAGGCATGTGCCCTGACTGGGAATCGAACCTCCTACACTTTGGTTCCCAGCCTGCACTCAATCCAGTGAGCTACGCCAGCCAGGGGGAAAAGCTTGTTTTAATGATAAAGATCTTGCTGATGTTCTCATCTGGATTATATTAAGTTTATCGATAACTTTGGGAAATAAGCATCATTCCGTGTTGCCGTGTCTCCAAGAACACAGTGTGACATAGCATTCTACAATTCTGTTTATGGATATTGTGCATATTCTTGTTCATCTTATCCCTGTGCATCTCACTAGGACACACTCTGTGTGAAACGATTAGAAAGCACTGTAATCCTTTTCTGACTAACCAGAGATCAGAAGCCAGCAGGAGGAAGGCTCCTGGTGCTGTCACTGCAATAGTCTAGGTTACTATTTTTTAACTGTTGTACTGATTAGGGGACTCCAGACCTGGAAAATTTTGACTTAAGGTAAAAAGTTCTAAATCTATCAGGTAATGTGTATGTTACAGCTTTTGTTCCAGAAACTAAAGATAAGGTCTGTCCTGGCTCCTGGGAAAACAGCCCACCCCCTGGTACACTGGTAGAAGATTATCGCCTGGGGACGAGTTGGAGGCATCCGGGCCTTTGTGTTCCAGGGAGAGCCAGGACAGGAATGTGGCAGATTCTGAATCTCAAAGCCCTCATCGCACTTTGTTTGTCCCCCGCCCCCCACTCTAAAAGGTCTGGCCTGGAAAGAAAAGACAAGATGGTTTGCCAAGTTGTGAACCCACCAATAAAAGATTCAGTCGCTGTCATTGCTTATGGGGTTTGGAAGTGACAGGTGTCTTCTCCGGTTACAGTACAATTGCTTCTAGGACACTTTTGCCCAAAATGTAAATGGCTTTTTTGAAGTTGACTTAAACAATAAAAGTAAAACAAAGTTAATTCAAATCCTGTGCCAATAAGCAAAAACTGCTATCTCTTTAAACATATACCATTCCAGAAAATTTCCCATTTCCTGTTTTCTACTCTTTGTGAATTTAATTTACTATTGTAGGTTCTTAAGAAAAATGCAAAACAACGGTTTTTAGCTTTTTCTCTAATATGGACACTTATGATCGTACATTTCCTCATAACTTTGTAAATTTAGTTTTTCTTATTATTCAGTTAACGTTATTTTCTAGCTCCAATGGTGATTGAATGTTGCTGTTATTAAGAAGTATTTTATAACTTTGGAATGTAAGGACTTTCCAGTTACCTTTTGTTCCTGATTTCCAGATGAACTGCAAAGAGAATGAAAAACATACTGTACATAATTTGAATCCTTTGAAGTTTGTTGAAATTTGCTTTCTGGTAAACTGAGGTCACTTTTTAAAACTTTCCAATTGTGCTTCAATGCTGCCATCTTGTGGAAATTTTGGGAACAACACCCTAGGACTTGCGAGCCGCGAAAGTGTTGGATGATCTACAAATGTGGAATTCAGTTTGCTGCTCCTACTCAGTTTTTTATGTCTTGGCATTACTGAGGGGGTCTGTTGCTTATGAAAAAGGAATGCTCTATTCCTGCATGAAAGGAATACATTAATATCTAAGACAGTTAGAAAATTGTATGTATTTCTTTGTAGCTCTGTTCTAGGTCGAGTTTGTTTTCAAGCACATATGAATTTGGATCATATTTTGGCCCCATCCTGTATATTTTTCTTAAGTCACTCACTTTGCATCTCTTGCACCCTTGCGATTTAAGTACTTCAGATGTTCTCCCAGTTTGCAGCTAGGATTCTAAGTATGCAAACAAGGTGTTTGGCAGAAGACTTTTTAATGGTATCAGGTATACATTACTTTTATCTATCTATTTATTTTAATACATTTTATTGATTATGCTATTACAGTGGTCTCATTCCCCTCTTCATCCCCCTCCACCCTGCACACCCTCTCCCACCCACATTCCCCCCCTTTAGTTCATGTCCATGTGTCATAACTTCTTTAGCTTCTACATTTCCCATACTATTCTTGTCCTCCTCCTGTCTATTTTCTACCTACCATCTATGCTACTTATTCTCCGTACCTTTTCCCCCTCTCTCCTCCTCCCACTCCCCTATTGCTAACCCTCCATGTGATCTCCGTTTCTGTGGTTCTGTTCCTGTTCTAGTTGATTGCTTAGTTTGTTTTTGTTTTTGTTTTTGTTTGAGGTGTAGTTATTCATAATTGTGAGTTTGCTGTCATTTTACTATACATGTTTGTTATCTTCTTTTTCTTAGATAATTCCCTTTAACATTTCATATAATAAGAGCTTGGTGACGATGAACTCCTTGAACTTGACCTTATCTGAGAAGAGCTTTATCTGCCCTTCCATTCTAAATGACAGCTTTGCTGGATAGAGCAATCTGGGATGTAGGTTCTTGCCTTTCATGACTTGGAATACTTCTTTCCAGCCCCTTCTTGCCTGCAAGGTCTCTTTTGAGAAACCAGCTGACAGTCTGATGGGAACTCCCTTGTAGGTTACTGTCTCCTTATCTCTTGCTGCTTCTAGGATTCTCTCCTTCATTTTTACCTTGGCTAATGTAATATGATGTGCCTTGGTGTGTTCCTCCTTGGGTCCAACTTCTCTGGGGCTCTCTGAGCTTCCTAGACTTCCTGGAAGTCTATTTCCTTTGCCAGATTGGGGAAGTTCTCCTTTATTATTTGTTCAAATAAGTTTTCCACTTGTTGTTTTTCCTCTTCCCCTTCTGGTACCCCTATAATTTGGATGTTGGAATGTTTCAAGATGTCTTGGAGGTTCCTAAGCCTCTCCTCATTTTTTGGAATTCTTCTTTCTTCATTTTTTTCCTCTTTGGTTGTTTCTTTCTTCCTTCTGGTCCACTCCATGGATTTGAGTCCCAGTTTCCTTCCCATCACTTTTGGTTCCCTGTGCATTTTCCTTCATTTCACTTCATTTTTTCATCTAATTTGTGACCAGATTCAACCAGTTCTGCGAGCATCCTGATCACCAGTGCTTTGAACTGTGCATCTGACAGGCTGGCTATCTCTTGGTTGCTTAGTTGTATTTGCTGTGGAGCTTTGATCTGTTCTTTGGTTCTGGCCTTTTTTTTTTTTTTTTTTTTTTGTCATCCCTGTTACATATGAGGGGCAGAGCCTTAGGTGTTCTTCAGGGTGGGTCAGCCCAGTCACTGGGTTGTGACGTAGTATGTGGGGGCGGGGTATGAGGGGAAACAATGGCACTTCAGTCCCTTCACCCACTTCCCCCAGTTATCAGGGCCTTTCTGGTGCTAATTCCCATGGCGGTGGGGGGGTTGGGGGGGTTGTGCATGTTCTAGGACCCCATGGGTCTCTCCAACACACTCTCCTGTGAGACTGGGAGTCTCTCCCTGCACCTCAGCCCCCACAGGTGTTTTCAGTCAGTGTCCCCAGGCTCTATTTCCCGACGCTGGGACCCTGGGTTGCGCAGTCTGTCTCACTGCCCAATGTCGCCTGGTGTATCTGTGTGCACGAACTGGGGCTGCCCAGACAGCCAGCACCTTGCTCGCAGCGCCTCGCTTCACAATCGCTGCCTCGCTGGGTGCGCCCCCTGTGGTCTTGCGCTCAGGATGCCTTGTGCGCCCGGTGCCACCACTTTTCGTGCAGCCACCCCTGTCCACCCAGCTGCCCGACTCCACCCCTCCTACTGGTCTGGATGATCGTGTCTATTTTAACTCCTTGGTTGTCCGACTCCCATACAGGTCAAATGTTCTGTCGGATCTGGTTGTTATCTTGTTTCTAAATTGATGCTGACCCTATTTTGCTTGTGTGAGGGGGCACAGTGTGTCTACCTATGCCTCCATCTTGGCCAGAAGTCCAGTGTACATTGTTAATGTATGTCTTCATTAAGCTGCCTGTCCACAGCTCTATGGGATTCCTGGCTGTTTCCATGTAAATGGACAGCTGCAACCTAAAATGAAGTGTGAGGCTGAAAGGGACTGGAGGCGAGAGGCGGGACGGGGTCCCCAGGAGGCAAATTTCAGCCGTGGGACCGAAGGAGAGATGCGCAACCGCGTGGTCGGGAGGTGAGCGAAGCACGGCCAGGGAGTGAGGTGAGCTGCGGGGCCGAGGGGAGCATTTTCCAGTTTTGTTCATACGGATCTTGCACATTCTTGTTAAGTTCATTCCTAGGCATTTTATCTGTTTCATTGCTGTTTGGTCCTTCCAATCATGTCTTTGACTGAGTATTTCTACATATAAAGAATATTTATGTATGCATGCTACTTTTCCCTCAACTTTAGTAAATTGTCTTATTGGGCATAGTTTCTAAGCTGATTCTCACAAGTCACAAGGTAAATAAGCTATCATGCAATACCGACGAGTACATTGTTGTAGCTGTAGAAGTTGTGTGGAAACAGTTGAAAGAAAGCAGAAAAACACGCAATGTGAGGAGTTGGGAAAATGTTTTTGCTAATACCAATTCATTCGTCATAATGAAATAGTAACAGGGGTGTGTGTCAGCACTTTAAATGAGCTTAGGGCCTGGATGTGTGCTGTCCTAGAAATCAGGAGTATATTGTGTGTGTCTCAGATTATCTTCGCCGGGCACAGAGGGACTCAGCATAGGGCACATGGGCACGTTTCCAAAAAGGAGAATGTCTGGTGGTGAATTCTGGAAAAGAGGCAGTGTGCTGTGGTTTCTTCATCACAGTGTGGTTCAGCCTCCTCTGGTACCAGGTCTGCCTTTGTCTCCTAACGGTTTTCGGGTGTCTTCCCAGCCTCGGACACTCCTCCCCAGTCTTTGCGGGATGGCTGGCATTTTTTGTTCTTTAACTTTCAGCGTCCAAGCTGCCCGTTCCAAGAAAGGCAGCATTTCAGATGTAGGATGCAGAGAGACATGCTGTTTCTATTCTAATGGACTCTTCGTGATACAGAGCAGGGTTTCTCATTCTCAGCACTGTGGACCTTTCGGGTCAGAGAATTCATTGTCCTGGGGGACTGTCCTCTGCATTGTAGGTGCTCATTAGCATCCAGTACCTCTATTCAGGGCACGCAGTGAACACCCCCCACGCTCTTCCCCTCAGGACAATCTGAAATGGCTCAGTGCATTTCATACAGTCCCCTCGGGGGCAAAAATCACCTTTGGTTGAGAAACACTGAGTTTGAAACTTTTATCATCTTTGGAACCAGAATGACCTGGCTCTGGTAGGCAGTGTTGTTATAATCATTTCAAATGATATTCTAGCTCCAATTGTGACTTATTTGGGGGAGTTATTTATAAGTGTATTTCAAGACATCTAAATACAAGGTCTTTCTAGTTACCTTGTTCCCCGTTTCTACATTAATGGCAAAAAGAACAATAAATGTCGTTTCTGTGAAAATTTTGGAACTTGCTTTCGTAGCACAGTACAGTCTTTAAAGCATCCCAAGTGTGCTTGAAAATAATATCTAATTTGCAGTTTTGGGGTACAGTGAAGTATTGATACATGCTGAATCCTATCTGATGCTTGTTATTGTGTCTGTCCTTACTGGTTTTTTGGTGGGGCCTGTTGGTTCTGAAAGAGGTGTGTTCTTTCTCTGGATGAGAGTGTGTTAAATCTCCTATTATGATTGTGAATTTGTCTATTTCTGCTTTTGGCTCTGTGCAATACAATTTTACTTTATTATTACATGCATGTGAATTTGGACCTTCCTAGGAAATGGAACTTAGTGAGGTGAAGTACTCTTCTGTATTTCAAGGAATGGTTTTTGTTGTCCAGTCTACTGCATGTTGTAATACCGATGTCATTTGGCTTATGTTTAATTAATATCACTTGTCCAGTTCTTTGACTGTCGACCTCTTTGTATCCTTTCATTTTCGGTAGCTGCAGTAGTTTTGTATTAGTTATGTGTAGCTAGGAAAATGCATAAGGAATTAGTTTTGGGGAAGGGTGTCATGTAGGGGTCCAATATTTTTCCAGTATAATTGCCCCAATCTGATTTGTTGTGTTATTCACATTCTTTCCTCTGGTCTAGAGAGGGGTCTTTTTTTAAAAAAAAATTTTATTTATTTTATTTTTAGAGAGGGAAGGGAGGGAGAAAGAGAGAGAGAGAGAGACATCAATGTGCAGTTGCTGAGGATCATGGCCAGCAACCCAGGCATGTACCCTGACTGGGAATTGAACCTGCAACACTGGTTCGCAGCCCATGCTCAATCCACTGAGCTACGCCAGCCAGGGCTGATTCTAAGTAATTTTAAGAAACAATTATTGCAGAGTGATTTATGGGCAGTGAACAGGGGCAGTGGTCCTCAGCGCTGTGGTTTATCACAGTGTGGTGCAGTCTCCTAAGGTGTCACATCTTCCTTGGCTTCTGAGCTTTCATGGGTGTCTTCTCAGCCAAGGACATTCCTCCCCAGTCTTTGCAAGAAGGCTGGCATTTTCGTAACAGGGTGCAGCCCAGAGGGGGGACCCAAATAGGGATTTGGAATGGGGTCCAGAACTCAGGGTGTCCAGGAAACATTAGAAAGCTATATAGGATGTCCTCCCCTGCCCCACAGGTGTGAGTTGGGGGAAGGGACACATGGAGCAGGGCCATTGAGAGCTGTTTTGCATAGCAACAGCTTTGCAGCTAACCTCTGGTGTGGTCATTTAACATATCTATAGCCTTTGACTGGTTTCATGGATATGTTAAGTAGCTGTGGCCCTGCTCTGAGCCAGGGGGATGGAAGCGACTTCCACCCAAGATGTAACTGGAGGGCAGCTCTCCCTGGTTCCAGCACATGAGTGACAGCTTGGAGAAGATTGGTTCCATGTCATGGGGCCACACCTGCCCAGACTCACGGATGACAGCCCAGTAAACCTGGAAGAATACAGGAATGCTGGCAGGTATAGCTGATCATAGGAGGAGTCGGAAATGGGGGTGCAGAGGAAGATTGGCACAGGGATTTAAACCCAGACTCAGCAGACAAGCAAGAAGAGAGCCACATGGCTTTGGCGGAGTGGGGACCACATGGCTTTGGGGTGCTCCCTTTTGCCACGTGGTTTAGGAAGCAGGAAGACTTTGCCTGGAAGGAAAGGGGTGAAAAGGCTCTCGTTGGCGGGGCATGAGAAGGTGCCACACGGCTTTGGATTAACTGGAGATCCTGACGGTGACACAGCTGATGGTGCCGGGAGCCTGAACCACGGACTTCTGCTTCTTTTCCTGAGATACGGTACCCCAGACTAGAGCAGAGGGAGAAGGAAGGACTGTGTGCATCTGTGGGTACCCTAAAGGACTTGAGTGTTTTAGTGAAGATGTTAAGTCACTACTTGAAGTCTGTATAGCTTTAAATAAATATTTCCTTTCCTTTTCTCACATCTCTGGCATTGAGAGACGTTTTTCCTCTGGAGAGGGGCTTAGTGGGGGGCTCCTTTCAGTAATAGTATAACTTAGTGGGGGGTCCTTTCAGTAATAGTATACCACACACCCCCTTGGGTCTGTTCCGTAACAGTTTTATTTTCATTTTTTGTTGTTGTTCTGTAGCTCTCAGCCTCCAGGCTGCCTGTCCAGAGAGAGGCGTGATTTCAGATCTAGGGTGCAAAGTCACATGCTGTTTGTATCCTGATTGACTCTTCATCTTGCTTCATGTAGAGTAGGGTTACTCACTGCTACAAGATTGGGAGATTTGTCTCCACATTGTAGGTGCTTATTAGCATTCATTACTTCTATTCCCTGCATGTTAGTAACTGCCTGCCTAGCCCCACCCTAAGGGCAATCTGAATGGTTTCCATACCATGTGCCAAATGTCCCCTTGGGGACAAAGCCTAACTTTGGTTGAAAATCATTGATCTTGAGGCTTTAATTGTTTTTGGAACCTGAGAGATCTGGCGGTGGTAAGGTTTATTTTTACTATGACTCTGTGCAAATCATTTTCTAACTGCAATTGTGATTTATTTGGGTGTGGTACTTAGACATTATTTCTTCATTTATAAATATACATACTTTCTAGTTCTCTTTTGTTACTGATTCTTAGATTAATAGTAATGGGAGCAAGAAACATTTTATATATATATAAATTTCAATCCTTTGAAACTTCCTTTATATCACAATACGGTCAGTTTTTTTAAAGTTCCAATGATGCTTTGAAAGCATCTGTAATTTGCACTTTTGGGGTGTAGGGAAGTATTTATACATGTTAAATCCAGTTTGCTTCTTATGTTATTTTTTTATATTTTTATTATATTTTTGTGGGCCTCATTGGTTCTGCAATAGAACCTGGGTGAGAGAGGTTTGTTAAATCTGATATTATGCTTATGAATTTGTGTATTTTTTCCATGTAGCGCTGTTTTGTATAATTTTGAGTTTATGTCATTAAGTGAATACAAATTTGAAACTAACTGGTAAATTGAATTTATTGAAAGTGAAGTACTCCTCTTTATGGTTAGTAGTGCTCTTTGGCCTTCAAGTCGACTATATGTTATTACATGCTTTTTATTTGTTTAATGTTTGTGTAGTATCTCTTTTCCCATTCCTTCATGTTTGATCTGTTTGTATGTTTTACATAGCTCTCACTGTTTCATATTAGCTGTGAACGACTATTAAAATCAATAAGGAATTGGTTTTGGTGGAGGATGTAATGTAGAGGGTCCCATACTTTTCCATTGAGTTGTTCCAATACCTTTTACTATATAACAAATATCTTTCCACTGATTGAAGGACATTTTTTTAAAAGGTTTATTTATTTATTTTTAGAGAGGGAAGGGAGGGAGAAAGATGAATGTGCGGTTGCTGGGGGCCGTGGCCTGCAACCCAGGCATGTGCCCTGGCTGGGAATCGAACCTGCGATACTATGGTTCGCATCCCATGCTCAATCCACTGAGCTACGCCAGCCAGGGCCCGAAGGACATTTTTTATCATGGAAAATTTCCATCTGATTTTGCATTTCTGTCCCATCAGTTTGTCTGTTCAGAAGGCATTATCACACTGTTCTAATTACTGTAGGTCTATTATACAACACAGTTTTCTATCTGGTTGGGCTACTTTTTCTTCATTACTTGGCTCTTTCAGAATTCTCTTTTCATTTTTTCATTTTCACAGGTGAAATGATGGCAGTTTCAGTTTTAAAACCGTTGGTGATATTTTAAATGGCCTCGAGTTAAATTTATAAACAACGTTGGGACATTGGCATCGTTGTTTTGTATATCCAAGAGTACGAGGTTGTTTCCCAGTTGTCGAGGTGTTGTTCAATGGGTGTAATTTGGAAATTTTGGTCGCACAGGCCATGGACATTCTTGGTAAGGTTAATCTTAGGTATTTAATGTTTTGTTGCTATTGGTTTTCTTTTTAAATTGTCTTTAAGTTACTTTTTCTATTTGCATATAAAGGCTATTTATTTCTGTGTGGTATTTCCCCTCACTGTAATAAATTCTATTATTTGTAATCGTTACGTTGCTTTTCAAGATTTATCAAGGTAAATAAGCTGTCACGCGATAATAAAATTGCATTACTCTAGTTATGTTAAAACATGTAAAAACAGCTAACACTTGAAAGACAATATGAAGACATGAGGTAATGTGAGGAGTCAGAAAAAATTTTGTTGGTGGTAAGTTCATTAATGATGAAATAAAATAGGAACAGGAGACTTATTTTTAAGTGGGTTCGAGGCTTGGACCCCTGGTGTTGTAGAACTCAGAAGGGGTTTGTAAGTGAAATGGCGCCCCCTGGCGGTTACCTGAGGAACTCACGACGTGGCAAATGTCTGCATTTTTGATAAGGGAGGTTTTAGCTGGCGAATTTTGGAATGTGGGAAAGCAAGAGTATTGACTTTTAGTGACGTCGCAGAACAGTTGTTCAGGAGTGACGCGTGAGCAATGACGAGAAAGCCGTCCTCCTCGGCCGCCTGCAGCGCTTCACCACCGTGACTCAGTCTCCCCAGGTGCGTGGTGCCTTCCGCCTGCTGCGCGTGGGCAGGTGTCCGCGCAGCCTGGACGCTTCCACCGCGTCTCAGCCACACGCCCGGCCCTTCGCTGCCATTTAGGTCTCAGCGTCCACGCTGCTTCTTCAGAAAGAGGTTTTTTCCCCTGATCACTCATGCTTGTGTCTGAACATCCTGTTCTTTTTCTTCGCAGCACTCACCTCCGTGTGAACGAATGTATTTACTTCCTACCTCCGTGCGCAATGAGCTCCAGAAGGCATGTGTGTCCCTCCCACCAGTGTGCGTCCCCCATGGCTCACGAGACACCGGTCCCCAGGCCTGACCCCAGCAAATGCTCCACTGGTGGTGACCGAGGGAACGCGCTCCCTTCCTCTGGTCCCGTCCACCCTCCCTCCTCACGGGGGTGGGGCCGCTGGCCTCCCTGCTGTTCAGAGCCCTTGGGTTCAGGTCCCTCCTTCGACCCAGCCTGGCCCCACCCTGGCCCGCCCCTCCCCTCTCTTCCCTCCGGGCCACCGCGCAGGGACGCGCCTGCGGAGGACCCATGCGGGCGCAGGGGCGCAGCGATACCCCCACTGCGCCGGGTGTCCCGCGCGCTGGGGTCGCAGCGGCTCCGAGATCCGCAGGGTGGCGCCTGGCGGTCCTGGCAGCCTGCTGCTCCCTCAGCTCCCCCAGGCCGCGTCTGCTGCTGCTGCTGCTGCTGCTGCCACGAGGTTTAAAGATTTAAGGAAAAGTACCCATTCTCAAACCAATGGGGACGCGAATGACGTGCGGAAGAGTGTATTCATTCATCCCTTGCATGTGACACTTCTACCTTTCAAAGGTGTGCATGAGCAGGACCGAAGATTGATGTTTGGTAGGCTGATGTGAAGCTGATTTTTTAAAGAATCCAAAACAGAAACCAAACCAAACCAAAACCTATGGTTTCCCCACACCTGCTTCCCCACACTCCAGAATGTCCTGTCTACCTGATCTGACCCTGTGGTCTGGCACTCATTCGTACTCGTGCACATGTGAAATGTCGAGTATCTTGTATTGACCTGATGATGTTACTTTGATTACCCCACAGCTGTTAGAGCTGACGAGGTTTGTGGAAAATCATCCCTTTTTAATCCCCGCCCCCAGTTTTGAAAAGCTGGCAGTGTGGAATGAATGATGAGACGGTGCTAACTCCTGAACCTGTTTGCAACGGAGAGATCATGGACGTCTGCCTCCATGGTCAGCATCCTTTTTGTTCACTCTGTCTTTGGCCCATTGCTGCTGGGCTTGGCAAGATTTTGAAGTCTGCATTTAGAGAGACATGGGTTTTATCTTATTGAATCACAGGTTTGTTACAATGGGAGGATCCGTTTCAGTTCCTGTCTCTGGCCTCTGGCAACCGGGCCCCAGCGTCTGGCTCCAACTCCCAAGTCTGGTCATGGCATCCTGGTTACAGATCTGTGTCCTGTGTCCAGGGCCTGTGCTTCAGAGTCAAAATGAATTCGGTTGTGGGTCTGCAGTCTTGCACCTCTTAGGATGTGGCATTGTGTCCTGGGTTTGCCTGCAAGGTCCACGTGCAGATGCAGATTTAGGTTGTGGTGTATGGAATCTGGCATTATGAGGGTCCGATGTCAGTCCCCGGCATCTGGTGTTTGATCTTCAGACCTCATGGTCTGGCTCGGGGAGGGCACACGGCTTTGGGTTTCGGGGTTTTGGGCCTGGAGTCCTGGTTTTGGTTTGGGTCCACTCCAGGGTCCAGGTTTCGGAGTCCAAGGTCTGTGTCCAAGGTCCTGAGTTTGGCTCTGGTGTCTGGTGTCTGTCAACCGATAGTCCTTGTGTCAAATTCAACTCCAACAGGAGTCCCCAAGTGGATGGAGTTGAGACAGGCCAAAGTCCTCAATGTTAGAAAAGAGGTCAAACCCTCGAGTCAAAGGACCCAGCATGCAGTTTGTTGAGCACACATGCGCCTCCCCTTCTCTTCTTTGCTGTGTATCTTCGCTTTGTTTCTCCGTATCTGCAAAGGTCCTCAGGAGACTTGCGGCCAGGGGAGCAGTGGGCAGCGGCAGCTCCATCCGGGCTCACCCCGATCCTGTCTCCAAGGACCTTTGTGTCTAACTTCTGCTTCCCCAGAGCAGCTCCACCTACGCTCGCTCTTGTTGCTGTGATTTCGCCTGTTCTATCTGAAGCCCCTTCTTTGGTTCACTGTCCTTAGATTTAATATACAAACTCTCAAAATTCCCTAGCTTTGTGTGTGAAATTTTTACTGCACGAAGTCAAGAATCTACACACATGAGTCCTTGCCAGGGCAAATCCCCCTTGGGTCCAGTCCCTTCTCGGTGACAGAATAACCAAATTTTGTGTATTCATTTACCTGTAGCTGGACATTTGAGTACTTTCTACCTTTCAGTTGTTAACAGTGCTGTTATAAATAAACATGTATAAATTTGTTCTTACATTTGTTTTCAATTTCTCAGCTGTATATTTCCAAGTAGAGTTCTTGAACACAGTAGGATAATTTTTTTGACAAAATGCCAAACAATTTTATACAAGATCTGCAATATTATACATTTACAAAAGAAATGGTCAATTGTTCTAATTTCTGTTTGTGATTATAAACATTTCTCAGTCTTGCTTTCTCATTATAGCATTTGTACTGTGTGGGAAGCGGTATCGTGCCGTGATTTAGCCATTGAACATCTTTTCTGGTATTTTTTTTTTACCACTTGTATGAATACCTTCTCTTTAAAAGGAACTATTCAAGTACTTTAAAAGTATAGATGTCTGTCCTGCATGGTGTGGCTCAGTGGATTGAACGCAAGCCTGCGAACCAAAGGGTTGCTGGTTCAATTCCCAGTCAGGGCACATGCCTGGGTTGTGGGCCACGTCCCCATTAGGGGACGCATGAGAGACAACCACACATTGATGTTTCTTTCCCTCTTTCTCCCTCCCTTCCCCTCTCTAAAAATAAATAAATAAACTGTTTAGAATAATATAAGTGTCTCTTCGCTGATGAGTCATAAAGTTCTTTGTTGTGGAAGAGTCTGATCGAAAGTATAATATGCAACCATTTCTTCAATTCCACGGGTGGTCTTCTGACTCTGCAAATAGCTTCTCCTGCTACCCAGAATTTTTTTAATCAAGAGGACATCACATTTCCTCATTTACTTTGATCGATTTTGCTTTCGAAGAGTATGCCTTGTTATGCCCACAGCAGCCTCCTGTATCTCATGTCTAACGTGCATCATCATTGCATCGTTTGTTTGATTTAATATAACTTTTTTTTTTACAGAAACCTAGTTTATGGTTTTAGACATGAGAGGATTGCATTTCAAGGGTTTACAGGTTTCAGTAGGAGGGCACACTGTTCTCTGTGGTATGATGTCCAGAGCCAGGCATCTGGAGTCAGTGACAGGCTTCAGGCACCCGGTCTGGTGTCTGGTGCGTGGCATGGTTCGGGGTTAGGATTAGGGGTTGGGGTTGTGGTGGATACTATGACTGGTCTTTAACCTCATTCGAAACCATCATTTAGTCTGTATTATGACAGGTGTCCTATCAGTGTGTGATCAAAAAATCTCACCACAAGTGGTGACCATATGGTTGGCCATTTTCACAGTGAAGATGCATGCACAAAAGCAGCATTTTTGGTCCCTTGGGCTTAGTCATTTCAAGGAAGGTACAAGGGTAACTAAGACAAGAGAAGATCTGTGGTGTGTGTGGAGAAGATGCTGTGACTGACCGAACTTGTCAGAAGTGGACTGCGAAGTTTCATGCTGGAGATTCCTCCCACAGGCAGGCAGACCAGGGGCAGTGGAGAGCCCTCAACGGCAGACGTTCACTGAGGACAGAGCACGTCATGGCAGGTGGGAGACAGGCAGCACGTTCAAAGTTTCCTAATCGGGCTTCAAAAATCATTTGTTCCAGCTTGGTTATGTTCATTGCTTTGTTGTGTGGGTTCCACAGAAGTGAAGTGGAGTGGTGGGGGACCTTTCATGAGTGGATTTCCACAAGGGGTTCTCCGCTGAAATGTAAGGAAAATGTTCCGTTTCCAGGAAGTTAGTGTGTGTGTGTTTGTGTGTGTGTGTGTGTGTGTGTGTGAGAGAGAGAGAGAGAGAGAATCTTCAATATTTGAGAATAATGTGGAGTGGGAGAGATTGAGGGCAAACAAAGGAATCACCCCCAGCAGCCCCTCAAAAGGGAGGTCTTCATCCAAAGAAGGTGATGATGCCCTGGTGGTGGATTCGGGAGGGAGTCCTGCAGGGGGAACTCCTGGGAAAACCAGCACCGTTACTCTCAACGGGCACTGCTCCCAGATGGACCAACTGGAAGAGGGAAAGGGTCTGCAATTTGTGAGCGGAAGACACATGAGCTTCAAAATAAGGTGGGAGCACATGTTTCTCTTTGGTGACCAGGGAAAAACACTTCCAGCCTGGCTGCGCAGCTGTGATCCATCCGCAGTGCTCACAAGACCTTGCACCTTCCAATGACCACTTAGTTCGTCTCTGCAAATTTCTCTTACTGGAGAGAAATTTGCATTCCCTGGAAGACTGCAGAAGGCACCTGGAAGAGTTCTCTGCTCTGAAAGAGAACAGTGTTGTGGAATGGTGAAGTTGCCTGAAAGATAGCAGAGGGCAGTGGGACAAAAAAACCACGACTGTGTTTTGTAGTCACATTTTGCGGGGCGGGGCGGGGGGGGGGGGGGGGGATGAAAAGTGCCTGTCCTTGCATCTCACAGTAAAAAGCAAAGCAATCTTTCAGCCAAGCCACTATTGGGATATGCGTCCCATCTGTCGGTCTCTGCTACCATCTTGTGGCTGCTTGGGGGAATGACACCTTAGTGCAGGTCAGCAGGAAAAGTGGTGGTTTGCGATGGAATATCAGTGATTTTTGATATTAATGTAATTTTGAAGACGTCCAAATGTCAGGATTGTTCAGTTACCATGTAACTAGTCTCCATATATTTGCCATTGGAGCAATAAGCGTGTTTTATGTGATGTTCTTTGAACTGGCTTTGTAACAGAATAGAGGCAGGTTTTTACAAGTGCCATGTTTGCTTGAACATCGTTTGTAATTTGCTTTGTCTGTTGCAGCTTCCTTAAATAACACAGAGGTCAAATTTATTTAAAAATCTCCACCACGAGGTAAAAAAAAAAAGGAAAGGAAAATACAAGTGGCTTCACTTTATGTACGCTCCCCTCTGGACATGTGTACAGGCTAGTTTCCTGCACTTTGCCTGGACTTTATCTGGTATTTTAGTTCCCGGAAAAAAAGCGAAGGAAACTTTCTGTGAAGCCAATGTTTCGAGTGTCGGTCTCTGCTGCCGTCTTGTGGTCTTTTTGGTGAATGACATCTTAATGCAGGTCAGCAGGAAAAGTGGTTGATAATGTCAGCACTTTGCAGGTTAAGGACAGAGGGAGCGATGAACACGTCTCGTGTGACGTTTGTTGGAACTGGCTTTGTAGCGTGCTAGCATCAGGCTTGGACAAGCTGCAGGCGTGCCTGAAAATTATTTGTAATTTGCTTTGTCTGTTGCAGCTTCATTAAATAACACAGAGGTCAAATTTATTTAAAAATCTCCACCACGAGGTTAAAAAAAAGGAAAGGAAAATACAAGCGGCTTCATTTTATGTACGCCCCCCCTGCCGGACATGTGTATAGGCCAGTTTCCTGCACTTTGCCTGGACTTCATCTGGTATTGTAGGTCCCTCTTACCGGATGAAAAAAGCGAAGGAAACTTTCTGTGAAGCCAATGTTTCGAGTGTCGGTCTCTGCTGCCGTCTTGTGGTCTTTTTGGTGAATGACATCTTAATGCAGGTCAGCAGGAAAAGTGGTTGGTAATGTCAGCACTTTGCAGGTTAAGGACAGAGGGAACAATGAACGCATCTCTTGTGACGTTTGTTGGAACTGGCTTTGTAGCGTGCTAGCATCAGGCTTGGACAAGCTGCAGGCGTGCCTGAAAATTATTTGTAATTTTATTTGTCTGTTGCAGCTTCCTTAAACAATGAGATAAGTAAAGTTGATTTAATCTTCTCTACCAAGGTGTAAAATAAAACCTAAAATGTATAAATGAAATAACAGTGCCATCATTGTATGTATCTGGCCTTAGGGACATGTCTTTGGGCTCTTTTTCTCTTCTTTGTATAGATGTTCTGCACTCCTCATAGGGGTGCAGAACTGTTACATTTCTGTTTTTAACATGTGCATTTAAGGATGAAAATTTCCTTGTCAAGTTTTGGTACATAGTGTGTTAAGCAGATTTCAGTTAAAGTTATTGTGTATCTCAAACGGTGGTTCATTCTGGAGATTATTTAGGTGTCTGTTTCTTAAATACCAAGCAACAAAAGTTTCCAGTCACCCACTTTCAGTGAATTCTAGCTTAAGTGATATGAGAGCAAGAAACTCACTGTATATGATTTCAGTGCTGTGATACTGGGTGAAGCCTGCTTTATACCAGGTTGGCCAAACACTCAGTTTGGTCCCCCACCAACCCCACCTTCACTCCACCATTATGTGACTCAGGTTATATACTTGTCTTTAACTTTATTTGAAACCCTTTGGCTAAATTGTATCATGACAGATACCATATCAGCGTGTGTTTAAAAAAAACTCATCAGAACCGTTGAGTATATGGTCATTTTCATACTGAAGATGGATGAATAGAAGTAATATTTTGAGTACATTATACTGTGGCACATCAAGAGGGTTAAAAGGCCAGTTAAGTAGAATACAAGATTTGTGGCTTATAGAAGAAGGTGATGTGATGGATCGAGCATGTCAGAAGTGGTTTGCAAAGTTTCTTGCCGGAGATTTCTCATGTGAGGGTTCCTCACATGTCGGATGGACCAGTCGCAGTTGATAGCCATCCAGTCCAGACATTAATTGAGGACAGATCACATTATGCCACACTGGAGCAGGTGACATGCTCAAAAAACCCTAAGCAAGCATTAAAAATCATTTCCACCAGTACGGTTACATTAATCGCTTTCATGTTTGGGTTCACAGAAGTTAAGGGGGGAAGAGGAGGGATCCCTGCCTGACCACATTTCCACATCAGATCGTCTGCTGATAAGCAAGGAAAACGTTGCGTTTTGAAGACATTGTGGACAGGGGGATGAATCGTTGACATTTGACACCAATGTGGACTGGGGGAGATATTGTGGGCACACGAAGGGAAACACCAGCAGCCACTGCAAAGTGTGGTCTGCATCCAAAGGAGGCGATGCTGTGGACATGGTGGGATCATTAGGGAGTCCTGTACTAGGAGCTCCTCGCCAGAAACCAAGTGGTTGCTTCTAAGAAATACTGCTCCCCATTGGACCAATGGAACTCACCGCCCCAGGGAGAGTCCTGAATTTGTCAACAGAAGACGCATAACTGTCCATCAGGGAAAGGTGAGAGAGCACATTTCTCTTTGGTGACCAGGGGAAACCAGTTTCAGCCTCACTGGACAGTCCCGATCCATCTGCAGTACTCACGAGACGTTGCAACCTCGGATTGCCAGTTATTTCAGCCTTTCCAAAATTCTCTTAGTGGAGGAAAATTTCCAATTTGTGGAAGACTACAAAAGGCAACTGGAAGAGTTAGGGTACTGTGCTCTAAAAGATAAGTGTTGTGAGCAGATGGAATGGCGAAGTTGGCAGAACGATAGCAGAGGGCAGTGGAACTAAATGGTGAAACTGCTGTGAAGTCACATTGTTGAGGAAAATGAAAAAAAAATGTGCCTGTTATTGCATTGTACCAAACAGTATTGAACAAGCAGAGTTCAGTACGTTGGTCTCTTCTGCCGTCTTGTGGTCATTTTGGGGAATGACACCATAGTGCGGGTCAGCAAGAAAAGTGGGTGATCCCAGTAGAAGACTATCAATGACTTTGGGTGACAGTGTTATTTACAAGTGCATTTGAAAACGTCTAAATGTCAGCACTTTCCAGTTACCTTGTGACTGGTTTGCAGGTTAAGGGCAAAGGGAGCGAGGAATGTGTTTTATGTGACCTTTGTTGGAACTGGCTTTGTAGTAGAGTCAGGTTTTGACAAGTTGCAGGTGTGCTTGAAAATCATTTGTCATTCTTTCATCTGTTGCAGCTTCCTTAAAAATTGCAGAGGTAAAATTTTTACATAATTATCCCCCAAGGGGTACAAAAGAAAGCAAAGTAAAATATTCAGCACCATCCGTGTCGGTACGGTTATTACCTCCTTTGCCTGGACTTCGTTTACCATTTTAGGTTCTTTGTATGGGTGCAAGCCTCGTCCTTTTCCGGCTTCTGCTTCTAGCCTGTGCATTCCAGAATGAAGATTTCTTTCTCAAGCATCGGTAACTGGCATCTTTAACATCATTTAAGTGAAATCACCGTGTCATTCAAAAGTGGTTCATTTTGGAGGTTCTGTAGGAGTCTGTTTCAGAAGTCCTGAAGAATAGAAGCTTCTCCTCATCCATTCCCTGTGAATGCTAGCTTAAGTGCTATGAGAACAAAAGACATACCGTATAGGATTTCAAGCCTGTAATACTGGTTGAAGCTTGCCTTAAATGGGGTTGACCAAACAGTCTGTTCAGCCAAAAAGTCCATTCAGCCAATAAGTCTGTTAGGCCCCCAACCCACTTCCACTGATGCCCCCACCCCCCCATGACGTGGTTCTGGTTGCCCACACTTGCCTTTATTGTCCTTCAAAACTGTTTTTGTCAGACTGTGTCATACAGCTGTGTTAACAGCGTGTGATAAAAAAAATGTCATCACAACTGGTAAATGTGCATGTGGCCCTTTTCCCACTGAAGACACATGACTGTCAGCAACATTTTGGGCCTCGTAGGCTTGTCCTTTCAAGAAAGGTACAAAGGTACAAAGTGTAAAGCAAGAAAGGATCTGTGGTGTGTATGCAGAAGGTGCTGTGACTGACAGAATGAGTCAGACGTGGATTGGGAGGTTTCACGCCAGAGATTTCTCCTGCGCAGTTGCCCCATGGGTCGCCCCATGGGTCTCGCAGACCAGGGGCAGTGGAGAGCCCTCAGTGGCAGACGTTCACTGAGGACAGCCCATGTCACGGCAGGTGGGAGACAGGTGACACACTCCAAGTATCCTGATCAGGCTTCGGAAATCACTTGGCACCAGCTTGGTTACTTCTCTCACTTTGCCGTTTGTGCTCCACGGGAGTTAATCCAGGTGGTGGGGGATGCTCCCTGACCACATTTCCACGTGCGGTCCACTGAAACGTAAGGATAACATTCTGTTTCCATGAACATTATGGGTCAGAGGGAGGTTGAATCGTTGGTATTTGAGAATAGTGTGGAACTGGAGAGATTGTGGGAAAGCCAAGGAACCACCACCAGAGACGCCCCTGCAAGGAGCGGTCTTCACCCAGAGGAGGTGATGATGCCCTTGTAGTGGGTTTGGGAGGGAGTCCTGCAGAAGGAGTTCCTTGCTGAAGGGCAGCAGGTCACTCGCAGTAAGTACTGCTCCCCATCAGACCAACTGAGAACACTGCCCTAGGGAAAGTTTTGGGAATTTGTCAGCAGAAGACATGTAAGCCTCGGGATAAGGTGAGAACACACGTTCCTGTTTGCTGACCAGGGTAAAACGGTTCCAATCTGGCTGTGCAGTCTTGATTCATCCGCAGTGCTCACCAGACCTTGCCCCTTGCGTGGATATTTAGTTCAGTCTTTCCAAAACTTTGTTTCTGGAGAGAAATTTGTATTCCCTGGAAGACTGCAGAAGGCACCTGGAAGAGTTCTCCGTGCTGAAAGAGAACCATGTTGTGGGACTATGGAACGGGGAAATTACCTGAAGGGTGGCAGAGGGCAGTGGAATGGGCCTCAGTCATTCTCTGGGAAGTAGATGGGAGGGACAGCCCAGTCTCGCCTTTGCCTCTTGAGGCCAAGGGGGGAGGGCATCAGGGGACATCAGTAGTCCATCTGGTGCCCAGAGAGAGCTTCCCGAGAGGACAACAGGAGAGAGGCCACAGCACAAGCCTAACTGTCCAGTAAGCCCAGCGGCTGTCAGCGCCACACTGACCTGCGGGAAGGGCTTGGGTTTGCTGCGTCCTGCCCTTCCATTACCAACCACAGCACCTGAGGCATCTTGGGCACCCCCAGTAGAAGGCATCACCTGGGCAAAAAGCTGCAAAGCCAAAGAGAAGTAGGCCAGGGCACAGAGGACAATGCTTGTGGTCCCACCCAAGAGCTACCACTCAGCGTCGTGTTTCTCCTCTGCTCCCCAGAAAGCAGTGCCCCCAACCCCCACCATGGACTCAAGGATTTTGAAACACCTTCCTCAGCACAAGAAGACTGAGAGCAGGAGGCTGACATCCTGCGAGGCCTGAAGGTGGAGTGCACTTTCCCCTTAAATGCAGGACACTGGAGAGCTCCCCTGGGCCCCGAGCCCACTGCACACACTGCACACTCACGTCTGTGCCAGAACTAGGCTGACGTGTGCTGTACAGACTCTTCCCAGAAACACCATTCTTGTCCAGCCAGGGGGGTTGGTGAAACCTCAGCCCAGCCCGGGGTGTGGGACTCAGTGTAACTGTGGAAACTGAAGGAAGACGTTCAAGGCATGTGGAAGGGAAAGAGCCTGCTGAGGAAGTCAGACAGGGTTCTGTACTGTTTGTAAAGGAAACCGGTGTGCAGGTGTGTCCGTGTGCGCATTCACCGAAGCTCTAATTTGCTGTGTTAATTGGTGTGCCTTCTGGATTATGGAATAATGGGTGCTTTTATTTCCTGTACATCCCAAACTCACTTTATTAAAACAATAACTGCATATTGTTAGGGAAAAAAAAAACCCAATAATGTTCTCATCAAATATGAGAGCCTGCAAAAGATCTTAAGAGTGCAAATTTCACAATGTTACAGCAGTTTTCTCCAGGTGATGAGATTAAAAATCTTTTAGTGTAAGAAATTATTTTTTTAAAAGCCTTTTTTAGTAACTTTTATGAAGTCTGGCATTTGAAGACAGCATCTGTGGGTAACATACCTCCCCAAGGGCGGCTCTCAGAGGCTGGGTCAGGAACTTTCCAGGGCAGTTAGGACTGGGGCCAGACCAGGGGCCAGACCACTGACAGACAGGGCAGGGTCTGGATGTCAAGACCAATCTGCCAAATTTCTGAAAGGCTTACCTGACCCCAGCTTAGAGGGCAGGGAGCTGTTGTTTGTGGCTGACCATTCTGGCCAATGACAATGACCCCTCAACAGCCCAGCTATGGTCCCCAAGCCAGCCCACAGCTCCCTTACCTGGTTGGCAGACAATCAGAACATAAACCAGGTGGGACTCGCCAGAGCTGCGGTGGCCATTGTAGTCACAGAGTCAAATGTGTGATGGAGGCAGGTGGCCATGCTGTCCTGTCCCCTCAGCCACTGATGTCCTTTTTGCCCAAGGACTATTGACCTGCCCCATCCATGTCCATCACAGTGTCATGTGGAGGAGTTGGGAAGCCGGCAGGTGCAGCCAGCATGGCCTTGGAGGCATACCAGGTGTCATGGGGACAGGACAGCGACCTCAGCTGCCTGTCAAGGGCAAGAGACTCAGAATGCAGATGTCAGGCTGCCCTCCCTTCTTGGAGGGTCCACTTCAAAAGCAGAACGATGGATGCCAGCCGCTGAGTTGGTGGGCGGGAGGTGTGTGTAAACACCCAGCTCCCTGCACAAGGTGGTCTGAGACCGAGTGAACTATGCAAGCAAGGCTGAAACAAAAGGGCCTATTTATGACTTAGCTTTGAGAGCCACACACCATTTTCACAACGCAGATCACCCTGGTTGTGTGAAGGAGGGTCTGTACAAGGGCAGGGGTGACAGCATGTGGACTTGGGGGACACCTTGGAGGCTGGCAGCTACACTAGGAATGTGGTTTGCTGCCGGAGGGGAGGGAGAGCTCCAGGGTCTGTCCTGATGGGGTGGTAGTGACCATCACGTGGCAGTCTGTGGGTTCCCCTTCCCACTGTATTTCAGTGCCAGCCCCTCTGCCAGCATTACACCAGGACTCTGCCCCTCTCCCGTGGCCCATGCTGAAAGCCACAGAATATTGAGTTTATGGTGTTCTCTCTGGGCTGTGGTGGTGGGGGAGAAACAGGGAAGGGAAACAAAACCCAAGAAATACACCTTCCTTTAAAAAAACCTAAAAGGAAATAATAGTGGGTATTTATTATTGAAATCCACATAGTTTATGTAGACACTCTTCTTCACAAGCCTGGCACTGGGAGGACAGAAAGGTCATTGTTCCTGGTCATGGGGGTGGGTGCCCCCCTTTGGTGAACCCACCCCAGCAAGAACAGGGTGGGTCATGCTTAGGTCGTGTCCCTCATGCAGGAGAGGGTATGACGGGGTCTTCCATCTCTCTGTATTGTTCACCATCTCTCTGTATTGAACTCAGCTGTGGTTCTAAGAAAAGTGTGACCTCTGGGATCTGTTAGCACCCTTCCCTGTGCTTATGCAGATGTAGATGTTTACCCCGTTCTCACCTTGAGTCTTGCTGGACTCCCACCCATTGGGTCCATGGGAATTTTGTCCTCCTGGGCCATTGTGGACATTATCTGGGAAGGGGTGGCCAGGAATGAACAACATTGTGCATGTCCATTATCCCATCTGGCTTGACCTCACAAACAAAAGTTTAAAGATACAGTAAGTACTAATTTCAAGATGGTATCAGTGGTGTATTAAGCCCTGTGGGACCCAGGTACAAGGAGAGTGCATTACAGAAGCTGCTGCATTGTGAGCTTCATGAATGCCATATGCAGACTGGGTGCACCTGTCACAGGAGAAACTCGGTTCTTCTTGCCAATGCAGTAAAGGATTACAGATCAGCCAGTGTATTAGTGTGCAAGCAGGGTTTGTTAGTGATACGTTCTCATGGAAGAGGACAGGTCTTGCTGAGATGGGAGTGAAAGGCAAGAAGTTGGGTGGCAAGAGCACCAGGTCCTTTGTCCTGAGGACTTACACAGTTGGGGGATGGGGGTGAAGTTACATATTGATTGACAGGTAAAATGGTGCCAGCTCCCATGGGGGACATGACTACCCAAATGTAGGAATGTGTGGGGGTCTGTTCACCTGAATCCTCATCTTGCTTCAGACCCCAGTTGGTCATCTTGTAAAACAGATCTGTGACAAAAGAGTTGAAGTTGAGGCAGTCACCCAAAGTTAGCTATGGGCTCTTTCTGTAAGCACTTGGGACTCTCTTATAAAATAGTGGCCAGAGACAAGCAATAAATCAGATTTGTTTTATGGGCCCTTACCTTGATTGCTGTGGACCCCCTACCATCTTCTGGGCCTTGGGATGAAGTTTGAAAGCCTTTCTTTCCCAGATGGTGGAAATGATACCTAAAATTTCAACGTGTCAGCATGGTGTTTCTGGTGATGCTGGAACATCTGGCAATGGAATGGACCAGGCTCAGGACTGCTCATTTAGTGGGAGAGACGTCTTCCTCATCCTCCCTGCCTTGGCTTACCATCTATCCTACCTGACACACCAGTGTGGGATAGGTGCTGTTCTCAGTGTCAGTTCTCAGCAAGGGGTGGGTGAGGGTCTTGTTTCACAGGTTATTTTCAGTACCACCTGCCTATGCTGAGGAGGCTCTGAGTGCACAAGCTCAGCGAGAGGATGGTAATCTGGAGGAAGGCACATCCTCCACCTCATGCCTCCTTCTCAGGGCAGTTGAGTCTATGTGGGGAAAGCAATGGGGTTTGCTCAAAATCTGAGTTTGGCTACAGATCCCTACCCTGTCCTTATCTTCCTTTGTCCAGTGCTAAAGACCCAGAAGACAAGGGCACTGATGGCTGTTCAGCAGGACTTGTGATCTCAGTGATCCACTTGCCAGATTCTGTCTGTGCTCACTCAACTTTGAATGTCAAACTGAAAGGCTGGAGTTCCCATTTCCAGTGTACAGACTAGGAAGCAGGCAGAGAGAAGTTGAGAATCTGGTCTTAGGTCACACAGCTGGAGAAGACAGAGCTGAGACTCACACCCACTATGGACTGATGTGGAATCTGTGTGCTGTGCACCAGGAAATGCTGACCCTGAAGGGGCAGCAAGGAGAGTGAGGAAGACCAGGTGCCCAGACTGAGCCAGGCTCACATGCGTACACAAGCATACATCCCTCCCTGCCGTTCACCTCTGAGGCTCCAGAGCTTGTAGGAAACTAGAAGAGCCAAGAGAAGCCAAGGGAGGAGGGTAGGGAGCCTATTAGGAGAAAAAGCCCCAGTTCCCAGGAGTCTGGGGGAATTCCCTTCTCTGGTGAGTCTGTCTCAAATCCTTCTCTCTGGGCAGTAACCAAAGTAGACTGAGTCCCGACTCACCCATTTGTAGGGGCTGAATTTCTGTGGCTGAGTATAAGTTCTCTGTGGCTCTTCCTGAACTCTGCTTTCAGTGATGGGGGAATGAGGGACGTGGGCTTCATATTTGTATGGAGACAAAACTCTTTAGAAAAGGCCATCAAAAAACCATGAAAGAGGTTGGTGCTGATATCCCCATATTACTCATGGAACTATTTGTCCATCTCATCTTTTGTCATGAAACTGGAGAATCTGTTTAATCAGTTACTTCTGTACTTACAATCTTGGGGAAAGTAAGGGGCCAGACTTCCTATGGCTGTTGATATGCAATTTAATGCTAATGACTCATTCAGTCCATCCACAAACATAGGTCTTCTACCCTGCATGTGCCCTCTGGTGTCTGATGACAACTGACTTCCGTGTAAAGCCTCTCCCACACTCCCTGCAAACATGGGGCTTCTCCCGTGAGCGTGTCCTCTGATGTGTGATGAGATTTGACCTGCATGTAAAGCCTCGCCCACACCCCCTGCAAACATACGGTTTCTCCCCTGAATGTATCCTGTGGTGTATGATGAGACGTGACTTCTGTGTAAAGCCTTGCCCACACTCCCTGCAAACATAGGGCTTCTCTCCTAAGTGTGTCCTCTTGTGTCTGATGAGACCTGATTTCTGTGTAAAGCCACTCCCACACTCCCTGCAAACACAGGGCTTCTCTCCTGAGTGTGTCCTCTGGTGTCTGATGAGACTTGACTTCTGTGTAAAGCCTCTCCCACACTCCCTGCAAACATAGGGCTTCTCCCCAGAGTGTGTCCTCTGGTGTGCGATGAGATGTGACTTCCGTGTAAAGCCTCGCCCACACTCCCTGCAAACATAGGGCTTCTCCCCTGAGTGTGTCCTCTGGTGTGTGATGAGATTTGACTTCCATGTAAAGCCTCGCCCACACTCCCTGCAAACATAGGGCTTCTCTCCTGAGTGTGTCCTCTGGTGTGTGATGAGATGTGACTTCCATGTAAAGCCATTCCCGCACTCCCTGCAAACATAGGGCTTCTCTCCTGAGTGTGTCCTCTGGTGTCTGATGAGATTTGACTTCCATGTAAAGCCTCGCCCACACTCCCTGCAAACATAGGGCTTCTCCCCTGAGTGTGTCCTCTGGTGTGTAATGAGATCTGACTTCCTTATAATGCCTCGCCCGCACTCCCTGCAAACATAGGGCTTCTCTCCAGAGTGTGTCCTCTGGTGTGGGATGAGATGTGACCCATCATTGAAGCCTTGCCAGCACCCACCATGCTGGACTCTTAAAATTTTTGACATTCCAGCTTTCACAAATAATTTCCCTGTGTCCTCTGGACTCTCTTTCTGGCCTATGCGGGGCTCTTCCTCCATCATCCTCTCATGCTTACTAGAACTTGTCATTTGTTCTTTGGAAGGTTGGAAAAAGGGTCTTGAGAATGTCCTGTGACTGATCCTTTTAAGCAAAGGTTTGGACCTTTCTTTGACTTCCTGACCTTCAGCTTTATCATTCCAGCTGTGTGTACAAGTATGTTGCTGCTGCTGATTCTGATCCTCTGGACAGGGTTCCTCTGCTTGGAGGTGTTTTCTTGCAGATGTTCCCGGGAGAATCTGAGAGGGATGATTGAGTTTCACGTGCTGGCTGAGGAATTTCTGACTGGAGAAGGCCAGAGAGCAGGAGGGACATGGGTGCACCTCTGGCTTTGGTTCTGCTGAAAGAGAAAGGTTTGGTCAGGGCAGATGTTGAGATGAATGCCTGGGCCCCATGATTAGTCTCCTGGTTAGACCTGCCCCATGAATTTTTCTTACTGTGGTGACAACACAAGCTCTGTCTCCCACAAAGTGTCCACTTGTGGTCTATTTTCCTTTTTGCAGTGAATCTCCTTCAGAAATTCAGAAAGCCCACAGCAAGGGTCTTTTCTAATATTGCCCAGACTAGGGGCTGTCAAGGAGCATGAGAGGCCATTTCACTCCCTGTGTGGATGGAACTGTAGTGACCTTTCCCTTCTATCATTATCTTCTAAGTCATGTTAAAAATGAAAACCACAGGCCCTAACTAGGCATTGCTTCTCTCTGGTTTCTAAAACAGCAAAATGAAATGTCCTCCTGCCCTTGCTCATGTGGCTCAGTGGAGTGAGTGCCAGCCTGTGAAGCAGAGTCACAGGTTTGATTCCCAGTCAGGGCACGTGTCTGGGTTGCGGGCCAGGTCCACAGTAGGGGGTATGTGATGGGCAAGCACACATTGATGTTTCCCTGTCTTTCTTCCTCTTCCTCTCTAAAAATAAATAAAATCTTAAACAAGAAGTCATTCCTCAAGCCTCACACCAAATATTTGTGCTTCATTTCATTCAGTGTTAGTCCATTTCAAATATCCTGGTAAGTCCTGTTTAAAAATATTTCTCCAACCACATGTCTTATGCGCCTGACTCCTGTTGCTCTCTGGCCAATCCACCATGTGCTCTCACTTGGAGATGAAATAATCTCTGAGGGGATTCCCCACTGGAGTTTTATTTTCTATAAATTAACCAAGCATGATCAGAACAGAGAACACACCACTCTGAAGCTGACGACTGCACACTTGCATTCAGAAAAGTGCCCAGTGTCTCAACTCTGGTCATCAGCACTGCATTCTCGGGCTCTTAAGCATCCATCTGATCTCTGTTCTTGCCCTCTAGGCTGAGATGAGACCTGAATAACCCTCAGCCAATTCAACACCTCACTGTTTTTCTTCCCTGCAGTAGTTGCTCCCTCTGCCTGCAGGTATTTTTGTAAATGTTCTCTCCTGAGGGAGCCCTCCCTGGACCACATGCTATACCCAAACCTTCCCTCACACTGATCCCTCGCACTTGTCCTGGATTAGTTTTCTCCAAAGCACTAACCACTGTGTGTGTTATGCACATGCAAGCAGTGTGCCTGGGGTTCCCTCCTTTATTGGTCAGCTCCTCAAGAACAGTGATTCTCACCTCATGTTAATCTGTATTTCCAGGTCCCAGGACATGTGCGCCACAGAGGAGGATCTCACCTGACAATTCACTGAAATGGTGAACAAATGTGCCCTGCCTTAAAGTGTTGGCTTGGTGGTTTGGGTGTTTGTCTGAAAACTGAAAGGTTACAAGTTCCCATTCTGTCAGGGCACATGCCAGGGTTGGGGGCATGCCACAGACAACCAATTAATGTTTCCTTGCATATTGTGTTTTTCTTCTCCCACCTTTCCACTCTCTGTAAAAATAAATAAAGCCTGTTTAAAAAAGATTTGATTTATGTATTTATTTTCAGAAAAGGGCAAAGGGAGGGAGGGTGAGGGAAACAAACATCAACGTGTGGTTGCCTCTCACATGCCCCCTACTGGGGACCTGGCTCAAAACCCAGGCATGTGTCCCAACTGGGAATCAAACCGGCAGCCCTTTGGTTCACAGGCCAGTGGACAATCCTCTGAGCCATACCAGCCAGGGCAAAATCTTTAAAAAATAATGAATGCCTATAAACAAAAACATTTTATTCAGAAGTATGGAGGAAAATGAACAACAATAACAACCAGCTATAAAAGTTTCAGAAAAACTGTCTTGGTGAGAGAACTGGTAAGTGACTGAAAACTTCTTTTTTGCCTTTCAGTCTTTCAGCACTATAAGTGGTTGTGTATTTTGCTCATAAAATATTTTAAAAATAAAAAAATATAAAAATTTTGCCTAAGAGTCAAGGGCATATGATTGCATTGTGAACTTCTGCAGCATGTGATTTGAAACTTTACTGACTTTAGAGTGGACTTTACTGTACTTAAGAGTTGGATTATGAATATTTCTATGGAAAATTCTCTCTTTCCCTTCTGTTTTGAAGAACAGTGGTGCCCACCTCTCCTGGACATGAGCTCTCTCTTCCACTTGCTGCCCCACTTGCTGCCCAGCTCCTGGCCATACTCGTCCCCAAACCAGACCAGCAGCTCACAGCCCGGCCTGATGACCCGGCAGGTTCGGTAGAAAATCTGCCCATGGTATTGAAAGGCCACCAGGTTCTGCTCTTCATCATCCCGGGCACAGTTCACATACCTGGAATTGAGGTGGATGAAGGGAAAGAAAACCACAGTGATGAGTTCCCACTACTTGTTACATCCATGTCCAGCTCCTCCCCGATTCTTAAGGCCCTCAGGCTCAGGCATTGCCCACTGTCCTAATGCTCCTGGGGAACCTTCTCTTCAGTGTCTGAGCGTCCATCAGAATGTGAATGCCTATCTCCAAGTCCTGCTTGCAGTGTTCATCCTGACTAATACCATTTCCTAAAACCCAGTTCTAGACTTAACTTCTACCCTGATTGGCCATAATATCCAGTGATACCTTGCACCTCCAAGCTCTAAATCAAATTGTCTCACACCACAGAGCCTAGTGCTTGATCTAGGGCTCCGCTTCTAAATTAGCTCACTAATTATCCAGTACTCAGCCCACATCTATTTTCTCTTGAGAGTCCTTTGTCCAGCCCCCATACACTTTATTTAGGGTACCATTCACTTGCCTGGCCCAAGGTTACCATAGAAAATTGAAGGTCCTTTTGTCTTAGTAAAATAAAACAGAACAATAGTAGTTGATTCACATTCTGTTATCCCTGATAAAAGAGAGCCCCTCTCAGGAAAGGGGCCCATGACCATTCCTCTGCAGGCCTCAGAGCCCAGCTCTAGTTAGAAGTGAGGCCAGGATGGTTTGCTGCCCTCACAGGTTTAGGCCATCCTTGCTTTGTGGTATCTTGACACTGTGCACCTCTTGGAAATTATAGTTAAATGCTTCTAAAAGCATCTTTTTTATGTCTGTCTGCAAGAAGTCCTTCATACGGACATGGGTTGTGTGATCTGTTTAAGTAATGTATTCCTGCATCTAAGCTGGAATATAGTAAGTGCTTAATTAATGTTCATTTGATAAATTAAAGTGTAATCCAGTGTCCCTCGTGAATCTAGGCTCTTCAAGGTCTTTTCCAGTGCCCAAGTGTGTCTATTAGAGAGCTTTATATTTTGAGGACATATGCTATACTTTTTTCCTAAATGTGTCCTGAAATGAAAGAACACTGCGTGGAGAAAAAGAGGGAAAAAGGATTAAGGGAGAGCCACTGAGGGAAGCATGATGAGAGGGAAGATATATGGGTTTGTGGGGGATGAGAGTCCCCTCTGGCACCCAGAGACCTGTTGACCTCACCTCATCCAGTTGGCCCAGGATCTGTCCTTCCCATCCACATACTCATAGCAGTTTCTCCCTTTGGTGATCTGCATTTCAAAAAAGAAGTTAAAGGCCTTTTATTTTTTTTTGTGGGTAGGTAATAGTCAGAAGAATTCCTTTACTCTACTGTCATTAAAGCTCTTCCAGCGTGCATGGGGATTCAACTGCCAGTTGTCGCCACATGATATTTTTCTTAGTCATCATCTACACATCCGAGTCTACCTGTCCAATCAGATTGGGAGCCCCACAAAGGAGGAGCCACTCTTTTGTGTCTGTACCACTTTGCTCCCACTTACCATCTGATCCTTAAACAGGAGCTCTGTGTTCATGTGAAGTCCAGTCAGTACACAGAGCTAACCATATTGTCCCCTCCATGTCTAGCACATAAGAGGTGAGGTCCCTCCAAGCCTCAGAAGGAATGTGGGAAGCCAGAGGACAGTGGAAGAGGTAAAGAGTTCTCACCAGCCAGGAGTATCTGCTCTTGGCTGCCTCTCCATCTTCTGTGATGTGTCCTTCATAAGGGCCAAAGAGCAGACCCACTGGCAAGTCAGCTGCCTCATTCCACACTCCAAGCCCAGCCTCAGGGATGCCCGATGGCCCGATTCTCAATCCAGGGGGCAGGGTGAGGGCTGAGCGGTGGGGATGCCCCTTGTCCACTGCAGTGTCCTTTACAAATGTAGGGGGCCCATGCACAGCACAGCTGTCGATGAAGAAGTTCTGACACTTCTCACAATCTGGAGGTGAGAGCAACAGGGGTTAGGGAAGGTATAATGCATGTTCCTGGACACAAAGAGCTTCAGAGAAAGTCCAGCACTGACATCATTGAGACTCAATCCTGTACTCTATGTCACTAGAGGAAGGGAATGATTTGGGGAGCAAAGGACCAGATAAAATTATTGTATCATAACATGTTTCTCAGTGAGGGTCACTTACAAAGGTAGTCATCATCCTGGGGCTCGTTGACCTCTTGGTACACACAGTCCTTTCTTTCTCGTAGGCTGTACATCTTCATGTCCATCTCCTTCTCCTGAGTTCTAAGTTGGAGAAGGCCAGATGAAGGAGGCTGGTAGGGTCTGCAGTGTTAGTTCCCATTTTGTCATATAACACCATCTCCTCCCATCAATTTATTACCTGTCCTTTTGCATACTCTGGTATTTTACTGTTAACTATTGGTTCAGAAGATGAAGACTCCACACTAAGTACAGATGCCTGATTCAATTTTAGTTTCTAGATTTTCCCATTACCAGTTTTAATTTGCCAACCTGTAATTATTCATAAAAAATTTATTGGGTACGCTTTATGTGTTAGGCATTGAGTAAAGGCCTGGGCACACAACACCAATAAAGCGTGGTTGCCATTAGCAGAGTGGATTTATTGGACAAGTTGCATGGGTCAATTGTTTTAAATTTAATGTTTTCAAATAATTTATGAGTGATGTTTCCTTATCTTCACTTTACACATTAGCATTCAGGAGCTCAGAGAATGTATAGGATTTGCCTAAAGCTCCAGTGCTAACTATAGTCTCAGGTGAGCCCAGCTTAAATCCAGGCCCATTCAAACTCCTCCTCACTTACCTAGGTCATACTTGTCAGCCCTTCTATAGCACTTAGAAGAACTAAGTTTCCAAATTATTTTTTCTTACCTGATTTTTGTCTAGTGTGCTTTCCAAAGGCACATGCTTCTCCAGGAGAGGACACTGGTTTCTGGGCATGCTCTGAGTCACTTGCAGTCATCAAATTTGTTGTTCCTGACAATTCCTTCAAACTATATTCCTTGCTTAATGGCACCCTGGATGTTGCCTTCAATATAAGAGCCACATATTGAGAGACAACATGTATTTACATTTTTAAGGCCTATGATACATTTTACATGCATGTCTTTAATACTTCAACCCTTGGAGATACCTAGGGAGTATGAATATTAGAGGGGATAGGGCCAATGTGGGTAATGAATCCAAGATTAGAACTCATGCCTTATGGCTCCTTCTTTCGACTGTGTCTATAATATTGAGAGTGAGGGATATGAAGAAGAGAATAAAGAAATAGTTGGCAGAAACATATCTAGACAATAAATAAAATGGTGATAAAGTTTGCAATACCTTAGAAAGAATATTTGTACTTAGATTAGCTGGTTCCTACCAATTGTTTGAATTAGGCTGTACCAGTAGGTAGTTGTCTTAAGTTTCATGATCTATAACATGCTAATTTTGAATGTTCTAGTGAACGTGCCATTAAATAATGCTGACCAGTGTTCTGTGAATTGTGTAACAGTATGAATGTGAGATTACAGTCCTGCTATCAATTTACCTCTCAGCTCTCTCCGTATTTCAAATCTCACAGAAATTACCTTCAGCATTCATTGATCATCCTCTAGTTTAATTTGTAACTGTGAAATTACTCATTCAGCAAACATTCAGGGCCCCTGATCTGGGTCTGTGACCCTTGAGAAGACTCAGGTATGCAACAGCCTCTCAAAGAGCTCACAACACAGAGGTAGGCGGGCTGAACAAATGATTCTGAACAGGATGAGAGTGGGCTCATTGGAACTCAGAGAAAGAAGCTGTTACCTCACCTTATAAGAAATGGCATTTGAAATCAGTTCCAGACAGATGAGTTTCTATTGAAGAGTGTGTAACCTATATGAACTCCTTAAGTCATTTTATTATTTGTTGTTTCTCAATCATGAAACCTGAAGCTCCTCAGGGGTGGCAGATGCTCTTTGATTAGAGTAGGAGGCTGTGATCCTGGATATTTTGTATATTTCTTCACTTGGGACCATCCACTGTACAAACTGCCTATACAATGTATGCTTTCCTTAGTCGGCGGGTCTTAGTGCATCTCTTACTTCAGCACAGCAGAAAAGAAATTTGGTTAAAATCATCAGTCAGATGAATGATGTAATGACATATGGATAAGACAATGCAAACTTCAGAAAACTATGAAAGTTAATTTTTCTAGTTTTTAAAAAAGATTTTATTTTTTTGAGGGAGGGGAGGAGAGGGAGAAAGAGAGGGAGAGAAACATCGATCACTCGCCTCTCACACACACGGCAACTGGAAACCTGCCCCACAAACTAGGCATGCGCCCCGACCAGGAATCAAACTGGTGATCTTTCGCTTTGTAGGATGACACCCAACTGAGTCATGGTGGCCAGGGTGAAACTATGAAAGTTTTAATGAGTTTGTAAGTGGTTTAGAGAAGCAACTATGGGTTAGATTGCACTATCACTCATATTGTGATCTTAGACACGTAATCAAACATTTCTATATCTCTGAAAGCTCCCTTCCCTCATCATAAATGGTGAGTTATAGTACGTGCCTCATCGGCTTGTTGTAATGTTTAAGTGAGTTTATTCACATAGAACTCTTAAAGTCTGAAACATTGTGAGAATGAAACAAATGGTAGTTACTATTGTTGCTATAGTTGTTAACCATTAAGATGATGATGAGCCCTGGCTGGTGTGGCTCAGTGGATTGAGCGCTGGCCTGCAGACTGAAAGGTCACCAGTTCCATTCCCGGTCAGGGCACATGCCTGGGGTGTGGACCAGGTCCCCCACTTGGAGGTGTGGGAGAGGCAACCTATTCATGTTTCTCTCCCTCTCTTTCTCCCTCCATTCCCCTCTCTCTAAAAAATGGATAAATAAAATCTTTAAAAAAGATAATGTTGGACAATGTGTTGAAGAGACCAGGAAAAGAAGGTGGCAGTTCCTAGGATACTTTCTGCATTTTCCTGCTGTTACCTGCATTTCTCTCCATGAGGAAAATTTTGTTGTCAACAGGATTTGGGAAATACTCACCTTCTGGTGTTTACTCTGCTTCCTTCTGAAGGCCACCCAAGAAGGTGTGACTGAAAGATGATGAGAAATCAATGTTTTGATTGGTAAATGTTTCCAAAACCTGGAGATTCTTATTAGGGACACAATTCTGAATGAGAGTAGTCCAAGAACAATCCCAGGATGATTGGAAAATGTTTCTGATGTATCATTAAGGCCTAGGCTTCTATTGGGGCCATCCACTAATTTCATTAGAATGTTTAAAAAAATAGGCAAAGTGTCATCTACGCTTCACCTTATGTTCATAAAGCATCTATTACATTTATTAAAGAATAAATTGGCCTCTCCTGACAAAAATGTAATAAAAGTAACTGCACAGAAACTCCACATCTTCAACATAACCCTTTCTCCGTCCTGTTTTCTTCATTCAAACTGGCCTTGTCCGGGCTGAGGGCAGCTCCACCACCCGGCCTCCTTTCTCTGGTATCCTCCCCCTGGGCACATACTGGCCACCCACGCCCTTCCTCAGTCATTAGACTCTGGTCAGCACCCACAGTGTGCTGACCCCAGAAACAGAGTCCAGTGAAGTTGAAGATCATATCTTGACTTCAGCTGTGTGTCAACCCCAGACCCATGAAAGTGGATGGACCCCACCCTCCAAACACTCACGATACTGGACAGAACATGGGGCCGACATCAGGAAACCATACGGGATCAATCCCTCCCGACCCTGGCCCTCCCCCAGCTCCCGTCACCACCATATCAATACTGTTTCCTGTCTGTCTCCATGCAGGCCATCAGGCAGCCAGGTGTGGGGACCCTCCTCAGCGGCCAGACCTGCCTCCCTCTCTTGCGCTGACGACTCTTCTGAATTAGTTATTTCTCGCTCACTTTATGTTCTTACACATTTACTGCTTACTAATGTGTCTATAAATACAGATGATTACGTTGCACACGTGAAAGTTGACGGGAACAGCCCCTCACTGTGCGACACACTGTTGTGCATCTTGCTTGTTCGCTGCACCAGCAAACCTGTTCCCTGGTTACGTCCTGAGATGCCGCCTGACCAAACCAGGTCCGAGTCGGGAGGGCAGCGCTGGTTCCTCCTGCCGCTCACCTTGCTGCCTCGGAGCCCGTTCTTCATCCGAGTCCTCACGGTCCCCCTCCTGGAGCTCGGTGGCGGGCCTGCGGCGGTGACACAGGAAAGCGAGTCGTGGGCCCAGAGACCTGGGAAGAGACAAGACCTCTGTCCTGAAGCAGAGAGCGTGGAGGAGGGACACGCCCAGGAAGCCCGTGGGACTGGCTCCGATGGGATGGGAGAGTGAAACGAGTTGCCGTGAGCGCTGCACCGTCAGCGCCAGCCCCGCTCTGACACGAAGGAACAAACTCCCCCACCGGTGTCCACGCGGGAGGGAGCTGCAGGCGCATGGGGCCGCCAGAGTCGGAGCCAGCCCAGCGCCTGCCGGGTCTCCAGGCTCCTCCGGCCCGGCCGGCCGCCTGCGCTACCTGGACTGGTGAGCGCGTCCGAGTTCCACTTCACACTCCAGTGCCGGCCTTTCTCCCCGTGGGCAGGGCGCCCCGAGAGGGGACTCGGGCCCTGCGGGAAGAGGGGCTGGATGGGGCGGGGCCGCGCAGCCGCAGACCTGCCTGAGGGGGGGGCCTTACCCCGCCCCCTCTCCCCCACGTGCCGCCTCAGCGCGGGCTCCGCAGACCCGGCCGGGCGTCTCAGGGACCCCGCTGGCGGGCCTGTGGCGGCGCAGGAAACGCGCTTCTCCCGGGGAAGGGCCCGCAGGCGCCCCCGGGGTCCGGAGAAGCCCGCGCGAGGCGCAGGCGCAGTGTCCGGCAGGCAGACCGCCGTCTCTCGGGCTGAGAGGCCCGGGGTCCCTCAGGACTCGATCTGCGTCTTCCGGGCGGAGGACACTCCGCGTCCCGGGGGGAGGGTCAGGCCGCCGCGGCTGAGGGGGGTTGGGGCGTCTCACGAGGGGCTTCCGGGTCCCCTCCACTGAGTCGGTTTCCAGGACGACGGCATTCGGGGTCTCTGCGTTTGGGGAGGTTTGGTCTTTCCGGGCGGGCGAGCTGCAGGAAGGGCGCCCCGAGCCGAGGGGAACTGGGGTTCCCAGGCTGTTTGGGGGTCTGAGCGTTGGGGGTCAGGAGACGTGGGGTCCTCCGGGTTAGCGGACGCGGCCCCTCGGTGCTGAAGGGGTTCGGGCCCCTCGGGATGGGGGCATCTGGGGTCTCTCTGGCTGGACTGGGAAGGTCTCGGGCTGAGGGTTCCACAGGGCAGGGCTCCCCGCTTACCGGTCCGTCTCCCAGGTCCTCTGTCGCGCTGCCCACCGCGGCGGAGGGTCCTCTCCGGGCTCCTGGGCTTCCCGCCCTCGGGAGGACTGAGGGTGCCCGAGGCGAGGTTCCTGCCCGGATAGCCGCGTGGGAGCGATCCGCCAATCAGCGCTGCGATCCCAGCGCCCTGCCCGCCAATGGGCGGCCAGAAGAAGCTGAAAGGGTGGGACGGGGTGGGGGTGGGGCTGAGCCCCCTCGGTTCGGGACTGGCCAGCGGAAGACCCGCCCCGCCCGCGGGGATTGGCTGCTCCGCGTCTCCCGAGCGCCAGTCACACATCCTGCATCCAGGACCACCTTGGCGGTTTCCGTGGCTAGTTTTCCAGCGGCTGGTGAGACACCAGACCCGCGGGAGCTGGGAGCTCCGAGCCCGGGCAGGTCTTCAGGGTGGATGTGGCCCTCCTGCCGCCTGACAAAGTGTCTTTGTTGCACCGGACTGTAGTCGGGATCCCCAACTTTCGTCTAGACCCCTCCGTGCCCTCCCTTGTCAAACCCACTTTCAAAAACAGCTGCAGAACCAGCGAGGGCGCGGTCAAGACTGCACTGCATTCCGGGAAACTGTTGTCAGTAAATCCTGACCACGCAATTCCTAGACACCAAAGAAGTCCCAGAGGGCTCAAAGACTGAACACATGGAGTAATAAGTATACCAGAAAAGCCATGGGGAGAAGTGGTGATACGAGTAATAGGTTTGTTGAAGTAGCTTTAGCAGGTCTACAAAGGCTTCAGAAATAAGAAGACAAGATATAAGCAAACAGAAATGAAAACAAACAAAACACCTTGAGAAAACCTACAAGTATTTTGCACAAATATAAGGCACCTAATCTGAGGACGGGGGTCCAGGGTCAGTGTAGCTGCCACTGGCTTTCACAGGAAAAAACGGAAATGGGGTTTCGGGCCCTCACCTCATTTTGAGCACAGAAAGATAACTTCATTTCCATGGGTCAGAAATAAGCCAACTAACTGTAATTATTACTGTGAAATTGCATAAAGGGGAACCTCACCAAAGTGGAGTTGGCGGGTGAGAGGGAGTGCTCTCACGTAGCACCACCCTGGGTCAATGACAGGAAAAAGTGTCAACCACAGGCCCCCACAGGAAGATGTACTGGTGCCTCCCAGCAGACACTGACTTCCCAGCAACTCAGCCAGAGAGAAACCGTGGAAGTGCAATACGACTTACTTCCATGGAAGTCAACCCACAGAAGTTCCTTACATTCGAAGACCACGGTGCACTCAGGAAGACACCAGCCTTCCTCATCGCAAGATCTTTCATGGAATCATAACTTCTGCAGAAATCTGCATACACCTGTTTTATCGGTTCAGCCACAGCAAACTTATAGAAAGATGCACCCCCCAGAGTCATACAGTGATGGCTCCAGCAACATGAAATCACAGATGGCTGGCCTGAAGGCCACACATCCGGGGTTTTGTCAAGGCCCTGGAAAACATGGTAGTTACATTCTCCTGAATAACAACGTCCTTCCTTGGGGTGAAAGGGACCCCAACTTCTTAATGCTAATTTATTCAGGTTGGCCAGTTGGCTCCTGACAAAGAATTTGGACTTTGTATTATCCATAGAACATACAAGAACTATGTAGAATGATCTGCCCACAATAATTAGTAAATGTTTATTAAGTGATGAAATTCACTGTCATGAACATACAGGGTGGGGAAAATGTAGGTTTACAGTTGTGAGTGTTCAAAACAGAGAGTTTATTCTTGCATTATTTATTAATCATTGTACAATTTCCCATACAAACCTACCGCTGCCCTACCCTGCGTGTGGTTCTATGTAGAATAAGATGAGCAGCAGTTATGGACCACATCTTATACTTCATATGTTTATACAGATTAGATTTGCTGAATCTATGAGTCAAATTGATTCTGTCTTCTTTTTTAAATGAGAATAAGATTTACTCAGCCATCTCGAGGGCAGTAACTGTGGGGATCAGAACCAGAGTCATGCCTGTGTGTGAGTGCCCAGGCTTTCTATTCGGGACAGAGGGTGGGAGTGGGCCCTTTTGTTACAGTGCTGCTATGGCTACAGGGCACTGATGAATGGTCGTTGTTATTTTCTCCCTGCAGGTGCACCCTGCTCTTGTTTTTCTTCTTCTTTAACAGGACTCAGAGCAGCAGTACCTGGATCCCCCACTCTCACTCACAGGACTCAGCGCTGACATCCCGGCACCCCCAATCTCTCAGGCTTATCCCCTCTACACAGTCCCATGAACCGATGTGACAGGACCCCTGCTCTCTCAGGGGGAGCCCCTCCCCCAATCACAGGGCTCAGATACGAGGTGGTGTCAGGGCTCCATATTCTCTCTCACACTCAGAGAACCCAGAGCTGATGGGACAGGTCCCTCTGTGCTGGCAGAGTGGACCTGCCCACTCTCAGACGCCCACTGCCTGGAAATGCTCTGCTCTGCTGCCATCTAGTGCACACCCTGGGGATGGCACCTATTTACTCAGCAGCTGCTCGGACCGTTTTGCCAGGGCGCTTGGAATCTCCAGGGCACCTCACACCATCCCCAGCTCAGCAGGTCTTACATGCCCATCCTTGTTGGGCCCAAAGCTCACGTGACAGGGCCCACTACTGCCACTGGGGGGGACCTTTCCCCAAACTAATGTGACAAGACCCCTGTTCTCCCAGAGAGGGACCCCTGTCCATAACCACAGAACCCAGAGCTGAAGTGACTCGACCCCTTACTCTGGCAGCCGGGCCCCTTTGCATACTCATAGGCCCTGAGCTGATGTCATGGGACCCCTGCTCTCTCTGGGTGAAACCCCGCCCCATGCCCCCTGAACCCCCTTAACTGGAGCGGATGTGACACCACCCCTGTTCTCTCTGATGAGACCCCTCCCAGCACTCGGACGATGCAAGCTGTGACCACAGGACCCCGCTCTCCCAGGTGGGCTCCCCACTCACGCACAGGGCCCAGACCTGGTGTCACAGGCCTCGCTGTTCTCTTAGGAGGGACCCCTGGCCGTACCGATAAGACCCTGTGCTGAAGCAACACGGCTCCTCACTCTCTGGTAGGACCGACACCTTCTTACAGCCACAGGAGCAAAAGCTGCAGCTGTCGTGCCCTCTACTGTCTCCAGTGTGACCCGGCCCCCATGTCACAGCATCCAGAGCCTATGTGACAGGACCCCCTGCGCTCCCTGGGAGGGACCCTGCACACACTCGGGGGCCCCAGAGCCAAGGGGACGGGAACCGCTCTTCTCCCTGGTGGGACAGTTTTCCAGACGCACAGGGGACAGAGCCTGTGTGACGGGCTCCCTACTCTGTCAGGTGGGAGCCCTTCCCACGTCCACGGGTCTCGGCTGTCATGCAGGACCCCTGTCTTTCCCAGGTCGGGGCCCTCTTCACTGTGACAGGACCCCACTCCTCGCAGGGAGAGGCACCTTCCCACACACTCAGGACCCAGAGTTCAGATGGCAGGGCCCCCTACTTTCTCAGTGAGGGTCCCGCCCCACATTCACAGGACCCCAAGGTGATGAGACAGCACCCCAGACTATCCCATGTTGGACCCCCACACACTCTCTGGGACCCTGGCTGATGTCAGAAGACCAGGTGTCCTCTCGGGTGGGGCCTCTCCTCCTGCTCACAACACCCAGTGCTGACTCGGAACCACAGCTTCCTCTTCCTGGTGAGGTTTTCTTCCTGCAATTCTGGGACCCAGGGCTGAAGTGACAACACCCCCAACTCTCTCTGCAAAGCCCCTGTTCCCGCACCCACAGCGCACAGGCGATGGGACAGGACCCGTCACACCCACAGGCGGGGATGTTCCCCGAAGTCACACGGCCGGTGTGGCCGAGCCCTGTGCTCTTGGAGGGGGGCTGTCTTCAGGCTCCCAGGACCCACAGCTGAAGTGACAGGACCCCCTGCTCTCTCAAGTCAGACCCCTCCCCACAGTCACCGGGATCAAAGGTGAAGGGTCAGGACACTTGCATTTCACAGGGAGGGGCCTTTCTCAACCCTCACAGGACGCAGGTGTGCAGTGACAGGACACTCCCATCTCTCCTGTAGTCCTCTCCACACTCAAGTGGCCCAGGCCTGAGGTCATAGGACCCTTACACTCTCAGGTGGGACCCCTCTCCTTGCTTATAAGACCCAGAGCTGACTTGACACGACCTCTTATGCTCTCTGGTGAGGACCCAGAGCTCACGTTATGGGGCTCCATCCTCTCTTAGGAAATAGTACTTCTCCCAGCAGTCAGAGGACCCAGGACTGACTTGTCAGGACCCCTTTTTAACACTCTAATACACGCCGCCATCTAGTGAGCATTTTTGGAATAGCATCTGAGTTGAGGCCAGCAGGAAATGCTACTTTTGTCGCCGCCTTGTGGACATATTGGGAACAGCACCTTTTTCGTAGCATCTGCTCGTATCATTTTGCAAGGTCCCTTTGAAGCCCCTCTGACCCTCGCGCCATCACAGCCTCAGTACATTGTATGTGCCCACGTTTCCGTTCTACGTCTAATGCTGTTCTGCACGTGGGGTTCCTGACTCTCTCATGTGAGTGAGGTTCCCATGCCTGTGCATATCTCAAAATAGGTTGTTTCATTTGCTAATCTGTGTTCTACCTGTTGGATTATTAGACCAGTCCAAAGATTCTTGAGGCTAGAGGAAGGATTGTTTCTCCACCACATGAGCAAACAGTCAGATATTTAATAGGAGGTGAATTTGGGGAGTACATGTTCGTGACCATTTACTTAAGTAAGATTTAACAAAGTAACTGGAGTAACTTATTCTCAAAACTGAATGATTATGTCAATGAAGTATGGAACAATGTACTAATTCAACTCATTAATATGAAACTTTTATGTACAGTTTCAGCGACGCTAATGAAGAGGGCCAAAATTTTGCTCTTGGCATGTTAATTTTAAACTCGCTGTTAGGAAAGGGAAGACTGGGAAATTACGTAGGATTGGCATCTCATCTTTTTCTAAGAGGTTTAGTTTCCCAAACTGGGTTTAGGAAGAGAGCTTCAGCACAATCACCTCAGCTTTAGACAGTGAGACTCCTAGCCAGAGCTTGTTGACCCTCTTACCTTACTCCTCGTGTCTTAAAGTTTTTGGAAGATAAAAAATCGCATCACAAGTGGTGAATGTGTGTGTGTGGTCCTTTTCCCACTGAAGGTGCATGAACATAAGCAACATTTTCGGCCCCTTTGGCTTTGTCATTTCAAGAAAGGTACAAGCACAACTGCAGGGCAACAAAAGGTTTGTGGGGTGTATGGAGATGTTGCTGTGAGTGATGGAATGTGTCAGAAGTGGTTGTGAAGTTTCATGCCAGAGATTTCTCGAGCGCAGTTGCCCCATGGGTAGGCAGACCAGAGGCAGTGGAGAGCCTTGGAGGGGAGACGTTCACTGAGGACAGACCACATAATGGCACATGGGAGACAGGCTACATACTCAGAGGGCTGAAATCGAGCATCAAGAATTATTTGCACCAGCACGGTGATGTTCATCGCTTTGACACTGGGTTCCACAGAAGTTAAGTGGGGTGCTGGGGACCCCCTTTGACTGCATTTTTACAAGCAGTTTTCCACTGAAATCTAAGGAAAACATTGCACTTGCATAAAAAATTTTGAGGGGGATGCACTGTTGATATGTTAGAATAATGTGGAACAGGACAGTTGAGGGAAAGAAAGGAGCCACCACCAGCAGCCCCTCCAAAGGGCGGTCTTCCTCCAAAGGAGGTGATGTTGTGTATGTGGTGGATTCCCGAGGGTGTTCTGCAGTGGGAGCTCCTAGCAGAAACCCAGCGGGTCACTCCCAGCAGGTACTGCTCCCTGTCAGACCAACTGAAAGCCGCCTGTGGGGAAGCATTCAGAATTTGTCAGCAGAAGACGCAGACGGTGCATGAGCATTTAGTGCAGTCTTTCCGAATTTCTCTAAATGGAGAGGAATTTCTGTTGCCTGGAAGACTGCAGAAGGCACCTGGAAGAGTTCTCTGCTCCAAAATAGAACAATATTGTGGGAAGATGGAATGGTGAAGTTGCCTGAAAGGTGGCAGGGGGCAGTGGAACGCAGCTGTGAGTACATTGTCCAGTCGTTGTTCAGTCTCATTGTTTGAGGGAAAATGAAAAGTGTGTCTGTCATGGTACCTGACGGTAAAAAGTGAACAAAGCTTTCTGCGAAGCTAGTTGGTTGATGTGTTCCAAGTGGTGGTCTTTGCTGCCATCTGGTGGCCATTTTGAGGAATGACGCCTCAGTACAGGTCAGCGGTAAAAGTGGTTGGTTCCAGTGGAATATGGGTGACTTTTGATGGCAGTGGTATTTACAAGTGCATTAGGAAACGTCTAAACATCAGCACTGTCCAGTTACCTTGTGACTGGTTTGCAGGTTAAGGGCAAAAGGAGCGATGAGTGCGTTTCATGTGACATTTCTTGAATCTGGCTTTGTAGTGTAATAAAGTCAGGCTTTGACGAGTTGCAGGTGTGCCTGAAAATCATTTGTAATTTGCACGGTCTGTTGCAGCTTCCTTAAACAATGAGAAAAGTAAAGTTTATTCAATTTTCTCTACTATGGTGTAAAATACAAAATAAAATACGTAAATAAAATAAAAGTGTCACTGTTTTGTGTATGTGGCCTTAGGGACATGTCTTGGGGCTCTTTTTCTCTTTTTTGTCTGGATGTCTTTTACTATTTTAGTTTCCTCATATAGGGGCAAAAACTGGTACATTTCCAGTTTCTGTCTCTTACGTGTATTTCTGCGTGAAAATTTCTTTCTCAAGTTTCGGTATGTATTATGTTAAGCATATTTCAGTTCAAGTTATTTTGTATCTGAAATGGTGGTTCATTTTGGAGATTATTTAGGTGTCTGTTTCATAAATACCAAACAACAGAACTTTCCAGTCACCCACTTTTAGTGAATGCCAGCTTAAGTGATATGAGAGCAAAAAACTCACTGTATATGATTGCAGTGCTTCGATGCTGGTTGAAGCCTGCTTTATACTGGGTTGGCTGAACACTCAGTTCAGTCCCTCACCACCCTCGCCTTCACTCTGCCATCATGTGACTCTGGTTCACGTGCTTGTCTTTAACTTTATTTGAAACCCTTTGGTTAAACTGTCCTATCAGCATGTGTTTAAGAAAAACTCAGAACTAATGAGTGTATGGCCATTTTCATATTGAAGATGAATGGATAGAAGTAATCTTTTCAGTACATTACACTGTGGCATATCAAGAAGGTTAAAATGCCAGTTAAATGGAATACAAGATTTGTGGCTTGTGAAAGAAGGTGGTATGATGGATTGAACATGTCAGAAGTGGTTTGTGAAGTTTCTCATTGGAGATTTCTTGTGTGAGGGCTCCCCACCTGTTGGATGGACCAGTCACAGTTGATATCCATGCAGTCCAGACTTTCATCAAGGACAGAGCCTATTGTGCCATGCAGGGGACAGGTGACATACTAAAAAAACCCAAATCAAGCATCAAAAATAATTTCCACCATCTGGCTGGCATAGCTCAGTGCATTGAGCACGAGCTGTGAACCAAAGCATCGCAGGTTCGATTCCCAGTCAGGGTACATGCCTGGGTTGCAGGCCACAGCCTCCCAGCCACCGCACATTGATGTTTCTCTCTTTCTCTTTCTTCCTCCCTTCCCTCTCTAAAAAATAAATTAAAAGAATATTTAAAAAAAAGAAAATAATTTCCACCAGTATGGTTATATCAATCGCTTTGATGTTTGAGTTCACAGAAGTTAATGGGGGAGGAAGGGGGATCCCTGCCTGACCACATTTCCACATCAGATTGTCTGCTGATACACAAGGAAATTGTTGTATTTCCAAGACAAACTGTGGAAAGGGGGATGAATCATTGATATTTGACACCAATGTGGATTGGGAGAGATCGTGGGCACATGAAGGGAACCACCAGCAGCCACTCGAAAGTGTGGTCTGCACCCAAAGGAGGTGATGCTGTGGACATGGTGGGATCACTGGGGCGTCCTGTAGTAGGAGCCGCTCACCGGAAACCAGGCAGTTACTTCCACAGTACTGCTCCCCATTGGACCAACGGAACTGTCCCAGGGAAAGAGTCCTGAATTTGTCAGCAGAAGACGCGTAACTGGCCATCGGGAGAAGGCGAGAGAGCACGTTTCTCTTTGGTGACCAGGGGAAAACAGCTCCAGCCTGTCTGGGCAGTCCCGATTCGTCTGCAGTGCTCATAAGACGTTGTGTCCTCAGACTGCCAGGTATTTCAGCCTCTCCTAAATTCTCTTAGTGGAGAGAAATTTCTGGTCCATGGAAGACTGCAAAAGGCATCTGGAAGAGTTCTGTGCCCCGAAAGATAACAATGTTGTGGGCAGATGGAATGGTGAAGTTGGTCGAACGATAGCAGAGGACAGTGGAAGTAAATGGTGAAATTGCTGTCCAGTCATATTGTTGAGGAAAATGAAAAATGTGCCTGTCATTGCGTCTTAGTGGAAAACCCGAAAGAACCTTGTGGCCAAGCCCATACTATAGTATGTGTTTCACGTGTCAGTCTTTGCTGCCATCTCGTGGCCATTTTTAAGAATGACATGTTAGTTTAGGTCCGCAGGAAAAGTGGTTGATTCCAGGGAAGTATTAACGACTTTTGATGGGAGTGGTATTTACAATTGCATTCGAAAACATCTAAATGTCAGGACTATACAGTTACCTTGTGACTGGTCTCAAGAGTAGTGGCCAGTTGAGGAATAAGCGTGTTTTATGTGACGTTTCTTGGAACTGGCTTTGTAGCATAATACAGGCAGGTTTTTACAAGTGCCAAGTGTGCTTGAAAGTTGTTTGCAATTTGCTTTGTCTGTTGTAGCTTCCTAAAACAATGCAGAGGTAAAACTTATATATAATGCTGCTACAAGAGATACAAAAAAAGCAAAATAAAATGTAAGTGCCATCATTGTATATACCTGCCCTTTGGGACATGTCTATTGGCTCGTTTTTCCACTTTGCCTGGAGTTCGTTTACTATTTTAGGTTTCTCGTACGGGTGCAAAACATGTGCATTTCCAGCTTCTGTTTCTAAGCCTTTCCTAAATTCTTCCATAAGGGTGCGTTCAAGGGTGAAGATTTCTTTCTCAAGGTTTGCTATGAAGCACCTTTACCCTCACTCAGGTCCAGTTATTTTGTAATTCCAATGGCAGTTTATTTCAGAGGTTCTGTAGGAGTTTATTTCAGAAGTTCCAAACAACAGAACTTTCTAGTCATCCATTCTCAGTGAATGCTAGCTTAAGTGGTGTGAGGGCAAAAAACATACTGTATAGGATTCCGAGGCTGTGATGCTAGTTGAACCTAGCTCTACATGGGGCTGGTATAAATGTCAGGTTAGTCCCCCACCCTCTCCCACCCCCACCCCCCCACCCCATCCCCTGGCTCTGGTCTCACATACTGTCACAAGTGCATTTTCAAGTTTAATTCCAGAGATTTCTGGCGTGCAGTTGCCCCACGGGTCTGGCAGACCAGTTGCAGTGGAGAGCCATCAAGGGCCGATGTTACCTGAAGACAGACCATGCTATGGCACATGGGAGACAGGCAACATACTCCAAGTATCCTAATCAAGCGTTGGAAATCATTTGCACCAGCACAGTTAGGGTAGTTGCCCTGACGTTTGGGTTCCACTGAAGTTAAGCTGGTGGGGGGGGGGGGCATCTTCACCGCGTATCCACATGTGGTTCTCTACTGAAACATAAGGAAAACATCTCATTTCCAAAATAAATTGTGAGGGGGGATGAATTATTGATACATTAGAATAATGTGGAGTGGAGGAGATTGAGGGCCAGCAAAGGAAGCACCACCAGCCCCCTCCAAAGGGCGGTCTTCACCCAAAAGAGGTG